>NC_140003.1:11726004-12249581 GCF_964263955.1 Coregonus lavaretus
TTTCACAGCAGTCACATATTCATCACAACAGTGTTAACTCTGCTTCACCTGCAACGACAGTGGGACTTTCCTCCCTCTGCTCACATCAAATCAAATCAAATGTTTATTTGTCACTTGCTTTGTAAACAATAGGTGTAGACTAACAGTGAAATGCTTACTGACGGGCCCTTCCCAACAATACAGAGAGAAACATAGAATAATAACATAGGAAAAAATACACAATGAGTAACGATAACTTGGCTATATACACAGGGTACCAGTACCGAGTCCATGTGCAGGGGTACGAGGTTATTGAAGTAGATATGTACACATAGGTGGGAGTAAAGTGACTAGGCAACAGGATAGATAATAAACAGTAGCAGCAGTGTATGTGATGAGTCAAAAGAGTTAGTGCAAAAAGGGTCAATGCAGATAGTCCGGGTAGCTATTTGGTTAACTATTTACTTAATAGTTTGCCATGCGGTAGCAGAGAGAACAGTCTATGACTTCGGTGGCTAGAGTCTTTGACAATTTTAGGGCCTTCCTCTGACACCGCCTGGTATACAGGTCCTGGTTGGCAGGGAGCTCGGCCCCAGTGATGTACTGGGCCGTATGCACTACCCTCTGTAGCGCCTTGTGGTCGGATGCCAAGCAGTTGCCATACCAAGTGGTGATGCAGCCAGTCAAGATGCTCTCAATGGTGCAGCTGTATAACTTTTTGAGGATCTGAGGACCCATGGCAAATCTTTTCAGCCTCCTGAGGGGGAAGAGGCGTTGTCATGGCTTCTTCACGACTGTGTTGGTGTGTGTGTGGACCATGTTAATTCCTTAGTGATGTGGACACCGAGGAACTTGAAGCTCTCGACCCACTCCACTACAGCCCTGTCAATGTGAATGGGGGCGTTCCCTGTAGGCAACGATCAGCTCCTTTGTCTTGCTGACGTTGACAGAAAGGTTGATTATCCTGGCAACACACTGCCAGGTCACAGACGTCCCTATAGGCTGTCTCATCATTGTCGGTGATCAGGCCTACCACCATCGTGTCGTCAGCAAACTAAATGATGGTGTTGGAGTCGTGCGCTGCCACGCAGTCGTGGGTGAACAGGGAATACAGGAGGGGACTAAGCACGCACCCCTGAGGGGCCCCCATGTTGAGGGTCAGTGTGGTGGTGTGGCGGATGTGTTGTTGCCTACCCCCACCATCTGGGGAAATCAGGAAGTCCAGGATCCAGTTGCGTAGGGATGTGTTCAGTCCCAGGGTCCTGAGCTTAGTGATAACCTTCGAGGGCATTATGTTGTTGAACGCTGAGCTGTCATCAAGGAACAGCTGTGGATCTGGATGAGCATTTTCTTGTTTGCTTATGGCCCTTACAGTTTGTTGAGTGCGGTCTTAGTGCCAGCATTGGCTTGTGGTAGTAAATAGACCAGCTATGAAAAATATAGATGAAAACTTTTGCTAAATAGTATGGTCTGCAGCTTATCATGAGGTACAGTATTCTAACTCAGGCGACCAAAAACTAGAGACTTCCTTAACATTAGATATTGCGCACCAGCTGTTGTTAACAAAGAGACACACCCCTCCCCCCTCATCTTACCCGAGGCTGCCGACCGGTCTTGACGATGCATGGAAAAGCCAGGAAGATATATATTATCCATGTCCTTGTTCAAGCACGACTCAGTGAAACATCTAATATTACAGTTCGTCAGGTTCCATTGATAGGATAGTCTCAAATGGAGCTTGTCCAGTTTGTTCTCTAGTGACCGAACGTTTGCAAACAGAACGGAGGGTAGAGGAAGTTTATTTGCGAGCCAAAGTAGTCTAGTCAGGATGCCTCTTTTGCGCAATCGCTTCCTCCTTCAAGTCCCGGGGATTAGGGCCTGGTCCGGAGTAAGCAGAACATCCAGAGCTGCCGACTCGTTGAAGTAGAAATTGTCATCCAAATCGAGGTTAGTGATCGTTGTTCAGGGCATAGCACCCCCTGAAAATTCTGATATATATATACTTTTTGGTACATTTAACCCTTTTTCTCCCAAATTGGTAGTTACAGTCTTGTGGAGTTATGTCGCACATGCAGCTAACAAAAACATATGGAAATGTCTGCTCTACCCAGCACTGAAGATTTTGCTGCGAAGAAACAGAATCATTAGATCATTTGTTTTGGTACTGTCCATATGTAGTTTGTTTTTGGTCACAGGTCCAGGAATGGCTGAAAAACTGCATTATTTACCTGGAGCTAACCCTGCAGATAGCACTGCTGGGTGATCTGAAAAGTCATAGTCATCCGATCAATAATATAATAATAATTTTAGCAAAAATGTTTATTTTCAATTTACAATCTGTAGAAACAATGAGAATAGAAAGGTTCAGAAACATCACAGCACAGTTGAAAAATATATGGCAAATAGAAATCCAATATGGATGGTGTTAAGAGATAGATGGGAGGGGTTGAATGGAGCTGAAGGTTGGGACTAATAACAACTAATAACAACAAGATTACTAATGTAGAACATACTGTGTCCATAATAAGTATATAGGTTATAGGTTAAGAACTTTTATGAAAGAGCACAGTTTGAAATATATGGCAAATAGAAATCAAACAGGATGTATATCAGAAATAGATGGGAGAGGTTGAGGGTAGAGGAAGGACAGGAGTAAAAAAAAAAAAAAAAGAATATTGTAGAATAGAATGTGTCCATAAAATGTATATAGTATGTATAAGCTGGAAGTAGAGGCCTAAGCGTTGTTGTTCACTAGTTTACTCAAATTAGGGGAGGGGTAGTAGGGTTAGAAAGTAATAAAGAAAAAAAAAAAGGTTTTAAGGGATATGTATATAAATATGTATGTGTATACAGAGGCTTGCGAAAGTATTCACCCCCCTTGGCATTTTTCCTATTTTGTTGCCTTACAACCTGGAATTAAAATGGATTTTTGGGGGGGTTTGTATCATTTGATTTACACAACATGCCTACCACTTTGAAGATGCAAAATATTTTTTTGGGTGAAACAAACAAGAAATAAGACAAAGAAACAGAAAGCTTGAGCGTGCATAACTATTCACCCCCCCCCCAAAGTCAATACTTTGTAGAGCCACCTTTTGCAGCAATACAGCTGCAAATCAAATCAAATCAAATTGTATTTGCCACATGCGCTGAATACAACAGGTGTAGACATTACCGTGAAATGCTTACTTACAGCCCTTAACCGACAATGCATTTATTTTTAATAAAAAGTAAAATAAACAACAACAACAAAAAAGTGTTGAGAAAAAAAGAGCAGAAGTAAAATAAAATAACAGTAGGGAGGCTATATACACGGGGGTACCGGTGCAGAGTCAATGTGCGGGGGCACCGGCTAGTTGAGGTAGTTGAGGTAATATGTACATGTGGGTAGAGTTAAAGTGACTATGCATAAATAATAAACAGAGTAGCAGCAGCGTAAAAAGATGGGGTGGGGGGGCATTGCAAATAGTCCGGGTAGCCATGATTAGCTGTTCAGGAGTCTTATGGCTTGGGGGTAGAAGCTGTTGAGAAGCCTTTTGGACCTAGACTTGGCGCTCCGGTACCGCTTGCCGTGCGGTAGCAGAGAGAACAGTCTATGACTTCGGTGGCTGGAGTCTCTCACTATTTTTAGGGCCTTCCTCTGACCCCACCTAAAATATAGGTCCTGGATGTCAGGAAGCTTGGCTGCAGTGATGTACTGGGCCGTACGCACTATCCTCTGTAGTGCCTTGCGGTCGGAGGCTGAGCAGTTGCCATACCAGGCGGTGATGCAACCAGTAGGATGCTCTCGATGGTGCAGCTGTATAACTTTTTGAGGATCTGAGGACCCATGCCAAATCTTTTCAGTCTCCTGAGGGGGAATAGGCTTTGTCGTGCCCTCTTCACGACTATTTTGGTGTGTTTGGACCATGTTAGTTCGTTGGTGATGTGGACACCAAGGAACTTGAAGCTCTCAACCTGTTCCACTACAGCCCCGTCGATGAGAATGGGGGCGTGCTCAGTCCTCTTTTTTTTCCTGTAGTCCACAATCATCTCCTTTGTCTTCGTCACGTTGAGGGAGAGGTTGTTATCCTGGCACCACACGGCCAGGTCTCTGACCTCCTCCCTATAGGCTGTCTCATCGTTGTCTGTGATCAGGCCTACCACTGTTGTGTCGTCGGCAAACTTAATGATGGTGTTGGAGTCGTGCCTGGCCATGCAGTCATGGGTGAACAGGGAGTACAGGAGGGGACTGAGCAAACACCCCTGAGGGGCCCACGTGTTGAGGATCACCGTGGCAGATGTGTTGTTACCTACCCTTACCACCTGGGGGCGGCCCGTCAGGAAGTCCAGGATCCAGTTGCAGAGGGAGGTGTTTAGTCCCAGGATCCTTAGCTTAGTGATGAGCTTTGAGGGCACTATGGTGTTGAACGCTGAGCTGTAGTCAATGAACAGCATTCTCACGTAGGTGTTCCTTTTGGGCAGTGTGGAGTGCAATAAAGATTGCATCATCTGTGGATCTGTTGGGGCGGTATGCAAATTGGAGCGGGTCTAGTGTTTCTGGGATAATGGTGTTGATGTGAGCCATGACCAGCCTTTCAAAGCACTTCATGGCTACAGACGTGAGTGGTACGGGTCGGTAGTCATTTAGGCAGGTTATCTTAGTGTTTTTTGGGCACAGGGACTATGGTGGTCTGCTTGAAACATGTTGGTATTACAGACTCAGTCAGGGACATGTTGAAAATGTCAGTGAAGACACTTGCCAATTTTTCAGCACATGCTCGGAGTACACGTCCTGGTAATCTGTCTGGCCCTGCAGCCTTGTGAATGTTGACCTGCTTAAAAGTCTTACTCACATCGGCTACGGAGAGCGTGATCAAATAGTCATCCGGAACAGCTGGTGCTCTCATGCATGCTTCAGTGTTGCTTGCCTTGAAGCGAGCATAGAAGTGGTTTAGCTCGTCTGGTAGGCTTGTGTCACTGGGCAGCTGTAATAGTTTTCAAGCCCTGCCACATCCGACGAGCGTCAGAGCCGGTGTAGTACGATTCAATCTTAGTCCTGTATTGACTCTTTGCCTGTTTGATGGTTCGTCTGAGGGCATAGCAGGATTTCTTAAAAGCGTCCGGGTTAGAGTCCCGCTCCTTGAAAGCGGCAGCTCTACCCTTTAGCTCAGTGCGGATGTTGCCTGTAATCCATGGCTTCTGGTTGGGGTATGTACAGTGGGGGAAAAAAGTATTTAGTCAGCCACCAATTGTGCAAGCTCTCCCACTTTAAAAGATGAGAGAGGCCTGTAATTTTCATCATAGGTACACGTCAACTATGACAGACAAAATGAGGAAAAAAAATCCAGAAAATCACATTGTAGGATTTTTCATGAATTTATTTGCAAATTATGGTGGAAAATAAGTATTTGGTCAATAACAAAAGTTTCTCAATACTTTGTTATATACTCTTTGTTGGCAATGACACAGGTCAAACATTTTCTGTAAGTCTTCACAAGGTTTTCACACACTGTTGCTGGTATTTTGGCCCATTCCTCCATGCAGATCTCCTCTAGAGCAGTGATGATTTGGGGCTGTCGCTGGGCAACACGGACTTTCAACTCCC
This sequence comes from Coregonus lavaretus, assembly GCF_964263955.1. Taxonomy (NCBI): domain Eukaryota; kingdom Metazoa; phylum Chordata; class Actinopteri; order Salmoniformes; family Salmonidae; genus Coregonus; species Coregonus lavaretus. The sequence goes on from NC_140003.1 coordinate 11,731,571, forward strand.
TCCAAAGATTATCTATGGGGTTGAGATCTGGAGACTGGCTAGGCCACTCCAGGACCTTGAAATGCTTCTTACGAAGCCACTCCTTCGTTGCCCGGGCGGTGTGTTTGGGATCATTGTCATGCTGAAAGACCCAGCCACGTTTCATCTTCAATGCCCTTGCTGATGGAAGGAGGTTTTCACTCAAAATCTCACGATACATGGCCCCATTCATTCTTTCCTTTACACGGATCAGTCGTCCTGGTCCCTTTGCAGAAAAACAGCCCCAAAGCATGATGTTTCCACCCCATGCTTCACAGTAGGTATGGTGTTCTTTGGATGCAACTCAGCATTCTTTGTCCTCCAAACACGACGAGTTGAGTTTTTACCAAAAAGTTCTATTTTGGTTTCATCTGACCATATGACATTCTCCCAATCCTCTTCTGGATCATCCAAATGCACTCTAGCAAACTTCAGACGGGCCTGAACATGTACTGGCTTAAGCAGGGGGACACGTCTGGCACTGCAGGATTTGAGTCCCTGGCGGCGTAGTGTGTTACTGATGGTAGGCTTTGTTACTTTGGTCCCAGCTCTCTGCAGGTCATTCACTAGGTCCCCCCGTGTGGTTCTGGGATTTTTGCTCACCGTTCTTGTGATCATTTTGACCCCACGGGTGAGATCTTGCGTGGAGCCCCAGATCGAGGGAGATTATCAGTGGTCTTGTATGTCTTCCATTTCTTAATAATTGCTCCCACAGTTGATTTCTTCAAACCAAGCTGCTTACCTATTGCAGATTCAGTCTTCCCAGCCTGGTGCAGGTCTACAATTTTATTTTGTTTCCTTTGACAGCTCTTTGGTCTTGGCCATAGTGGAGTTTGGAGTGTGACTGTTTGAGGTTGTGGACAGGTGTCTTTTATACTGATAACAAGTTCAAACAGGTGCCATTAATACAGGTAACGAGTGGAGGACAGAGGAGCCTTTTAAAGAAGAAGTTACAGGTCTGTGAGAGCCAGAAATCTTGCTTGTTTGTAGGTGACCAAATACTTATTTTCCACCATAATTTGCAAATGAATTCATAAAAAATCCTAGAATGTGATTTTCTGGATTGTTTTTCCTCAATTTGTCTGTCATAGTTGACGTGTACCTATGATGAAAATTACAGGCCTCTCTCATCTTTTTAAGTGGGAGAACTTGCACAACTGGTGGCTGACTAAATACTTTTTTTCCCCAGTGTACGTACGGTCACTGTGGGGACGACGTCATCGATGCACTTATTGATGAAGCCAGTGACTGATGTGGTGTACTCCTCAATGCTATCTGAAGAATCCCGGAACATGTTCCAGTCTGTGCTAACAAAACAGTCCTGTAGCTTAGCATCTGCGTCATCTGACCACTTTTCTATTAACCGAGTCACTGGTGCTTCCTGCTTTAGTTTTTGCATATAAGCAGGAATCAGGAGGATAGAGTTATGGTCAGATTTGCCAAATGGAGGGCAAGGGAGAGCTTTGTATGCGTCTCTGTGTGTGGAGTAAAGGTGGTCTAGAGTTTTTTTTCCTCTGGTTGCACATTTAACATGCTGGTAGAAATTAGGTAGAACGGATTTAAGTTTCCCTGCATTAAAGTCCCCGGCCACTAGGAGCGCTGCCTCTGGATGAGCGTTTTCCTATTTACTTATGGCCTTATACAGCTCATTGAGTGCAATCTTAATGCCAGCATTGGTTTGTGGTGATAAGTAGACAGCTATGAAAAATATAGATGAAAGCTCTCTTGGTAAATAGTGTGGTCTACAGCTTATCATAAGATACTCTACCTCAGGCGAGCAAAACCTCGAGACTTCCTTAGTATTTGATTTTATGCACCAGCTGTTGTTTACAAATATACACAGACCGCCTCCCCTTGTCTTACCGGAGTCAGCCGTTCTATCCTGCCGATGTAGCGTATATCCCGTCAGCTGTATGTTGTCCATGTCGTCGTTCAGCCACGACTCGGTGAAACATAAGATATTACAGTTTTTAATGTCCCGTTGGTAGGATAACCGTAATCTTAGGTAATCTAATTTAATTTCAAATGATTGAACATTGGCTAATAGGATTGATGGAAGAGGCAGTTTACTCGCTCGCCGTCGGATCCTTACAAGGCACCCCGACCTACGCCCACGATATCTCTGTCTGTTTCTCATGCAAATGACGGGGATTTTGGCCTTGTCGGGTGTCTGTAGGATATCCTTCGCGTCCGACTCGTTGAAGAAAAAATCCTCGTCCAATACGAGGTGAGTAATCGCTGTCCTGATATCCAGAAGCTATTTTTGGTTATAAGAGACAATGGCAGAAACACTATGTACAGAATAAATTACAAATAATGCGAAAAAACACACATAATAGTACAATTGGTTAGAGGGCTGTAAAACGGCAGTCATTTTCTCCGGCGCCACTTCACTAGAGACTGCAAGTCTCTTGGGGTATGTCTCTATAAGCTTGGCACATCTAGCCACTGGGATTTTTGTCCATTCTTCAAGGCAAAACTGCTCCAGCTCCTTCAAGATGGGTTCTGCTGGTGTACAGCAATCTTTAAGTCATACCACAGATTCTCAATTGGATTGAGGCCTGGCTTTGACTAGGCCATTCCAAGACATTTAAATGTTTCCCCTTAAACCCCTTGAGTGTTGCTTTAGCAGTATGCTTAGGGTCATTGTCCTGCTGGAAGGTGAACCTCTGTCCCAGTCTTAAATCTCTGGAAGACTGAAACAGGTTTCCTTGTATTTAGCGCCATCCATCATTCCTTCAATTCTGACCAGTTTCCCAGCACTGCCGATGAAAAACATCCCCACAGCATGATGCTGCCACCACCATGCTTCACTGTGGGGATGGTGTTCTCGGGTCACAACCGGCCGTGACCGGGTTTCCCATAGGGCGGCGCACAATTGGCCCAGCGTTGTCCGGGATTGGGGAGGGTTTGGCCGGGGGGGGCTTAACTTGGCTCACCGCGCTCTAGCGACTCCTTGTGGCGAGCCGGGCACCTGCAGGCTGACTTCAGTCGTCAGTTGAACAGTGTTTCCTCCAACACATAGGTGCGGCTGGCTTCCGGGTTAAGCGGGCGGGTGTTAAGGAGAAGGATTTAGCGGGTCATGTTTCGGAGGTCACATGACTCGACCTTCGCTTCCCCGAGCCCATTGGGGAGTTGCAGCGATGAGACAAGATCGCAATTGGATATCACGAAATTGGGGAGAAAATGAGGTAAATTACCAAAAATACATACAGTTGAAGTCGGAGGTTTACATACACCTTAGCCAAATGGATTCAAACTCAGGTTTTTACAATCCCTGACATTTAATCCTAGTAAAAATTCCCTGTCTTAGGTCAGTTAGGATCACCAATTTATTTTAAGAATGTGAAATGTCAGAATAATAGTAGAGAGAATGATTTATTTCAGCTTTTATTTCTTTCATCACATTCAAAGTGGGTCAGAAGTTTACATACACTCAATTAGTATTTGGTAGCATTGCCTTTAAATTGTTTAACTTGGGTCAAACGTTTCGGGTAGCCTTCCACAAGCTTCCAACAATAAGTTAGGTGAGTTTTGGCCCATTCCTCCTGACAGGATTTGGTAACATTGTCTTTAAATTGTTTAACTTGGGTCAAACGTTTCGGGTAGCCTTCCACAAGCTTCCCACAATAAGTTAGGTGAATTTTGGTCCATTCCTCCTGACAGAGCTGGGGTAACTGAATCATGTTTGTAGGCCTCCTTGCTCGCACAAGCTTTTTCAGTTCTGCCCACAAATTTTCTATAGGATTGAGGTCAGGGCTTTGTGATGGCCACTCCAATACCTTGACTTTGTTGTCCTTAAGCCATTTTGCCACAACTTTGGAAGTATGCTTGGGGTCATTGTTCATTTGGAAGACCCATTTGTGACCAAGCTTTAACTTCCTGACTGATGTCTTGAGATTTTGCTTCAATATATCCACATAATTTTCCTTCTTCATGATGCCATCTATTTTGTGAAGTGCACCAGTCCCTCCTGCAGCAAAGCACCCCCACAGCATGATGCTGCCACCCCCGTGCTTCACGGTTGTGATGGTGTTCTTCGGCTTGCAAGCTACCGACTCCAAACATAACAATGGTCATTATGGCCAAACAGTTCTATTTTTGTGTCATCAGACCAGAGGACATTTCTCCAACAAAGTACGATCATTGTCCCCATGTGCAGTTGCAAACCGTAGTCTGGCTTTTTTATGGCGGTTTTGGAGCAGTGGCTTCTTCCTTGCTGAGCGGCCTTTCAGGTTATGTCGATATAGGACTTGTTTTATTGTGGATATAGATACTTTTGTACCTGTTTCCTCCAGCATCTTCACAAGGTCCTTTGCTGTTGTTCTGGGATTGATTTGCACTTTTCGCACCAAAGTACGTTCATCTCTAGGAGACAGAACGCGTCTCCTTCCTGAGCGGTATGACGGCTGCGTGGTCCCATAGTGTTTATACTTGCATACTATTGTTTGTACAGATGAATGTGGTACCTCAGGCGTTTGGAAATTGCTCCCAAGGATGAACCAGACTTGTGGAGGTACACAATTTTCTTTCTGAGGTCTTGGTTGATTTCTTTTGATTTTCCCATGATGTCAAGCAAAGAGGCACTGAGTTTGAAGGTAGACCTTGAAATACATCCACAGGTAGACGTCCAATTGACTCAAATGATGTCAATTAGCCTACCAGAAGCTTCTAAAGCCATGACATCATTTTCGGGAATTTTCCAAGCTGTTTAAAGGCACCGTCAACTTAGTGTATGTAAACTTCTGACCCATTGAATTGTGATACAGTGATTTATAAGTGAAATAATCTATCTGTAAACAATTGTTGGAAAAAGTACTTGTGTCATGCACAAAGTAGATGTCCTAACCGACTTGCCAAAACTATAGTTTGTTAACAAGAAATTTGTGGAGTGGTTGAAAAACAAGTTTTAATGACTGTATACTTCCGACTTCAACTGTATATATACAGTACCAGTCAAAAGTTTGGACAAACCTACTAATTCAAGGGTTTTTCTTTATTTTTACTATTTTTTACATTGTAGAATAATAGTGAATACATTAGAACTATGAAATAACACATATGGAATCATGTAGTAACCAAAAAAGTGTTAAACAAATCAAAATATATTTGAGATTTGAGATTCTTCAAATTGCCACCATTTGGCTTCATGACAGCTTTGCACACTATTGGCATTCTCTCAACCAGCTTCATGAGGTAGTCACCTGGAATGCAGGTGATATACAGAAGATAGCCCTATTTGGTAAAATACCAACTCATATGGAAGACCCAGAGTTACCTGGCCTCAGCCTCAGAAATTGCAGCCCAAATAAATGCTTCACAGAGTTCAAGTCACAGACACATCTCAACATCAACTGTTCAGAGGGGATTGTGTGAATCAGGCCTTCATGGTGAAATTGCTGCAAAGAAACCACTACTAAAGGACACCAATAATAAGAAGAGACCTGCTTGGGCCAAGAAACACGAGCAATGGACATTAGACCAGTGGAAATTAGTCCTTTGGTTTGGAGTCCAAATTTGAGATTTTTGGTTCCAACCGCCGTGTCTTTGTGAGACGCGGTGTGGGTGAACGGATGATCTCCGCATGTGTATTTCCCACCGTAAAGCATGGAGGAGGAGGTGTTATGGTGTGGGGGTGCTTTGCTGGTGACACTGTCTGTGATTTATTTAGAATTCAAGGCATACTTAACCAGCATGGCTACCACAGCAATCTGCAGCGATACGCCATCCCATCTGGTTTGGGCTTAGTGGGACTATCATTTGTTTTTCAACAGGACAATGACACCTGTGGCTGTGTAAGGGCTATTTTACCAAGAAGCATCAGATGACCTGGCCTCCACAATCCCCCGACCTCAACCCAATTGAGATGGTTTGGGATGAGTCGGACCGCAGAGTGAAGGAAAAGCAGCCAACAAGTGCTCAGCGTATATGGGAACTCCTTCAAGACTGTTGGAAAAGCATTCCAGGTAAAGCTGGTTGAGAGAATGCCAAGAGCGTGCAAAGCTGTCATCAAGGCAAAGAGTGGCTATTTGAAGAGTTTCAAATATAAAATATAATTTGATTTGTTTAACACTTTTTTGGTTACTACATGATTCCATATGTGTTATTTCATAGTTTTGATGTCTTCACTATTATTCTACAATGTAGAAAATAGTAAAAATAAAGAAAAACCCTGGAATGAGTAGGTGTGTCCAAACTTTTGACTGGTACTGTATATGTGGTCCTCTGTAGCTCAGCTGGTAGAGCACGGCGCTTGTAACGCCAAGGTAGTGGGTTCGATCCCCGGGACCACCCATACACAAAAAAAAATGTATGCACGCATGACTGTAAGTCGCTTTGGATAAAAGCGTCTGCTAAATGGCATATTATTATATTATTATTATATATTAATAAAATAAAATAAATTCTCACAAGAGTAGTGCACTGGGCCTTTACTAGTCCTGAATTAGCGGACCAAAATAGCCGTCTGTAGCACGGACACACAAAAATAGCAGAATGGATCAGGAGCCCGTAAAATGGATGCTGTCCACTGCAGCGCCATCTCTGAGAAAAGTGTTCCAAAACAAATCATTAACTTGTAGCATGGCCAACTGTTTGCTCATAGGCCTATGTGCCTGAACATGTTTTAAAAGGGGGAAATGAATACACATTGATAAGTAACAATAACAATTAATTGATTAACTCCAGACTGAGAATATTCAATAGCAGGGAATGGAATACATTTATTTTACAGTTTCTAGTTAGCATAACAAAAGAGCTGATCAGTGATTTATTTGATTTGATCACTCGCCATTGTCAAGGTTCATTGAAGTCTTGTTAGGTAATTGCACCTTTCACCTGATATCACTTCACACTTCTATTCTGTGTGTCTTCATCACTTCACTATTGACACGGGTGTGGCTCCTGGCTAGCATGTATCACCCATTGATCAGAGCTTCACTCCCTATATTGGCATAGAGTCTGATTGATCTGCAGATGGGGCACTAAAGGGGTAAGCTCCCCTCAAAGAGGGCCATGAGCCAAGTCACTGAACAAAGAAGATGACTGGCCAGGCTGTTGGAACATCCAGGATGTGTCCCAAATGGCACCTGATTCCCTTTATACTGCACTACTTTTGACAAAGGCCCATAGGGCTCTGGTCAACAGTAGTGCACTAAATAGGGAATAGGGAACCATTTGGGACGAAGACATTGTTTCAGATTTTCCCATGCCATGAACAACCCCATTTCTCAGATAGATCCTTATTGTAGGAGGTTATGTAAACACACCTAGAACCAGTTCACAGTTTATTAACCAGTGTCAGTTCCTTTGACCTAATAAAATAATTCAATTATCCTCTCAACTACCGTAACTATGAAGTAGACTTACAAGTTGTGAGACCAGGATGAAAGTAGATGATGCTATGAATGTCATCAGACATTGGGGTGTATGTTTGCAGCCAGTTTCCATTGTAAAGCTCTCTGAAAATAACATTAAGCTCTGGTCATGTAACCCAATGTCTTTTTGCCAAGTCTGGCCAGTCTTGTACAGTGGACAGTGTTCTAGCTAATAGGATCTACTATATGGGTTCCTAGAGGATGCCCAGTATGATTGCACAAAGAGATTAGTAAATTAGACTATGGCACACTGAAACACAACAGCCACACAACAGCACTGACAGACAAGGTCAATGCAATTTGGAGCTATAATGTATAAATAATGTATTGTGTATAACATTTTGAATATAAAATGAAGGAGTTCAGTTTACACCTTCAACATTCAAGTCACAGTTGTGTAATCTGTAAATTAAATGAAAATACTGTAAGCCAATTCACCAGCTTCTAAAGCATACAGCACTACTCATTCACAAAGGTTTGGTGCTTGTCTTCTTCATTGAAAAACGAGTTCCAATTTGTGGTACTACAGTATTTTAAAAAGTATTTAGTTCCATAGTTTGTATTCGTATAAAAACTTTTGCAGGACACAAATAACATATCTAATTAACAAATAATTTTCTGTCCTCTGAGGGGATTAGAATATAGACTGGCTATCTCCAGCCTCAGATCAATTTAACAGAATATGCATTGAATTTTAATCTGACTCCATTGATCTCAAAACACATAGCGCTAAATGTGAAAACCCCTGCAAACTCCTCATTGATTGATTTAATTCTTACTAATAACATCCATAAATATTAGTCTAGAGGAGTATTTGCATACAATATCATCAATCATTGTCCCATAGTATGTATTAGAGACACCAAACCACAAAATACTAATCCTTGTTTAAATAAGAAGATAAATGTTTTGTTTTTTATTCTCCTGAAGGAATTTTACATGACATGTTCTACTCTAAATGATTCACTGTCTCCTGTATTCCTGACCCTGAGTTGGCTCTAGAAAATGTACCCTCCCTATTTATTCCTCTGGCAGATAAACACTCCCCTTTTATACAATTCAGAGTCAAAGATCGAGCTAACCCTTTGTTTTCTTCGGAGCTATCTGAGCTCACTCAGATGAGAAATCAGTTAGGAAAATTGACTCTGTAGTGGAATGGCAATATTTCAGATAACTGAGAAACAGATATACTATCTCAATTAAGAAAGCTAAATCAAGCTACATTGTAAGCTTTGTCTCTGACTCTGCTGGTGATCCTTCTAAATCTTGGAGAACAGTTAATGCATTGAAGCATACAAATTCCTCTTCTTCCATGCATAACCAAGTTCTGTCTGACTGGCATCATTACTGAGAAGAATGGGATAAGTGATGCTTTTAACCAGCATTTTATCTCAGCAGGTTTTTTATTTGAGTGAAACGGTGGTTTGATTGACCCTGGTCATGTTAATAAAGTCCACTGGGGCTGATATGCATGATCAATTTTTTCTCTGCCCCCCTGATTGCGGAATCATTAACCCATATTTTTTGCAATATCTGGTACTATACCCAATATCTGGAAGGTGGTTCATGTACTCCCCCTTCACAAAGGTCACCTAAATAACTATCGCCCTATTTCAAAACGTTCTTGCCTAGCTAAAACATTAGAGTCCTTGATTAATTCTCAGCTAAGATCTTTCTTATTTATTAAATGTATTCTAAATGTGCAATACCAGTCAAAAGTTTGGACACACCTACTCTTTCCAGGGTTTTTCTTTATTTTTACTATTTTCTACATTGTAGAATAATAGTGAAGACATCAAAACTATGAAATAACACATTTGGAATCATGTAGTAACCAAAAAAGTGTTAAACAAATCAAATTATATTTAATATTTGAGATTCTTCAAATAGCCACCCTTTGCCTTGATGACAGCTTTGCACACTCTTGGCATTCTCTCAACCAGCTTCACCTGGAATGCTTTTCCAACAGTCTTGAAGGAGTTCCCACATATGGTGAGCACTTGTTGGCTGCTTTTCCTTCATTCTGCCGTCCGACTCATCCCAAACCATCTCAATTGGGTTGAGGTCGGGGGATTGTGGAGGCCAGGTCATCTGATGCTTCTTGGTAAAATAGCCCTTACACAGCCTGGAGGTGTCATTGTCCTGTTGAAAAACAAATGATAGTCCCATTAAGCCCAAACCAGATGGGATGGCGTATCGCTGCAAAATGCTGTGGTAGCCATGCTGGTTAAGTGTGCCTTGAATTCTAAATAAATCACAGACAGTGTCACCAGCAAAGCACCCCCACACCATAACACCTCCTCCTCCATGCTTTACGGTGGGAAATACACATGCGGAGATCATCCGTTCACCCACACCGCGTCTCACAAAGACACGGCGGTTGGAACCAAAAATCTCCAATTTGGACTCCAGAACAAAGGACACATTTCCACCGGTCTAATGTCCATTGCTCGTGTTTCTTGGCCCAAGCAGGTCTCTTCTTCTTATTGGTGTCCTTTAGTAGTGGTTTCTTTGCAGCAATTCGACCATGAAGGCCTGATTCCACGCGGCCTCTTCTGAACAGTTGATGTTGAGACGTGTCTGTGACTTAAACTCTGTGAAGCATTTATTTGGGCTGCAATTTCTGAGGCTGGTAACTCTAATGAATGTGTCCTCTGCAGTAGAGGTAACTCTGGGTCTTCCGTTCCTGTGGCAGTCCTCATGAGAGCTAGTTTCATCATAGCGTTTGATGGTTTTTACGACTGCACTTGAAGAAATTTTCAAAGTTCTTGAAATGTTCCGTATTGACTGACCTTCATGTCTTAAAGTAATGATGGACTGTCGTTTCTCTTTGCTTATTTGAGCTGTTCTTGCCATAATATGGACTTGGTCTTTTACCAAATAGGGCTATCTTCTGTATACCCCCCCCCTATCTTGTCACAACACAACTGATTGGCTCAAACGCATTAAGAAGGAAAGAAATTCCACAAATTAACTTTTAAGAATGCACACCTGTTAATTTAAATGCATTCCAGGTGACTACCTCATGAAGCTGGTTGAGAGAATACCAACCGTGTGCAAAGCTGTCATGAAGCCAAATGGTGGCTATTTGAAGAATATAAAATATATTCTGATTTGTTTAAAACTTTTTTAGTTAACACATGATTCTATATGTGTTATTTCATAGTTTTGATGTCTTCACTATTATTCTACAATGTAAAAAATTGTAAAAAATAAAGAAAAATCCTTGAATGAGTAGGTGTGTCCAAACTTTTGACTGGTAGTGTGCATCAGTCGGGTTTTAGACCAGGTTTTAGCACTTTCTCTGCTGCATCCCTAGTAATAAATGGTATGATTAATTGTATGGATAAAAGGCAACATTGTGCTGCCCTCTTCATTGACCTGTCAAAGGCCTTCAATACTATTGATCACTCACTGCTAATTCAGAGGCTTTCCTCAATTGGCCTAGACCAAGCTGCATGTAACTGGTAAAAAAATTACTTGACAGATAGAACTTAATGTGTATCTACTAATGGTGTTAAATCAGGTTTCTTGGACATAACAAAAGGTGTTCCACAGGGGTCGATTGTGGGTCCTGTACTTTTTACTGTTTATATTAACAATATTGATTTGTATTTAAAAATGTGTAATCTGCAATTGTATGGCAATGATACTGTTGTGTATGCTATTGCCCCCACGGTTGACAAGGCTCTATCTGAACTACAGTATGTCTTCATTGTTTTACAGAAATACTTTATTGACTTGAAAGTAGTATTGAATGCAGGTATAACTAAGTAAATGTTGTTCTCTAGAGTGCATAAAAATAACTCTGATGATTTATGCAAATGTACTTTCGATGGTTCCCATATTGATTGTGTCCCTGCTTACAAATATCTGGGCTTCTGGATAGACGAAAAGCTGTCTTTTAAAAAGTTAAGAAGCTGAGAATAAAAATGGGCTTCTTCTATAGAAGCAGGTCATGCCTCTTGCTAAATAGTAGAAATCATATTATTATGTCGACGTTCCTATCAGTCCTAGACTATGGCGACATCATGAACCCAGCTGCCACTTCATTAAAGCCGTCAGATGCAGTTTATCATAGTGCACTGCACTATGTCACTGGTGACAGTTTTAGTACTCATCACTGCATTCTCTACCAGAAAGTTGGTTGGCCCTCTTTGATTTCACGTAAGTTGATACATTGCTATGTTTTCATTTACAAAGCCCTTTTACAAAACCTCCCACTGTGCCAAACATCATTACTAACCTTTAGACATATGAGTTACCACACCCAGTCTCATAGATGGCTAACTCTTGAAATTCCTTCAGTCTTAAATTTGATGTTTTGGTGCCTCTAGGGGAATTCAGAAAGCTGATTGAGGACCTTATTACTGATTAATGTGTTGGTTTTTAATGACTGTTTTTTCTTTCTTTATTCTTAGGACCGTGTTTTTCTTTCTGCTTGCATTTTGTATTTGTATTTTGATGTGTGTGTTTCTGTAATTTCTGTAATTCAGGGCTCATCTGTAAAAGAAACATTGGTCTCACTCTCAGTATGACTCCCTGATCAAATAAAGATTAATAAAAACCTATCATAAGGTCATGGATTTGGCTTAGTTGTATGGTTTTTATCAGTTGTATTGCAACATGACTGCTTGTCAAGGTTTGTATGAATAAGGCAATAATCATTTCCAGCAATTATTATACATTATTGTTCAACCCATCACCCTTTTAGATTACAACTTTATAGTTAGAGATTATTTTATTAAATTATCATTAAGTATTTTCTTTCAAAAGCCCTAATTTCCCCTAAAGGTATACCTTCCCCTGTGGGCCCTCAGTTGCCTTTCTTATTCTCAAATGATTAATATTGACTTGTGCAATGTTGGCCTAGATGTTTCAAGTCTCATTATTTTTTTCAAATCATTATGACTCAAAGACAGATTATTGATTTTATGGTGTTTAATATGATTAACTCATCTACTGATTAGCTTCTCTCACATTTTCGTATTTGAACCCATTTGAAAAATAGATAAGGTGATCTATCAATGGAAACTTGTTCTAAAAAATGATCTGACCCATATTTCCACCACAACATGAAGCTTGTTCTAAAAAAAGATCTGACCCATATTACCAACACAACATTTTTATCTACCTATAGTGGATCGCCGGGACAGCATTTTACATTCATAAACCATGTCATGGGCAGTTCTAAAACTATTAACCATTAATTGTTTACACTTTGTTCAATCATGTTACCTAATTGGCTAGCTAGCTAACAACCTGGTTAATTTACCAATATATCCAAACATATATATATCTTGCATGTCGTCATCACAGGCATGACGTTTAGAGACTGTACAATGTTCAGTGTAATGCATCTCAATAGAAAAAGTGTGCTTTTACACAATGTAGAAACCTAATATTCCACAAATGACTTTGTAAAATGACAGGTATTAGTATCAACATTTTAGCTTTTATAATAAATGAATGTCTTTACAGTGTTAGGTTACATGTCCGTTTCTACGGCACAACATGTGCTTCAAAAGTACCTAGAATTAATATAGACCCAATATAGTATCTCAATCAATAAAAAAAAACGTATTTTATGTTGCGTCTAAATTTAATGTGGCGCTCTTAACCAGTGCTACCAATGAAAAACGTTAATTAAGAGCCCTGATTGGGGGTTGGCTAATTATTCAGACGAACAACTAATCCTCGTTTACAGAATTATCCCTGCTGCTTTTGACTCTCTCTGAACATTCCCTGAGTGTGAAGTTCTGTCTGTATACAGCAGACTGCTCGTGGGGTAGTGCGCTGCAGAGGGAGTGTCGTGTGAGAGGCGACCATCGCCTCCTGGAATTTCACTCATCAATATCCACTCAATTCCTGAGCATCTATTTCCATCTGTCAACGCAATGGACCCGCATAGTCAATGGATTTACATTTGCTGCTCTGACTTCACCGCCGTTGTCTAGAACGACTTCTCCGCAAACGAGGAACGCCGTCTCTCCAAGCCGTAGCCTACGGCGTAGCCTACGCTGCAAGAATGGGAACGGTGCTTTCCATATCTCCAATATCAAAGAAGGAGACTATTCTGGATGACAGAAAAGAGGGTGACCAGGCAATCAGAACTGGGAGCGTAAAGAACAATGCCTTGCTTGTCCCAGTTCTCACATTTAAGAGACTGTTTACCACATCGACCAAGAAAAATAGTTGCAAGAAAGTCAACCCGAACGCCGCACAGGTGAACAACAATACCCACGTAGACCAGCAAAATAACAAGAAATCCCAGCAATCGAGTACGGATGGTAAGAAAGCACCACTCGCTGTACCAGTGCCGACGGTTCCTACCCAAAGCCTTGAACCTAATCAACCCCAGGTCCCCTCTGAGAATGTGAAACTCTTGCCTGTCCAAAATCAACCTAGTGAAGTAGACCTCCTCTCACCGAGGCGTGTGATTATCCAGGCATCGACCGGGGAGCTGTTGCGCTGTCTGGGCGAATTTATGTGTAGGAGATGCTGTAAAGTCAAGCTCACCTACAATGAGGTCATCCTATGGTTCCGAAATGTCGACCGAACCCTTCTCCTCCAAGGCTGGCAGGACCAGGGATTCATTACACCTGCTAACTTAGTCTTCGTCTACCTGCTGTGTAAGGAATCGATACCCGATGATATCGACAGCGCATCCGAACTCCAGGGTATCTTCCTGCTCTGTCTCTATCTATCCTACTCTTACATGGGTTGCGAGATATCTTACCCTCTGAAACCATTCATGATTATGGCAAATGAGGATAATTTCTGGGATAGTTCTATGAGCATCATCAATAACACGAGTGCCAAAATGTTGCAGTTAAATGCAGATCCGCACTTTTTCACCGAGGTGTTTCAAGAGCTAAAAGATGAAGGAGAGTCAAGGGACAAAGACTTGGACCGTTAAATCAAAGGAGAACTCAAATGTATGTTTCACAAAACTCCTGGAATGGTGGTTTGAATTTAATATTCAACAGTTTTCAAGGCCTATGCCTACGAGATTAGGAAAATCCAATCTAAGGTGAATATAGGTTTCTAAGACATTCATGTTGACTTGTACCAGTGAGTGTTAAAACTAATTGTATTGCGTAACCACGGATCAGTAAATGCATGTTGTATTCTAAATGTAGGCCAATCTCCTTTGTAAACCTTTGCGAATACTGTAGGATAGTCACAGTGACTCCGTGGATAAATGGAATGTCTGCAGATACATCAATGTGTGGGTAATCTAGACTACTTTTATAATTGCCTTGATGTTCACTTATGGAGTTCTGTTGTGGGCAAAAAATAGCAGTATTTTATGCGTCGAGAGTTGGAGCTATCCAAGGTACTGGTGTAGCCTTTACGCATCAAACGCCTGTGCTAGCGCGTAGGACACAGAAGGGAATGTACAAGGAAAGAGATTCTTTAGCGTCATTTGTGCCAATTATCACAATATTAAACACTGTGGTTTACACCAACAATTTTTTTTAAACTAGTATAGCAGATTGTTTCCATTTGCAAAAAAAAAAAAGTATATTTTCATTTAAAAATGTGTTGCCATTTTGTTGATGTACTTGTTGAAGCAAAAAAATTAAAGTATGTTACAATGGTTTATTAATGTAATTTTCCCTATTTGTATACTTGTTTTCAGTATTGTAGGTGCATCTCTCCAATCTACTGTTTCTCTGTGGCTCATTTCTCTGCATTGAAACATTGGAGTCTGAAAGAAGGCCCTGGCAATATAATGTAATTGTGTTTATTTAAATTAGTGCAGCATTCACTAACAGTAAAGCATTTATGTTATTTAGTGTCATGGTAATATGCTAGTGCTTGAAGGAACTGGACTGTTACCCCTACTGATTAGTTCAGAAGATTGACTTTTCTTTGACATCTGATGAGCCACCATGTTCACAGTTAGCTAATCTGTTACTGTTGCTCATTTGCATATGTTTAATCATACATGTGTTTCACTTGCATAATGTGATTATGTTCTCAGAACAATCAGGAACCACTCTGGTATAGCACTCTTTTCTGGAGATCTGTTCTCAAACATAATGTAACGTAAACAATGCAAAGATACACTAGTGAACTGTCAATACTTGTCTATGTTATTCCTGCGGAAATAAAGAAAACTTTAGAAGTACATTTTGCTGTCTGTGTTTTTTTGTGTGTGTATATGAGCGAGACAGAGAGCGAGAGAGACAGAGACAGAGACAGAGACAGAGACAGAGACAGAGACAGAGACAGAGACAGAGACAGAGACAGAGAGAGAGAGAGAGAGAGAGAGAGCTGGCCCTGGTGCTGAAAGGGAAACTGTTGCTGAGGCAGTGATGACCTGAAGGGCCTCTCATCCACATTCAATTCCTAAGCCTTTAGCTGTTGGCTATTTGCATCCTTGTTATCCACTTTGTACTGTATTAGGCAACCTGCAACACATGCCTACATACAGTGGGGAAAAAAAGTATTTAGTCAGCCACCAATTGTGCAAGTTCTCCCACTTAAAAAGATGAGAGAGGCCTGTAATTTTCATCATAGGTACACGTCAACTATGACAGACAAATTGAGAAAAAAAATCCAGAAAATCCCATTGTAGGATTTCTTATGAATTTATTTGCAAATTATGGTGGAAAATAAGTATTTGGTCACCTACAAACAAGCAAGATTTCTGGCTCTCACAGACCTGTAACTTCTTCTTTAAGAGGCTCCTCTGTCCTCCACTCGTTACCTGTATTAATGGCACCTGTTTGAACTTGTTATCAGTATAAAAGACACCTGTCCACAACCTCAAACAGTCACACTCCAAACTCCACAATGGCCAAGACCAAAGAGCTGTCAAAGGACACCAGAAACAAAATTGTAGACCTGCACCAGGCTGGGAAGACTGAAACTGCAATAGGTAAGCAGCTTGGTTTGAAGAAATCAACTGTGGGAGCAATTATTAGGAAATGGAAGACATACAAGACCACTGATAATCTCCCTCGATCTGGGGCTCCACGCAAGATCTCACCCCGTGGGGTCAAAATGATCACAAGAACGGTGAGAAAAATCCCAGAACCACACGGGGGGACCTAGTGAATGACCTGCAGAGAGCTGGGACCAAAGTAACAAAGCCTACCATCAGTAACACACTACGCCGCCAGGGACTCAAATCCTACAGTGTAGGACGTGTCCCCCTGCTTAAGCCAGTACATGTCCAGGCCCGTCTGAAGTTTGCTAGAGTGCATTTGGATGATCCAGAAGAGGATTGGGAGAATGTCATATGGTCAGATGAAACCAAAATATAACTTTTTGGTAAAAACTCAACTCGTCGTGTTTGGAGGACAAAGAATGCTGAGTTGTATCCAAAGAACACCCTACCTACTGTGAAGCATGGGGGTGGAAACATCATGCTTTGGGGCTGTTTTTCTGCAAAGGGACCAGGACGACTGATCCGTGTAAAGGAAAGAATGAATGGGGCCATGTATCGTGAGATTTTGAGTGAAAACCTCCTTCCATCAGCAAGGGCGTTGAAGATGAAACATGGCTGGGTCTTTCAGCATGACAATGATCCCAAACACACCGCCCGGGCAACGAAGGAGTGGCTTCGTAAGAAGCATTTCAAGGTCCTGGAGTGGCCTAACCAGTCTCCAGATCTCAACCCCATAGAAAATCTTTGGAGGGAGTTGAAAGTCCGTGTTGCCCAGCGACAGCCCCAAAACATCACTGCTCTAGAGGAGATCTGCATGGAAGAATGGGCCAAAATACCAGCAACAGTGTGTGAAAACCTTGTGAAGACTTACAGAAAACGTTTGACCTGTGTCATTGCCAACAAAGGGTATATAACAAAGTATTGAGAAACTTTTGTTATTGACCAAATACTTATTTTCCACCATAATCTGCAAATAAATTCATAAAAAATCCTACAATGTGTTTTTCTGGATTTTTTTTTCTCATTTTGTCTGTCATAGTCGACGTGTACCTATGATGAAAATTACAGGCCTCTCTCATCTTCTTAAGTGGGAGAACTTGCACAATTGGTGGCTGACTAAATACTTTTTTTCCCCACTGTATACTTAACACAAGCTTAACATATAGGCTACTACAGTATCATAACATTAGGGTTTTGGTGAAATAGTCTTAAAATAATCAAAGGATTTTACGCATTTCAAGAGGGTGAAACACTGATAAGGATATTTTGGGCTATTAGACACCCAGTTAACGTACTTGGTCTTTAAAGATCCATATTTAATTTTGGAAATCAATTTGGGTTAGGAAAAGATAAGTTATCACTTAATATTTGATTTCAATTTAGCTTTTAGAACTATATTTCCTGACCCACTTTTCTCTGAAATGTCACAGTAAATCTTCACAAGACTTTGTGGCTCACATTGAAACAAGAAGCAGTAGAGTTCTACTTGGACTGAGGAGTTTATAATCCAGGACTGCGTCCCAAATGGCACCCTTTTCCCTATATAGTTGACCTACAGATGTAGGATCTTAATTTGACCTATATGAACGTTTAGTCCATAATGATGCTTGATCGTGGTTAGGCAATTAGCTGGCCAAAAGTAGGCTACATGAAAAGTGCAATACTGTTAATATAACTGTGTGTTAGTGTGGGTTTTCATAAAATGTATGTAAATCCCAAAACTCATCTGCATTTCCTGCGGTGCAGGAAAATTCTCATCAACAAAAGAGTGATCCAATTAACATACTACATCTGTATACCCTATACCTTTGACCAAGGCCCTGATCAAAAGTAGTGCACTTTATAGGGAATAGGGTGCCTCAAACACAGCCCAGGTCTGATGGCTGGCTGGTGCATTCCTCTCCTCCTCCTTGTCTCTATAGTAACCAGTGGATTACTGAATAACTATTGGCCACATCATCACATCAAGCAAGCGTGGGCTGAACAGCAACAATGCAGACAGAGCCATACTGTAGAATCAATAAGAACACTCATTCACAGTGTCTGAATGTGAGATGACCCATATACTGTACCCACTGGGCACAGACGTCAATTCAACATCTATTCTACATTGGTTCAACATAATTTTGTTGAAATGATGTGGAAACAACGTTGATTCAACAAGTGTGGGCCCAGTGGGTAGCCTATCATGACAGCTTTACTGTGGGCGGATATAGGCCACATGAAGCACATGAAGTTTCTCTAAGCCTCTTTATCGATCATATTGAGATACAGTGCATTCGGAAAGTATTCAGAACCCTTGACTTTTTCCAAATGTTGTTAAGTTACTGCCTTATTCTAAAATTGATTAAATAAATAAAAATGTCCTAATCGATCTACACACAATACCCCATAATGACAAAGCAAAAACAGGTTTTTAGAAATGTTTGCAAATGTTTTACAAATAAAAAACAGAAATACCTTATTTACATAACAATTCAGACCCTTTGCTATGAGACTCGAAATTGAGCTCAGGTGCATCCTGTTTCCATTGATCATTCTTGAGATGTTTCTAAAACTTGATTGGAGTCCACCTGTGGTAAATTCAATTGATTGGACATGATTTGGAAAGGCACACACCTGTCTATAAAAGGTCCCACAGTTGACAGTGCATGTCAGAGCAAAAACCAAGCCATCTCTGCAGCACTCCACCAATCAGGCCTTTATGGTAGAGTGGCCAGACGGAAGCCACTCTTCAGTAAAAGGCACATGACAGCCCACTTGGAGTTTGCCAAAAGGCACCTAAAGGACTCTCAGACCATGAGAAACAAGATTCTCTGTTCTGATGAAACCAAGATTGAACTCTTTGGCCTGAATGCCAAGCGTCACATCTGGCACCATCCCTACAGTGAAGCATTGTGGTGGCAGCATCATGCTGTGGGGATGTTTTCCAGCGGCAGGGACTGGGAGACTAGTCAGGGTCGAGGGAAAGATGAACGGAGCAAAGTACAGAGAGATCCTTGATGAAAACCTGCTCCAGAACGCTCAGGACCTCAGACTGGGGCGACGGTTTACTTTCCAACAGGACAATGACCCTAAGCACACAGACAACGCAGAAGTGGCTTTGGGACAAATCTCTGAATGTCCTTGAGTGGCCCAGCCAGTACCCGGACTTGAACCCGATCTAACATCTGGAGAGACCTGAAAATAGCAGAGACGCTCCCCATCCAACCTGACAGAGCTTGAGAGGATGTGCAGAGAAGAATGGGAGAAACTCCCCAAATACAGGTGTGCCAAGCTTGTAGCATCATACCAAGAAGACTCGAGGCTGTAATCGCTGCCAAAGGTGCTTCAGCAAAGTTTTGAGTAAAGAGTCTGAATACTTATGTAAATGTGATATTTCTGTTTTTTATTTTAAATACATTTGCAAAAATGTCTAAAAACCTGTTTTTGCTCTGTCATTATGGGGTATTGTGTGTAGATTGATGGGGGGGGGGGGGGGCAATTTAATCAATTATAGAATAAGGCTGTAACGTAACAAAATTTGAAAAAAGTCAAGGGTTCTGAATACTTTCCGAATGCACTGTACGTTACCTGTAAAGGATAACTAACACGTGATGCAGAATGTCATTGTAGTGGTGCTGAAGGATTGCTTGGCGGTTCAGTCTGTTTTCGTTATCAACCAACTCCTCTCTGTGTTCATATCATAATTTATTTCTGAGAGAAATTGCCTGAGCGAGAACTTCAAGTCCACATAATCTACACTTCCATAAATTCCCTTTGACCTGACAAGTAAAGTGTTTGGTCTCGTGCTATGTGTTACGTGTTTACTTTGAATTCATAATCAGATGACTACATCCCAGGCAGTGGATCATCTGGACCAACTATTGAGGAAGTCTACTAAACCATTCCAACGTTTCTGCAACTACCTCCCCCTAACAAGCAACGTTTGAAATATGTTCTACCCTCTTGTGGCTTTGAGTCAGTGACACTTATCACGGAGTGACATTTTAACGTGTTTAATAGTGATCTTCAGTCCCTCTAGTTATATCTATATTATGTGAGTGCATTTTAATTCCCCAATTACCAACACTATTTCCATCAGCACCTAGCTGTTAATACTTTAGCGATCCTCGTTATATGATCCATGATGCAATTCCCACCAAGTGGGTTAACTCTATTGGTGTGATGCATAGGGTGTTTGCCTTTTCTCGCTAGAGACCCAGGTTCGCTTTCCCGCCCCCCCGTTCGCTACATTGGTGTCAGAAGTGTGATGGCTGCCGTGAGGCCAAATGAACGCACAGCGTTATATGAGCCACATTACATTTTTCACCAAGTCGGTTAACGCTATTGGTGTGATACGTTTGGTGCTTGCCTTTCATGCCAGCAACCTGGATTCACTTCCCTGCCCGCCGTTTGCTACAATACTGTAGTTTGATCAACACTGTAATTGGGCAAAGTAAGCAACTCTCTAGATCTCTATGACATACACTGAACCAGCATCAGACACTGGTGAATAACAATGTTGTGCTGACCAATCATTGGTTCAATTATATGCCTTTTAATATCCCTTCTAATCTGGGATTATTTCAGACTAGCCATTTACACCTTTAACATTTTAATTTTGTGTTCAAGGGTAAAATAATCTGTACTTGACCATGATGTCTATGAACAGTCAAATCATTCATGTCATGTTTAGAAGGGATTATTACTGTTGATCTAATGGGAATATATGTTATGTTTATTGCCATCTTAAAATGGAAGTTGATTTGATAGAAGTGGAAGCCCTTCTTATGGTCTTTATGACCTAAATGCAAAATGAAACCTTGTGGAAACTAAAGTGGAACGACGAACGCGAAGGATTATGTGCTATTTTCTTCTCTTGCTATAACTACACTCCTAATCTGTCGCACAAGATTATACCTGCATGTAGCTGCAGTCAGCTCGACTAGCTACGGTGTAGGATACCACTTAGCTGCAGCTATATGTAGGGATCTTAATCTATTTTAGCCTAGCTTACAGGGAACGGGTTGAGGTAGGAGATCATACTGTGTGGTGGCAGAACATGTAGTTGTGAATGATAGAATATAGGACACAGGCTCAAGTTGTTTACCTATGAGAAAGAAAGATGGCAGACGTTCTTTTTTTGGGGGTTCTGAAACTCTCGCTGCTGAAAATGCATGATTACTAACACTTTCAGAAATGAAACAATGTATAGCCAAGAATAGTGATCATGAAATAAAATAGTACACATTTTCCTTTGCTCGTGTCCTTGCATCGCACCTAGGGTGTCTGAATGATCAAAGCTCTATTATTTGCTTTTGTTGAATCTAGGTAATACAGTGGCAATGCTACTGGTGACGTCTAAAACAGCGTAACCAAAAGACTTCCCACGATTAATGGTGTCACATCACAGAGAGTATCTAGGTGTTTATGTAACAGATGACGGCAGAACAGAGGACACACAGGGAAGAGGCATCTTTCTTGATGAGAAGAATCACACATAGGCCTATGGCAGCCCATATTTTCAAAATGCTTACTTCAAATGTCTTTTGAACATAAAGGGATTTAGAACAAATGGGATTTAGATGACATAAGTAACCATTTACCGTATATTATATTTAAGTATCACAGTATACCAACAGTTTGATTTCATCTGGACTTTGATGAGCAAAATCTCAAAGAAAGAAGAACTGGGTTAACAGTCAAATAATGATCTTGTCTCTCCTTCTTCTCCTCTGAGGCAGTTATATATAGATAGCTGGTAGGTGTGCTGTGTGACTAAGAACAATAATACCTCTCACTGGCTGGGAGTTAGAGTTAGTCACTGACTGGATCACTTCAACACAACAGTCAGAGCACACGGACTCTTAACCCTTGGGATAACACCTCCTCACAGACACTGAGTACTGAGGTACTTAGAGTAAACATTTACATTTACATTTTAGTCATTTAGCAGACGCTCTTATCCAGAGCGACTTACAGGAGCAATTAGGGTTAAGTGCCTTGCTCAAGGGCACATTTACATCATTTAGCAGACGCTCTTATCCAGAGCGACTTACAAATTGGTGCATTCACCCTATAGCCAGTGGGATAACCACTTTACAATTATTAATTATTTATTTATTTATTTATTTATTTATTTTTTTTTTTTTGGGGGGGGGGGTTGAAGGATTACTTTATCCTATCCCAGGTGTTCCTTAAAGAGGTGGGGTTTCAAATGTCTCCGGAAGGTGGTGAGTGACTCCGCTGTCCTGGCGTCGTGAGGGAGCTTGTTCCACCATTGGGGTGCCAGAGCAGCGAACAGTTTTGACTGGGCTGAGCGGGAACTATGCTTCCGCAGAGGAAGGGGAGCCAGCAGGCCAGAGGTGGATGAACGCAATGCCCTCGTTTGGGTGTAGGGACTGATCAGAGCCTGAAGGTACGGAGGTGCCGTTCCCCTCACTGCTCCATAGGCAAGCACCATGGTCTTGTAACGGATGCGAGCTTCAACTGGAAGCCAGTGGAGTGTGCGGAGGAGGGGGGTGACGTGAGAGAACTTGGGAAGGTTGAACACCAGACGGGCTGCGGCATTCTGGATGAGTTGTAGGGGTTTAATGGCACAGGCAGGGAGCCCAGCCAACAGCGAGTTGCAGTAATCCAGACGGGAGATGACAAGTGCCTGGATTAGGACCTGTGCCGCTTCCTGTGTAAGGCAGGGTCGTACTCTCAGAATGTTGTAGAGCATGAACCTGCAGGATCGGGTCACCGCCTTGATGTTAGCGGAGAACGACAGGGTGTTGTCCAGGGTCATGCCAAGGCTCTTCGCACTCTGGGAGGAGGACACAACGGAGAGCATCTGAATAATTTGAGCAGGTTTACCAAGAAATGAATGGCTGAAATGAGCAGGGAATGGATATACATTATGCCCATTTTTAAACTTTTCAATTTCTAAACTTTTTGGGAGACTTTAAGTTGTGCTGGTGGGTCCATTAGTGAAATCGCAAGCGACTAAAATTAAGAATTCATGTAAATTGTCATTTCTGGCCAACAGCAAATAGACAGACATAATGTCCCATAAATACAGTTGAAGTCGGAAGTTTACATACACCTTAGCCAAATACATTTAAACTCAGTTTTTCACAATTCCTGACATTTAATCCTAGTAAAGATTCCCTGTCTTAGGTCAGTTAGGATCACCACTTTATTTTAAGAATGTGAAATGTCAGAATAATAGTAGAGATAATTATTTATTTCAGCTTTTATTTCTTTCATCACATTCCCAGTGGGTCAGAAGTTTACATACACTCAATTAGTATTTGGTAGCATTGCCTTTAAATTGTTTAACTTGGGTCAAATGTTTTGGGTAGCCTTCCATAAGCTTCCCACAATAAGTTGGGTGAATTTTGGCCCATTCCTCCTGACAGAGCTGGTGTAACTGAGTCAGGTTTGTAGGCCTCCTTGCTCGCACACACTTTTTCAGTTCTGCCCACACATTTTCTATTGATTGAGGTCAGGGCTTTGTGATGGCCACTCCAATACCTTGACTTTGTTGTCCTTAAGCCATTTTGCCACAACTTTAGAAGTATGCTTGGGGTCATTGTCAATTTGGAAGACCCATTTGCGACCAAACTTTAACGTCCTGACTGATGTCTTGAGATGTTGCTTCAATATATCCACATAATTGTTCTTCCTCATGATGCCATCTATTTTGTGAAGTGCACCAGTCCCTCCTGCAGCAAAGCACCCCCACAGCATGATGTTGCCACCCCCGTGATTCACGGTTGGGATGGTGTTCTTCATCTTGCAAGCATCCCCTTTTTCCTCCAAACATAACGATGGTCATTATGGCCAAACAGTTCTATTTTTGTTTCATCAGACCAGAGGACATTTCTCCAAAAGGTACGATCTTTGTCCCCATGTGCAGTTGCAAACCGTAGTCTGGCTTTTTTATGGCAGTTTTGGAGCAGTGGCTTCTTCCTTGCTGAGTGGCCTTTCAGGTTATGTCGATATAGGACTTGTTTTACTGTGGATATAGATACTTTTGTACCTGTTTCCTCCAGCATCTTCTCAAGGTCCTTTGCTGTTGTTCTGGGATTGATTTGCACTTTTCGCACCAAAGTACGTTCATCTCTAGGAGACAAAACGTGTCTCCTTCCTGAGCAGTATGACGGCTGCGTGGTCCCATGGTGTTTATACTTGCGTACAATTGTTTGTACAGATGAATGTGGTACCTTCAGGCATTCAGGAAATTGCTCCCAAGGAGGCCTACAATTTTTTTTCTGAGGTCTTGGCTGATTTCTTTTGATTTTCCCATGATGTCAAGCAAAGAGGCACTGAGTTTGAAGGTAGGCCTTGAAATACATCCACAGGTACACTTCCAATTGACTCAAATGATGTCAATTAGCCTATCAGAAGCTTCTAAAGCCATGACATCATTTTCGGGAATTTTCCGAACTGTTTAAAGGCACTGTCAACTTAGTGTATGTAAACTTCTGACCCACTGGAATTGTGATACAGTGAATTATAGGTGAAATAATCTGTCTGTAAACAATTGTTGGAAAAATTACTTGTGTCATGCACAGAGTAGATGTCCTAACCGACATGCCAAAACTATAGTTTGTTAACAAGAAATGTGTGGAGTGGTTGAAAAACGAGTTTTAATGACTCCAACCTAAGTGTATGTACATTTCCGACTTCAACTGTAGATTGTGATGGGAGGGATAAAGTAAATACAGGCATATGAAGATTATTCCTAATATTGTGCAACAGTGCATTGATCCTGTTTTATACCTGTTCTTGTTTGCTGTACTTTCTCATTCACACCATGTAAACCATGATCAGGGAAAACAATTCCCACCCACCTGTGTGTTATGTAAGCAGAGGGATGCTGGATTCTAGCACAGATAATGTGCAGATTACCTCCAACGTAGACTCTCTATCTTAAGAACACAATACGGTTGCAACTCACCTAGATGAATTTCCAATACAAATGTCTAAACCCCAAAGGTCTAGCCAGGTCAATGTACAGAATGTACAGTACCAATCACAGGAGGTTGGTGGCACCTTAATTGGGGAGGACAGGCTCGTGGTAATGGCTGGAGCGGAATAAGTGGAATGGTATCAAATACGTCAAACACAAGGTTTCCATGTGTTTGATGCCATTCCATTTGCTCCGTTCCAGCCATTATTATGAGCCTTCCTCCCCTCAGCAGCCTCCACTTGTACCAATACAAATGTATGGTACATACAACGCCATGGTATGCTGAATCATTACAGTAGTCTTTTTTTGTATGCAGCAGTGTAAACAGGGCTCTAAAGTGCAACCAATTTGGTCGCATATGCAATTAAATATTTTTTATAATTTGAGAGCACTAAGCAACTATGGAAAAAATCTCCCAGATAATAATTGCTAGAATGATAAGGCTCCTCCATACCGTTGTTTCTGAGTGCCCTAGAGTGCAGATTCGTTAGCGTCATGGTTGCACCATTACTACATCGAAAAAGGCTTGCTTGTTGCCCCTCTAGGTCAAAAGATCTGACCCATATTACCTTCCGGAGCAACATTTCTATCTTCCTATAGCATAGCTGATCGCCGTTGCACCTCCGCGACCTAATTTTACATTCATAAACCATGTAGTGGGCCGTTCTAAAACTACTCGTGCGTCGTTAACCGTTTGTTTACACTTACACTTTGTTCAGTTATGTTACCTAATTGGCTAGCTAGCTAACAACCTGGTTAATTTACCAATATATCTAAACATTTGGGGGCACAGAAAGAAAGGAAAAGGGATAGCTTCTTCGGGAGATCAATGATCATAGCAATGATGAATGACAGCTCTCCCATCTCTTGCATGTTGTCATTACAAACCTGACGTTTTTAAAGAGACCATGTACAATTTTCAATGTAACGCATCTCTGTAGGAAAATAGTGCTTTTACACAGTGAAGAAACCTAATATTCCACAAATGACTTTCAATGACAGGTATTCATATCACCATTGTAGCTTTTAGAATAAACTAATGTATTCAGTGTTACACATTAGTTTCTAGGGCACAGCATGTGCTTCAAAAGTAGCTAGAATTCATTTAGGCCCATAGGCTGTATCTCAATCAATTTTTTAACAAATCGTATTTTCTGGTGCTCCTAATTTTTTTAAGTTGGGGGCACCAGTGCTACCAATGAAACACTTTCATTTAGAGCCCTAAGCGTAAAAAACAATGATTTGGTCTGAATAGGCTATGAACCCAAGGAGAAATCAATATTTACAGTACTAAATCTAAAGGTGGACATTTTGGTAGCTTTAAACAGTTTAGATCAGAAACCGTCTTGCATTTCATAATACGTCTTGCTAGGGAAACTTATTTGAAGTAGGCTGCCTATGGTGGGAGAACAGGAAGAGAGAGAAACTGAGATCATGCCTTTGCCTCTGTTGGCCTGGCAATGTGCAGACAGAGGGAGGGGAGGCAGGGGATTTTAAATGCGTCTGGTGTCTCGAGCGCTGCCTGCCTGCCATCAATAGATGACAGTGTCCCTGGTGGCTCTATTGATATGCAGGTCACAAACACACTGCTGCGTTCTTATCAGCCTCCTCACAATATGCAACGATGGAGGAGGCATTCTCTACCTATGACATCAAATTAGCTCCACAGACAGGGAGTAAGTGAATGGTTGTTTCTCTGGCTCTCAAACCACTTGCCTGACAGCACTGCATGTCGGAATGTAGGTTAAGGTTTAGGTTACATAAGAGTTTACCACAAGTAATCCTTTTACAGATACAGGCAATCTGACATGGATAGGTGCATGTATACCATCAATTTAGATCAAACAATGTTTACTGCTGTGCTTGTAGAATATTAATCTAGGCTGAATGGGATTAGGAATACAGCATTTTCTGTTGTTTGAATATTGGTTTTAATTTTGTAGGAAATGAATTTCTTTACATAAATTACTGTATTTCATTTCTGCCTACTGAGTAGACTTTGGCTGTGTTCTAAATTGCATGCTATTCCCTACATAGTGCAATACTTCTGACTTTTTATTGTATCCCAAATGGCATCCAATTCCCCATATAGTGCACTACTTGGGTCCAGGTCAAAAGTAGTGGACTATGTAGAAAATAGGGTACCATTTGGAAAGGAGGCAATCACCATGGTTAATAAGGCTGTTGTTTTTTAGACTGGAGTGGGCTGGGGGTCTGTATAGCAAGGTTGTGTCCCAAATTACACCCTATTTCCTATGTAGTGCACTACTTTTGACCAGGGCCCATAGAGCTCTGGTCAAAAATAGTGCAGTATATAGGGAATAGGGTACCATTTGGGACTCATCCTAAGTGTGTGATGTCATCCACAGCAATGAAGGTGAAAACAAATGTTGAAATACTTAATATTTGTCTAAATTTAAAGTAGGACAAAACGTTTCTCCCTCAAAACAGAATAGCACATGGAACAGTGGCTCATGTTTTTAATTGTAGATTAATCCAATTGCCCATAATGTTATGCAAACAGTACACCTATTATATGCCGAGACGTCGCGCCCCCATGTGGCTGGAAATTATATAGGCCTAATTTACATGAAATCAAATGGCATTTGTAGCCTACAATTTCAAAGAAATAATTTCAAACCTGGTTGTTGTCAAAACTAAAGGAGATACCTGCACTGCATTGTAGACTGCCTGTGTATAACTACATGTAGGTTTAAAGGCCCAGTGCAGTCCAAAACGTGATTTTCCTGTGTTCTATATTTATATATATACAGTGGGGAGAACAAGTATTTGATACACTGCCGATTTTGCAGGTTTTCCTACTTACAAAGCATGTAGAGGTCTGTAATTTTTATCATAGGTACACTTCAACTGTGAGAGACGGAATCTAAAACAAAAATTCAGAAAATCACATTGTATGATTTTTAAGTAATTAATTTGTATTTTATTGCATGACATAAGTATTTGATACATCAGAAAAGCAGAACTTAATATTTGGTACAGAAACTTTTGTTTGAAATTACAGAGATCATACGTTTCCTGTAGGTCTTGACCAGGTTTGCACACACTGCAGCAGGGATTTTGGCCCACTCCTCCATACAGACCTTCTCCAGATCCTTCAGGTTTCGGGGCTGTCGCTGGGCAATACAGACTTTCAGCTCCCTCCAAAGATGTTCTATTGGGTTCAGGTCTGGAGACTGGCTAGGCCACTCCAGGACCTTGAGATGCTTCTTACGGAGCCACTCCTTAGTTACCCTGGCTGTGTGTTTCGGTGTCGTTGTCATGCTGGAAGACCCAGCCACGACCCATCTTCAATGCTCTTACTGAGGGAAGGACGTTGTTGGCCAAGATCTCGCGATACATGGCCCCATCCATCCTCCCCTCAATACGGTGCAGTCGTCTTGTCCCCTTTGCAGAAAAGCATCCCCAAAGAATGATGTTTCCACCTCCATGCTTCACGGTTGGGATGGTGTTCTTGGGGTTGTACTCATCCTTCTTCTTCCTCCAAACACGGCGAGTGGAGTTTAGACCAAAAAGCTCTATTTTTGTCTCATCAGACCACATGACCTTCTCCCATTCCTCCTCTGGATCATCCAGATGGTCATTGGCAAACTTCAGACGGGCCTGGACATGCGCTGGCTTGAGCAGGGGGACCTTGCGTGTGCTGCAGGATTTTAATCCATGACGGCGTAGTGTGTTACTAATGGTTTTCTTTGAGACTGTGGTCCCAGCTCTCTTCAGGTCATTGACCAGGTCCTGCCGTGTAGTTCTGGGCTGATCCCTCACCTTCCTCATGATCATTGATGCCCCACGAGGTGAGATCTTGCATGGAGCCCCAGACCGAGGGTGATTGACCGTCATCTTGAACTTCTTCCATTTTCTAATAATTGCACCAACAGTTGTTGCCTTCTCACCAAGCTGCTTGCCTATTGTCCTGTAGCCCATCCCAGCCTTGTGCAGGTCTACAATTGTATCCCTGATGTCCTTACACAGCTCTCTGGTCTTGGCCATTGTGGAGAGGTTGGAGTCTGTTTGATTGAATGTGTGGACAGGTGTCTTTTATACAGGTAACGAGTTCAAACAGGTGCAGTTAATACAGGTAATGAGTGGAGAACAGGAGGGCTTCTTAAAGAAAAACTAACAGGTCTGTGAGAGCTGGAATTCTTACTGGTTGGTAGGTGATCAAATACTTATGTCATGCAATAAAATGCAAATTAATTACTTAAAAATCATACAATGTGATTTTCTAGATTTTTGAAGTGTACCTATGATAAAAATTACAGACCTCTACATGCTTTGTAAGTAGGAAAACCTGCAAAATCGGCAGTGTATCAAATACTTGTTCTCCCCACTGTATATATATATATATATATATATATATATATAGTGACGGAAAAAAAAAATGGATCCCCTGCAGATTTTGTATGTTTGCCCACTGACAAAGACATGATCAGTCTATAATTTTAATGGTAGGTTTATTTGAACAGTGAGAGACAGAATAAAAACGCATGTCAAAAATGTCCAGAAAAACGCATGTCAAAAATGTTATAAATTGATTTGCATTTTAATGAGGGAAATAAGTATTTGACCCCTCTGCAGAACATGACTTAGTACTTGGTGGCAAAACCCTTGTATTTTTTTGGGGGGTAGATCAACTTAATATTGCAGATAGATTGTAACTTCCATCAATGTAATTGTCTGCATCACTTCCAATCCCCCATGTTTTATATATATATATATATATGTGGGGAAAAAAAGTATTTAGTCAGCCACCAATTGTGCAAGTTCTCCCACTTAAAAATATGAGAGAGGCCTGTAATTTTCATCATAGGTACACGTCAACTATGACAGACAAATTCCAGAAAATCACATTGTAGGATTTTTTATAAATTTATTTGCAAATTATGGTGGAAAATAAGTATTTGGTCACCTACAAACAAGCAAGATTTCTGGCCCTCACAGACCTGTAACTTATTCTTTAAGAGGCTCCTCTGTCCTCCACTCGTTACCTGTACTAATGGGACCTGTTTGAACTTGTTATCAGTATAAAAGACACCTGTCCACAACCTCAAACAGTCACACTCCAAACTCCACTATGGCCAAGACCAAAGAGCTGTCAAAGGACACCAGAAACAAAATTGTAGACCTGCACCAGGCTGGGAAGACTGAATCTGCAATAGGTAAGCAGCTTGGTTTGAATAAATCAACTGTGGGAGCAATTATTAGGAAATGGAAGACATACAAGACCACTGATAATCTCCCTCGATCTGGGGCTCCACGCAAGATCTCACCCCGTGGGGTCAAAATGATCACAAGAACGGTGAGCAAAAATCCCAGAACCACACGGGGGGACCTAGTGAATGACCTGCAGAGAGCTGGGACCAAAGTAACAAAGCCTACCATCAGTAACACACTACGCCGCCAGGGACTCAAATCCTGCAGTGCCAGACGTGTCCCCCTGCTTAAGCCAGTACATGTCCAGGCCCGTCTGAAGTTTGCTAGAGTGCATTTGGATGATCCAGAAGAGGATTGGGAGAATGTCATATGGTCAGATGAAACCAAAATATTACTTTTTGGTAAAAACTCAACTCGTCGTGTTTGGAGGACAAAGAATGCTGAGTTGCATCCAAAGAACACCATACCTACTGTGAAGCATGGGGGTGGAAACATCATGCTTTGGGGATGTTTTTCTGCAAAGGGACCAGGACGACTGATCCATGTAAAGGAAAGAATGAATGGGGCCATGTATCGTGAGATTTTGAGTGAAAACCTCCTTCCATCAGCAAGGGCATTGAAGATGAAACGTGGCTGGGTCTTTCAGCATGACAATGATCCCAAACACACCGCCCGGGCAACGAAGGAGTGGCTTCGTAAGAAGCATTTCAAGGTCCTGGAGTGGCCTAGCCAGTCTCCAGATCTCAACCCCATAGAAAATCTTTGGAGGGAGTTGAAAGTCCGTGTTGCCCAGCGACAGCCCCAAAACATCACTGCTCTAGAGGAGATCTGCATGGAGGAATGGGCCAAAATACCAGCAACAGTGTGTGAAAACCTTGTGAAGACTTACAGAAAACGTTTGACCTGTGTCATTGCCAACAAAGTGTATATAACAAAGTATTGAGAAAGTTTTGTTATTGACCAAATACTTATTTTCCACCATAATTTGCAAAAAAGTTCATGAAAAATCCTACAATGTGATTTTCTGGATTTTTTTTCTCATTTTGTCTGTCATAGTTGACGTGTACCTATGATGAAAATTACAGGCCTCTCTCATCTTTTTAAGTGGGAGAACTTGCACAATTGGTGGCTGAATAAATACTTTTTTTCCCCACTGTATATTTCAACTGTATTGTGATGTCTTACAAAAGTTCTGAACCTTTCTATTCTCATTGTTTCTACAGATTGTGAATTGAAAATAAACATTTTTGTTAAAAGTATTATTATGTTATTGATCGATTGACTATGACTTTTCAGATCACCCAGTAATGCTATCTGTAAGGTTAGCTCGAGGTAAATAATGCAATCCATTATCCCCCATATAAATAACATTCTATTGGTAGCAAGAATTGTATATAATAATTTAAATTGAAAGATTCTAAGTTTTGAATCCGGTGTCGTTTTGCGTATCAGTTCATAAACACTATGCCAAGGGATCGGTTCATCAAAAATCTCTTCCCAACTATTTTGCAATCTATATGGGATGGCTGTCAATCCTTTGGTCTTTAAATGAAACTGATATATGTTTTTATTTATCACAGTTTTCCTTAACCAATTATGTTCTTTAATGCAAGGCCAACAGACAAGTTCATTACTTTCTCCCCCTTCCACTTTCCTCTTCCATTTTTGCGGTAAGGCTGCAATTATTTGGTTGTAATGTTCGGTAGATCAGACATTTCCATATGTTTTTGTTAGCTGCATGTGCGACATAACGCCACCAGATGATATCATTTACGAA
Source organism: Coregonus lavaretus (assembly GCF_964263955.1). Taxonomy (NCBI): domain Eukaryota; kingdom Metazoa; phylum Chordata; class Actinopteri; order Salmoniformes; family Salmonidae; genus Coregonus; species Coregonus lavaretus. The sequence goes on from NC_140003.1 coordinate 11,763,760, forward strand.
GATTATACCTTTTTAAACATTTTGTAAAAAAAAACGTTTTTTTGTCAATTAGTATATTTGAGTTTAACCACAATATTTGTTGCATTATTTGTTCTGTAATTTCTGGAGGATTAAATTGAAATTGCAACCAACTTTCTGTCACGGTTTCGGCCGAGGCTGCTCCTCTTCCTTGTTCGGGCGGACTTCGGCGGTCGTCGTCTCCGGAGTACTAGCTGCCACCGTTCTATGTTTCTTGTTCTTTTGGTTTTGTCTGTTCATAACACCTGTCCCTTATTTGTGTCTTGATTGTTCCCCTTATTTAGTTTGTTTGTTTGGGTCAGGTGTTATGCGTGATTGTTTTTGTCAGCCTGCCTTTTCGAGGTTGTTCTCTCGTTGTGTGTATTTACGAGAGCTCGCACTGTGTGCGCTTTTCCTTGTTTTCTCGCACTGTGATTTTCGTGCGTAATTGTTCGCGCCACCCGGTTGGGTTGGCGACGTATCCTTGTGTTTTGGACTCAGTAAAGATCTGTTGACGTCCTCCTGGTTTCCTGCGCCTGATTCCTATCATCCACCTACACCAATCTGACAGAATCACGCATCCCAATGGAATCAGCAGGAGCGACCGCGCCGACCGCCGATATGGACGAACGTCTTCGAGGTCAGGAGGACCGAATGAACCAGGTCTGTCACGCCCTGGAGAGGGTGATGAACACTCTACACCGATGGGAGACCAGCGGGGTGCCCTCACCTCCAACCACCGACCCAGCTCCAGCGGTCAGCCCTCCGGTTTCATCTCCGGAACCCAGTGGGATTCGGCTCTCGCTCCCGAGGGCGTACGACGGCTCCACCGCCGGGTGTCAAGGGTTCCTGCTGCAGGTGGAGCTCTACCTCGCCACCGTACACCCGGCGCCCTCGGGACACGAGAGCGTCTCAGCCCTCATCTCCTGTCTCACCGGCAAGGCGTTGGAGTGGGCCAACGCCGAGTGGAGGAGAATGGACGCCGCAACCACGAACTATGCGGAGTTCTCCCGCCGCTTCCGTGCTGTATTCGACCATCCACCAGAGGGGAAGGCGGCGGGGGAACGTCTGTTCTACCTCCGACAGGGGATGAGGAGCGCACAGGACTTTGCCTTAGAGTTCCGGACCCTAGCGGCTGATGCAGGGTGGAATGAGCGGGCCCATATTGACCATTTCCGCTGCAGCCTCCGAGAGGACGTCCAGCGAGAGTTGGCGTGCAGGGACACGTCGTTAACTTTCGACCAACTGGTCGACATGGCCATCCGGCTGGATACCCTGCTCGCCACCCGTGGGCGTCCCGGAGGGGGGGGTTCGCCCATTCCACTCTCCAGCTCCTCCGAGCCGAGTCCTATGGAGCTCGGGGGTGCTGGCGCTAGGGAAAGGAGGAGGAGGAGCCCACGGGGACCCGGCCCTTGCACCAACTGTGGTCGTGGAGGGCACACTGCGGCTAGGTGCTGGGGCGGGTCCTCCAGGGGAGGAGATGGCAGGTCTAGCATTGGGGGGTCCCCCCAGGTGAGTAGGCGCCCTGCTTACCCAGAGCTTTCTGTCGTGCACCTAACCTTGCCTGTTTGTTTCCCACAGGTTGCACCTCGTTCCCAGCATAAGGCGCTGGTAGATTCAGGCGCAGCTGGGAATTTTATAGATCGCCAGTTCTGTTTAGAGTTAGGGATTCCCCTTCTTCCAGTGGATAAGCCTTTCCCCGTCCATGCCCTAGATAGCCGTCCGTTAGGGTCTGGGTTGATTAGGGAGGTCACAGCACCACTTCAGATGATGGCGCAGGAGGGTCATGAGGAGAGAATTCAGCTTTATCTGATTGACTCTCCTGCGTATCCGGTGGTGCTGGGTCTTCCCTGGTTGATGACTCATGACCCTATTATTGGGTGGCGAGAGAAAGCTCTTAAAGGGTGGTCTGCTCAATGTGAGGGGCGTTGTCTGGGTGTTTCCATAGGGGCGACCTCGGTGGAGAGTCCGAATCTAATGCCAGCACTGCAGATTCCCCCCGAGTATGAGGATTTGGCATTGGCGTTCAGTAAGACTAGGGCTGCGCAGCTGCCGCCTCATAGACGGGGGGATTGTGCGATAGATCTCCAGTCAGGCGCAGCTCTCCCGCGGAGCCATGTGTATCCCTTGTCTCAAGAGGAGAAGAAATCTATGGAGACATACATCTCTGAGTCTCTTAGACAGGGATACATACGGCCCTCCGTTTCACCCGTTTCCTCAAGTTTCTTTTTTGTGAAGAAGAAGGATGGAGGTCTGCGGCCGTGTATTGATTACCGCGGTCTCAATCAGATCACAGTGAAGTACAGCTATCCACTTCCTCTGATTGCGACTATGACGGAGTCACTGCACGGTGCGCAGTTCTTTACAAAATTGGATCTTAGGAGCGCATATAACTTGGTGCGCATCCGAAAGGGCGATGAATGGAAGACAGCGTTTAGCACGACTTCCGGGCACTACGAGTATCTAGTCATGCCATATGGGTTGATGAATGCTCCCTCAGTCTTCCAATCCTTCGTTGATGAGATTTTCCGGGACATGCAGGGACAGGGAGTGGTTGTGTACATCGACGACATTCTGGTGTATAGTCCTACCCGTGCTGAGCATGTGGCCCTGGTGCGCCGAGTATTGCGGAGGCTGTTGGAGCATGACCTATATGTCAAGGCAGAGAAATGTCTGTTTTTTCAGAAGTCGGTCTCCTTTCTGGGTTACCAGTTATCTGCGTCAGGGGTGAAGATGGAGGTAGACCGGGTGTCAGCTGTGCGTAATTGGCAGACCCCAACTACTGTGAAGGAGGTGCAACGGTTCTTGGGTTTTGCGAATTACTACCGGAGGTTTATCCGGGGTTTTGGACAGGTGGCAGCTCCCATAACGTCTCTGTTAAAGGGGGGTCCGGTGCGCTTGCGGTGGTCAGCTGAGGCGGACAGGGCATTTGGGAGACTGAAGGACCTGTTTACCTCGGCGCCGGTGTTGGCGCATCCGGATCCCTCTTTACCGTTCCAAGTAGAGGTGGACGCGTCAGAGGCCGGGATAGGGGCCGTTCTTTCCCAGCGTTCTGGTACTCCACCTAAACTCCGTCCCTGTGCGTTCTACTCTAAGAAGCTCAGTCCGGCGGAGCGGAATTATGACGTAGGAGACAGGGAGCTGTTAGCCGTAGTACAGGCCCTAAAGGTGTGGCGGCATTGGCTCGAGGGGGCTCAACACCCTTTCCTCATTCAAACTGACCATCGTAACCTGGAGTACATCCGGGCAGCTAGGAGACTGAATCCTCGCCAGGCTCGTTGGACTATGTTCCTGGCCCGGTTTGTGTTTAAGATCACATACATCCCGGGGTCCCAGAACGGGAAGGCAGATGCGCTGTCCCGGCGGTATGACGCAGAGGAGAGGTCAGTTGAGTCCACGCCCATACTACCGGAGTCTTGTCTGGTTGCTCCGGTGGTGTGGGAGGTTGATGGTGAGATCGAGCGGGCGTTACGCACCGACCCGAGTCCTCCTCAGTGTCCTGTGGGTCGGACGTACGTTCCGCTCGAGATACGCGATCGCCTCATTTGTTGGGCTCATACGTCCCCCTCCTCTGGCCATCCGGGTATCGGCCGGACAGTGCACTGCCTTAGCACGAAGTACTGGTGGCCAACGTTAGCTAGGGATGTGAGGATTTATGTCTCCTCCTGTTCGGTGTGTGCCCAGTGTAAGGCGCCCAGACATTTGCCCAGGGGTAAGTTACAACCCCTGCCTATTCCGCAACGACCCTGGTCCCACCTCTCGGTGGATTTTGTTACCGACCTTCCCCCCTCACAGGGGAATACTACCATCCTGGTCGTTGTGGATAGGTTCTCGAAGGCCTGTCGTCTCCTTCCCATGCCGGGTCTACCCACTGCCCTACAGACCGCTGAGGCTCTGTTCACCCATGTCTTCCGGCATTACGGGGTACCCGAGGATATAGTGTCTGACCGAGGCCCCCAGTTCACCTCGAGAGTGTGGAGGGCATTTATGGAACGGTTGGGGGTGTCGGTAAGCCTTACCTCGGGTTACCACCCGGAGAGTAATGGGCAGGTTGAACGTGTCAACCAGGATGTGGGTAGGTTTCTGAGGTCATACTGTCAGGGCCGGCCGGAGGAGTGGGCGAGATATGTGCCCTGGGCCGAGATGGCACAGAACTCTCTTCGCCACTCCTCCACCCAACTAACCCCGTTTCAGTGTGTGTTGGGGTACCAGCCGGTGCTGGCACCATGGCATGAGAGCCAGATCGAGGCCCCCGCTGTGGATGAGTGGGTAAGGCGCTCGGAGGAGACGTGGGACGCTGCACACGTCCATCTGCAGCGTGCCATACGTCGACAGAAGACGAGCGCCGACCTACACCGCAGTGAGGGGCCAGTGTACGCACCTGGAGATCGAGTCTGGCTCTCAACCAGAAACCTGCCCCTCCGCCTGCCCTGCCGGAAGCTGGGTCGGCGGTTTGTGGGGCCGTTTAAAGTCCTGAGGAGATTGAACGAGGTGAGTTATAGGTTAGAACTACCTGTTGACTACAAAAATATTAACCCCTCGTTCCATGTGTCTCTCCTCAGGCCGGTGGTAGCTGGTCCACTCCAGGACTTTGAGATTGAGGAGACTCCTCCGCCCCCGTTGGACATCGAGGGGGCTCCGGCGTACACCGTGAGGTCCATCCTGGATTCTAGACGCCGGATGGGGGGTCTTCAATATCTCGTGGAGTGGGAGGGGTACGGTCCGGAGGAGCGGTGCTGGGTGCCAAGGAGGGACGTGTTAGACCAGTCCCTACTGACCGATTTCCATCGGGGTCATCCTGCGCGCCCTGCTCCGCGTCGTCCGGGTCGTCCTCGAGCTCCGGGTCGGCGCACGGCTGGAGCCGCGCGTCAAGGGGGGGGTACTGTCACGGTTTCGGCCGAGGCTGCTCCTCTTCCTTGTTCGGGCGGACTTCGGCGGTCGTCGTCTCCGGAGTACTAGCTGCCACCGTTCTATGTTTCTTGTTCTTTTGGTTTTGTCTGTTCATAACACCTGTCCCTTATTTGTGTCTTGATTGTTCCCCTTATTTAGTTTGTTTGTTTGGGTCAGGTGTTATGCGTGATTGTTTTTGTCAGCCTGCCTTTTCGAGGTTGTTCTCTCGTTGTGTGTATTTACGAGAGCTCGCACTGTGTGCGCTTTTCCTTGTTTTCTCGCACTGTGATTTTCGTGCGTAATTGTTCGCGCCACCCGGTTGGGTTGGCGACGTATCCTTGTGTTTTGGACTCAGTAAAGATCTGTTGACGTCCTCCTGGTTTCCTGCGCCTGATTCCTATCATCCACCTACACCAATCTGACACTTTCTATGGCTTGTTTTAGAAATAGTGATATTTGGGAGATGATCTCCTTTTCAAATAACTGAAAGTGAGTGGTTGTAATTTGAATAAAGGGAAAAAGGCCATTCTTGAACATTGGGTGAGACAATCTTACTAATTTGCTAGAGAACCAGTTCGGATTTAAGTATAACTTTTGTATGACTGAAGCTTTTAGTGATAGGTCTAATGCTTTAATATTTAATCATTTCTGTCCTCTGAATTCATATTCATTATATAAATAGGCCCGTTTAATTTTGTCTGGCTTGCCGTTTCAAATAAAATTGAAAATGTTTTTCTCATATAATTTAAAAAACTGTTCGCTAGGCGTAGGCAAGACCATAAGCAAATAGGTAAACTGGGATAATACTAAAGAGTTAATCAGGGTGATTTTTCCACAAATTGACAGGTATTTACCTTTCCATGGTAGCAAGATCTTATCTATTTTTGCTAACTTTCTATTAAAATGTATTGAAGTGAGATCATTTATTTCCTTTGGTATATGTATTCCGAGTATATCCACATCACCATCAGTCCATTTTATTGGTAAACTACATGGTAATGTAAAAAAAAAAAATTGGTGGTGATCCAATACATAATATAGTACATTTGTCATAATTTGGTTGTAATCCAGAGAGGTTAGAAAATGTAACTAAATCCTATATAAGGCAAAACCCTTGTTGGCAATCACAGAGGTCAGACGTTTCTTGTAGTTGACCTCCAGGTTTGCACACATCTCAGGAGGGATTTTGTCCCACTCCTCTTTGCAGATCTTCCCCAAGTCATTACGTTTTCGAGGCTGACGTTTGGCAACTCAAACCTTTAGCTCCCTCCACAGATTTTCTATGGGATTAAGGACTGGAGACTGGCTAGGCCACTCCAGGACCTTAATGTGCTTCTTCTTGAGCCACTACTTTGTTGCCTTGGCCGTGTGTTTTGAGTCATTGTCATGCTGGAATACCCATCCACGACCCATTTTCAATGCCCTGGCTGAGGGAAGGAGGTTCTCACCCAAGATTTGACGGTACATGGCCCCGTCCATCGTCCCTTTGATGCGGTGAAGTTGTCCTGTCCCCTTAGCAGAAAAATACCCCCAAAGCATAATGTTTCCACCTCCATGTTTGACGGTGGGGATGGTGTTCTTGGGGTCATAGGCAGCATTCCTCCTCCTCCAAACATGGCGAGTTGAGTTGATGCCAAAGAGCTCGATTTTGGTCTCATCTGACCACAACACTTTCACCCAGTTCTCCTCTGAATCATTCAGATGTTCATTGGCAAACTTCAGACGGCCCTGTATATGTGCTTTCTTGAGCAGGGGGACCTTGCGGGCGCTGCAGGATTTCAGTCCTTCACGGCGTAGTGTGTTACCAATTGTTTTCTTGGTGTCTATGGTCCCAGCTGCCTTGAGATCATTGACAAGATCCTCCTGTGTAGTTCTGGGCTGATTCCTCACCGTTCTCATGATCATTGCAACTCCACGAGGTGAGATCTTGCATGGAGCCCCAGGCCGAGGGAGATTGACAGTTATTTTGTGTTTCTTCCATTTGCGAATAATCGCACCAACTGTTGTCACCTTCTCACCAAGCTGCTTGGCGATGGTCTTGTAGCCCATTCCAGCCTTGTGTAGGTCTACAATCTTGTCCCTGACATCCTTGGAGAGCTCTTTGGTCCTGGCCATGGTGGAGAGTTTGGAATCTGATTGATTGATTGCTTCTGTGGACAGGTGTCTTTTATACTGAGATTAGGAGCACTCCCTTTAAGAGTGTGCTCCTAATCTCAGCTCGTTACCTGTATAAAAGACACCTGGGAGCCAGAAATCTTTCTGATTGAGAGGGGGTCAAATACTTATTTCCCTCATTAAAATGCAAATCAATTTATAACATTTTTGACATGCGTTTTTCTGGATTTTTTTGTTGTTATTGTGTCCCTCACTGTTCAAATAAACCTACCATTAAAATTATAGACTGATCATTTCTTTATCAGTGGGCAAACATACAAAATCAGCAGGGGATCACATACTTTTTTCCCTCTGTATAAATATATACATACACTACAAGTCAAAAGTTTGGACACACCTACTCGTTCAAGGGTTTTCCTTTATTTTTACTGTTTTTTACATTGTAGAATAATAGTGAAGACATCAAAACTATTAAATAACACATATGGAATAATGTAGTAAACAAAAAAGTGTTAAAAAATCTAAATATATTTTATATTTGAGAATTTCAAATAGCCACCCTTTGCCTTGATGACAGCTTTGCACACTCTTGGCATTCTCTCAACCAGCTTCACCTGGAATGCTTTTCCAACAGTCTTGAAGGAGTTCCCACATATGCTGAGCACTTGTTGGCTGGTTTTCCTTCACTCTGCGGTCCGACTCATCCCAAACCATCTCAATTGGGTTGAGATCGGGGGATTGTGGAGGCCAGGTCATCTGATGCAGCACTCCGTCACTCTCTTCTTGGTAAAATAGCCCTTACACAGCCTGGAGGTGTGTTCAGTCATTGTCGATTTGAAAAACAAATGATAGTCCCAATAAGCCCAAAACAGGTGGGATGGCGTATCGCTGTAGAATGCTCTGGTAGCCATGCTGGTTAAGTGTGCCTTGAATTCTAAATAAATCACAGACAGTGTCACCAGCAAAGCACCCCCACACCATAACACCTCCTCCTCCATGCTTTACGGTGGGAAATACACTTGCAGAGATCATCTGTTCACCCACACCGCGTCTCACAAAGACACAGCAGTTGGAACCAAAGACCAAATTTCCACCGGTCTAATGTCCATTGCTCGTGTTTCTTGGCCCAAGCAGGTCTCTTGTTCTTATTGGTGTCTTTTAGTAGTGGTTTCTTTGCAGCAATTCGACCATGAAGGCCTGATTCACACAGTCTCCTCTGAACAGTTGATGTTGAGATGTGTCTGTTACTTGAACACTCTGAAGCATCTATTTGGACTGCAATTTCTGAGGCTGGTAACTCTAATGAACTTATCCTCTGCAGCGACTGCACTTGAAGAAACTTTCAAAGTTCTGGAAATGTTCCGTATTGACTGACCTTCATGTCTTAAAGTAATGATGCACTCTTTGCTTATTTGAGCTGTTCTTGCCTTAATATGGACTTGGTATTTTACCAAATAAGGCTTCTGTATATATATATATATATATATATATATATATATATATATATATATATATATATATATATATATATATATATATATATATAAATATATATATATATATATATATATATATATATACAGTATATTCCACACTATGAGGTTGGAATAATACTGTGAAATTGTGAAAATTATGATGATGCCCTTTTAGTGTAAGAGCTGTTTGAAAAGACCACCTGAAATTTCTGCCTGTTTTGGTTGGATGGAGTTTTGGCCTACCTGGTGACATCACCAGGCGTTAAATGAGTTAAAATACCAACAAGAAAGAGAGTTCAAAACCTCCCTGCCAATAACAGCTAATTTTCAGTTTTCCCCTCCCCACTCAGACCACTCCCAGACAGTGCTAGCAACATTATTGCTTGAGAAATTGCTCATTGCTATTTCTTTCTTTTTGACCATTTAATTGAAAACAATCACAGTAAGGTTCTTAATTGTTACCCAAAAATGATTTGATAATGAGATAAAAACGGCTGCATTGGACCTTTAAAATAACGAAGGCTATTTAAAGTGGGAGTCATCAGGGAATATATTGGCGACAACATATCTTTATCTCCATAATGTTTTTAGATTGGAGCTGATAATCCTACTTTAAAATTAGTGCACTGCAAGCCTACTTGAGATGAATTCAGTATTTATATGTTTAATAAATAGCCACATGATGGCGCTAAAAGCCCATACATTCTCAGAGGTGTAGACACCAGTGTCCTGTCGAATCAATGACAAAAAGAATTGGCAAGAAAAAAATTATTAATCTGGATTTTGTCTGAAATACAAAGCCTATCTGAAAACGCATGTTATTACATTTGAAACATTCCACAAAATGTTTAATGAATTGCGCCTTGGCATATTCAGTTAGGATTAGACAATGTGTTGGGTTCACAAGATAACATTTCGAAATGGAAGCCTCAGACTACATCAATCATCGTGAATTATGATTAGGCCTTTTTAGACCACTTCATTGGTGGATTAATAGTAGTCAATTGTAGTGGTTATTGATATTATTCAGGTTGTTGATGTTGTTGACACAGTTGATGTGCGAAGCAGACACAGACACAGCACCAAACGGTCCCGGGGGTTGGAGGTTGTGATTGTGGTAGAGAGTGTGTGGCGACCCCGGCCAATAGGAGAATCCGGACGGACCAACGCCTGGACCAACAAGGCTTAGTTTGGAAATCCCTGAAAAAGGAATGGGGGCAAAATTACTCTGGAATGTATAAAGAGCTTGCTCGGTTGTTGACGGTTGACACACCTGGGCCAAGCCGTGAAAGTCGAACTTATAAGCATATCTCTTCCCATGGACCTTTGTCATGATGTTTTTGTCATAGTAGTAACGCAGTGCACGGCTGAGTTTGTCATAGTTCATGTTGGGCTTGCTTTTGCGGTCGCCCCATCGCCGGGCCACCTCATCTGGGTCAATTAGCTTGAATTCTCCGTTTGTCCCTTCCCAGGTGATGCAGGACATGTTTGCGCTGTCTGACAAGAGTTCGAGGAGAAACTGCCATAGCTGAATCTGTCCACTACCTATTCAAAATAACATATAATAGACATTTGTGAAGGGAAAATAAGGGGGAAATAAGCATTTATTTTATAGGCAATCTGGAAAACAAATGTCACTTGGTTTCCAAAATAAATAGAGAATTACGCATAGAATAACATGTTGATACCCTATCAGTTGGACAACAATTGCCTCAATGTCTATGTCTTGCAAAAACAAAATCACGAAAGAAAAGTATTTGTCTAAAAAGCATGCCTCGTGCACAAACAACACAATCATGCATGCACAATCATGAAGAAAAAAAGGGTTAATTGGTGTTCTTTCAGCTGATTAATGATCTCTAATCAAATCAATAACAGTGCTTCTATTGACTCTACAATATTAAAAGTAATATATAATAATATATAAAAGTAATAAAAATGCTCGGAATGCATACTGGTTTGGAATGCAGATAATAAAAAAACATTTCAAAATGTTCTTACCTTTTTGCACTCCTGTATTTATGGGACTCCAGGATCCACTTTTGCTTTCTTTCAACAGATTTTCTGTTGGATCTGCAATAGAAATAGAACGGTCACTAACACAAATACATATGTTATTAAAACAATATTAGTATAAAATGTAAACTAAAATAAATATTAATTGCAAAGGTATATGTTAAAAACACAATTCACATTTGGATAATTCTATAGGCTATAACCTTATTCCTTGTTGAAATATTTCCATTCCAGATTGAAAATATTATAAAGGCATTTAAAAGCTATGATTCTATCTCATAAACGAGTCTCTCTAACTAATGCTCTATTTTCTCATATTTGTGTTTTTTCCTCCAAGCTTCAAAGCCGAAGTCAGGAAACGCGTTCAGGAAAGAGGATATCCGATTTCCGACAAAAGAGGAGAAGTGTTTCAGATTGAAAAGGCAGAGCAAACGCTAGCTGGAAGCAGCATCACTACCCGAGGACTAAAGACTAATTTCCCTCATCTGAATATAAAGCAATAATATTGATAATTTCAAGTACAAAAGCACGAACCTGAGAGATACATGTTAAACATAAGGTTTCCTCCGCAGTTCTGTCTCATTGTAGATGTTGTTCAAGAAAGGGTTGGATTTCATTCTGGTAAAGATTTGTATTAAACTTTATCTCAGAACTGTGATCTGGGATAAATGTGGGACAGATTGAAGTTTCCAGGCAACTGTCACAAACCCCATCTCTGATACAATATTCAGACAGCAATTTCCTCTGGTGCATTGCTTTAATTAAAATAGCAATTTACCTCTGTCATCCCTCCCCGGTCTCCGCAATAAAAAGAAGCCGAGAGAAATTCGGTCTTATCAATCCACCATCAGGGTTTAATAAAGTTTCCGCGTTAAGATCAGAGTTTCTATGGAGAATTTAAGTGTATGACATGGAAGCCAGTTCAGATCCTCTCTCTTTTCCGCCTCTTAACCTCTTTGCAAACACAAAGGCCTATTTCATGTTGGAAAAATAATATTTACCTTAAAAACACGCCTCAATGCACCTGGGAAAACAAGAACATTTTATCCCGACCTTCTATTTATGGGTATAAGGCTATATACAATCTTCGTGTAACGAGGTTGTAAATCTACAACCATGTCTTATAGGCTATGATGTTTATTGATGTAAAGCCATGACAGAACAATTCACCATTAATTCAAAGCAATCCTTCCAAGACATTGTCCAAGTTATACCGCACAAGTCCCCATCCCCCAAATTCCATTGATAACAATAATATGCCATTTAGCAGACTCTTTTATCCAAAGCGACTTACAGTCATGCTCGCATACATTTTTTTGTGTATGGGTGGTCCCGGGGATCGAACCCACTACCTTGGCGTTACAAGGGCCATGCTCTACCAGCTGAGCTACAGAGGACCATTAATAATAGCATAATAATAACAACAATAGGCCTAATAATAATATCAATAATAATAATGATAAACAATAATATAGAGGCTCAGTATAACAATAACAATAACAATAACAATAACAATAACAATAACAATAATAATAATAATAATAATAATGTTTTTGCTCCCCCCCTTGAAACACAATAACTGCCTGCCTCTATTAAGTAAGCCTAAGGAATATGTAGAAGATACATTGTGGGTAGATAACATTCATGAGATTAGCTGTGAAAATATTCAATGAGTATGTGCATTAAAAAGACAATGACAGTCAAACAGTATTTAAGGTTAAAAAAAACGTTTATTAGTTGGCATATAACATGGACATGCAAAATGTACAGCAAATTGTATATTTTGTATAGGCCTGCATTCTAAAATGTTTTCCACTGCTTACACCAACTCAATAGTAGGCCTAAAGGCATTTCTAATCACAACACATGGTAATAATTAAATAGACATAATTAACATTACAATTTCGATCACAATACACATTATGGATCGAATCCAAACTTGATCAAGCCTAGCTTACGCGTGCGTAATTGAATTTCGCATTAATTCAAGTGAAAGATTTTAACGAAAATTCCATAGTTAGGCACGCGGATATCAAGTTATGATTAGTTGCCCGGGGGAGGGGGGGTGATAACAGGATATAAGACCTAAGAGTAGGCCTATATATGTGACTGCTAAGCAAGGCTAGGCCTATATGACTCATGGAGTAGGCTATCACTCCACGTCCCCACCACGCCACTCCCTCCCCACCAGTTCTGCCGCTGCCGCTGCTGCTGCTGTGTTCTGAAGAGTGGTCTCTGGCGTCCCAGACTTGCTTTAGCTGCCTGAGTCTTTAAATAGGTCGCAGGCAACTTAAAACAAGCCTCGAATGCTAGATAATTTATGAAAGGTTTTAATTAAATATTATTGGCCCATTCTGGCGTCTATAGGCCACTCGAAGTTTTAGTTTCAGTTTTGGTGTCCAATATCGATTTTTGCAGTTTCACCTTAATATTTGCTCATTATTAAAACAATTTATATAAAACACTTCAGGTCGAATCATAATTTGACACCTGCGCGGGTAAATCGGTATAATGTCAATGGGAGTTATGCGAGTTATGCGCGCAAATCTCAAATTAGGATTTCAACCTTCAATAACACTATATATTATGCGTACTGACTGTAACATAATCCCATACAAATACATTTAGAAGTCTATATAGCTGATCACAAAATGAGTACATCCTATTTTCGCAAAGATTAGACCAATGGTGAGTATCCAAGTGTCTTACCTCCTGCATTTAAAATAATTCCCAACTGGTTCACAGGCACAGAGAGTGCTAGTCTACCTAAAAACTTTTATATCGTCTCTTATCGTTGGACTGACCTTTTATTCGGGATTGAAACCCCAACCTACGCTACCCTATTCTCCTCACCATCCGAAACGTCTGGCAAGCTCCTCTTCACTGTGCAGCCGTTTTAATCAGTCTCGACAGAAATGTGTATTTGAGAAAGGTGTGTATAGTTGAACATTTATTAAAATATCCTGGACTGGGTGTGGGACTCTGTGAGATGACTTGGCAAACAGAGGATTCAAAGCAACGGATTCAAAGCAGGATGTAGCAAGTGTTACTTAAAAAGTGATCCGGTTCAAGAAAACATGCATATATTATCCAACCATAACCTGGCAGACTTATTAGCAGCATTATGCAATGGCAGTCCCAACTATACATAGTAGGTGTATACCTGCTTCCCCCCTATTTCTATAGTTTATTTGTTGGTAAATGAGTTTGTCATGGCCATAGTAACTAGTAACACTGACAGGTCAGCACCTTGGACAGCTCACATGGTCTGGCAGCACTTTGCCTCGCCTTGGGCCAGGTTTAGAGAGTAGCAAGTCAAATCCAGAGTATGCTTCCAGGGCCATAGCTACATATGAGGACACAGAGGTCCTGACCATGGTAAAAAATAAAATAATTAAATTGGGGGGTGGGGTCTCAACTTAAGGTTGAGAGTTAGAATAGAATACACAAAGTGCAATTTCGAAACTTGGTTGTGCATCAGCAGTTTCTCTCTTGTTATGCCTATTTCACTCACTGACAGTCACATCAATTAGCCCATGTCAGTTAAAACATTTTGGATTGGTAAATTAGTCTAGCCACCTATCTAAACTTGCATGGTAAATTACTGACCTGGCATGCAGGGCACGTGCCCAGGGGCCCTGACCTCCAGCCCCCCCCCCCCCCCCCCACACACTTATTTTGTTAGTCACTCTCACTCAGATATCATATTAACATGGCATAAATCATGGCGAAATTTGTAGAATATCATGAAATTAGCTTTTAAACTGCAAAAATGTCTCCCCACCCCATGGCAAAATGTGTAGAATTATAGGAAATAAGCTGTAAAACTGCAACAAGAAAAAAGTTCTGCAAAGCAAACGTATTTGTTTACCTTTTGTTAATAAAATAATTTTTCTGCTAACAGATCCCTCTGTACGTATTCAATTATAGTTTTTAATCCCGGTGCTGAGCTAATGTGAGTTAATGTGTAGTGGCTAATTGTATAGCCACTAGGCTATGGGTTTGTAGATCGACCGAGGTGAATGAACCTATAGCAACCAATGTGATAATGGCTGGGGTAATCTTTGCTTGTTTTTGCTCTTCTCCGGACCACACTAAAACTCAGAACCTGGCTACGGCCCTGCTGCCTTCGTTCATTGATATGCTTGTTGTTGAGTGCTACACATGTTGTTATTTCAAGGCATAAGTACAGAAACAAAGTTGATTAATTTTTTATTATTTAGTTTTATTGACAGCTTTAGGATAGATACGCATTATTTTACATCAGATAGCGCAATGATTCCACCAGCACTGATTGAGGGTTCCCACTAGATGGGCCAGCAGCGAAGACAAAATTGGCTATATCATAAAAATGTATGAAAAAAACATTTAGCTTTCTGGTCTTAATTCAAGATTAGGGTTAGGCATAAGGTTAGCAGTGTGGTTAAGTTTAGGGGTAAGATAGGTTTCAAATCAGTTTTGAAGAAGAGAAATAGCTGGCCCAGATATTGGGCACGTTTGAATGGTAAGGCTAAGCAACTGACTGTAGACGAAAGTCGAGGAGAGAAGTCGGGGGAGGTGCAAGTCGGACACTAATGTGGTTTTCCAACAGCAAGGCTCAGATCAACATGACAGTGTTGCCAGTATTGCCAGTGATGCCAGTGTTGCCAGTGATGCCAGTGTTGCCAGTGTTGCAAGTGTTGCGCTTTCGAGCGGATCACTTTTGTCAAGTTGTGACCATCGTTGGTCTCCGCCTTCCAAAGTGTTGCATTATGGGGATAAAAATAGTCAGACTTGCATCTACATGACGACGGCATGAACTTGACAAAAACCATCTGATCAAAGGTCATGACATTTTGACTGCAGTCGACTGCAAGTTTCTGCAGTTGCTCTTCCCCAACTTCATCCTGCAGCCACCACCTGCATTGTGGGAAGCTCTAATGTCAACCAATCATTAGGGTGTTTTTGTTTGACCCACGCAAACGTGACCAAAGACGTGACTGAAGCAGGAACCAACTCTGCCACAATACATGTACAGTGCCTTCAGAAAGTAGTCATACCCCTTGATTTATTTCACATTTTGTTGTGTTACAGCCTGAATTCAAAATTGATTAAATATTTATTTTTTCTCACCCATCTACACACAATGCTCCAAAATATCACACTACCTCATTTACATAAGTATTCCCACCCATGAGTCAATACTTTATAGAAGCACCTTTGGTAGCGATTACAGATGTAAGTCTTTCTGGGTAAGTTTCTAAGAGCTTTCCACACCTGGATTGTGCAACATTTGCCCATTACTCTTTTCAAAATTCTTCAAGCTCTGTCAAATTGGTTGTTGATCATTGCTAGACAACTATTTTTAGATCTTGCCATAGATTTTCAAGTAGATTTAAGTCAAAACTGTAATTCAGCCACCTCTCAGGAACATTTACTGTCTTCTTGGTAAGCAACTCCATTGTAGATTTGGCCTTGTGTTTTAGGTTATTGTCCTGCTGAAAGGTGAATTCATCTCCCAGTGTCTGGTGGAAAGCAGACTGAGCCAGGTTTTCCTCTAGGATTCTGCTTGTGCTTTGCTCCATTCCATTTATTTTTTATCCTGAAAAACTCCCCAGTCCTTAACGATTACAAGCATACCCATAACATGATGCAGCCACCACAATGCTTGAAAATATAGAGAGTGGTACTCAGTAATGTATTGGATTGGATTTGCCCCAAACATAACACTTTGTATTCGGGACAAAACGTTAACTGCATTGCCACATTATTTTGCAGTTTTACTTTAGTGCCTTGTTGCAAACAGGATGCATATTTTGGAATATTAGTATTTTGTACAGGCTTCCTTATTTTCACTCTGTCAATTAGGTTAGTATTGTGGAGTACCTACAATGTTGTTGATCCATCCTCAATTTTCTCCTATCACAGCCATTAAACTCTGTAACTGTTTTAAAGTCACTATTGGTGAAATCCCTGAGCGGTTTCCTTCCTCTCCGGCAACTGAGTTAGGATGGACGCCTGTATCTTTGTAGTGACTGGGTGTATTGATACACCATCCAAAGTGTAATTTATAACTTCACCATGCTCAAAGGGATAGTCAATGTCTGCTTTTTCTTTGCGAGGCATTGGAAAACCTCCCTGGTCTTTGTGGTTGAATCTGTGTTTGAAATTCACTGCTCGACTGAGGGAACTTACAAATAATTGTATGTGTGGGGTACAGAGATGAGGTAGTCCTTAAAAAATCATGTTACACACTATTATTGCACACACAGTGAGTCCATGCAATTTATTGTGACTTGTTAAGCAAATTTCTACTCCTGAACTTATTTAGGCTTTCCATAACAAAGGGGTTGAATACTTATTAAAGGCATTTCAGCTTTTCATTTTAAATTATTTGTAAACATTTCTAAAAATATAATTTCACTTTGACATTATGAGATATTGTGTGTAGGCCAGTGACAAAAAAATCTCTATTTAATCAATTTTAAATTCAGGCTGTAACACAACAAAATGTGGAAAAAGTCAAGGGGTGTGAATACCTTCTGAAGGCACTGTATACAGTGGATATGTATGCTACAAATGAATGTGATATTTGACCAATTGATTGTACAATGTACACACATACTGTATATTTTCAGTTTGTGAGTGAGTGATTTGGGCTTGGAGACATGTTTGTCAACATTATTAAAAAAACACTTTTATAAACAATGGCAACACTACCGTGTTGCACTGAGTCTTGCTATTGAAACAGATTTTGAGCAGAGTTGACCCTCTCACTTTGTCTCTTCCTCTCTGACGTGACCAAAGATGTGACTGAAACAGGAACCAATTTTGACACGATTCTAATGCTACAGGGCATACAAATGAAAGTGAGCGTATTTAGACCTCTCTCTAACCAATTAATTGTACACCACAGGAGGTTGGTGGCACATTGATTGGGGAGGACGGGCACGTGGTAATGGCTGGAGTGGAATAAGTGGTAAGGTATTGTAATGACCTGGCTAGATCATAAATTAACAAATGTCCAGACAGAGGATGGAGTTTACAAATTCCCGGTTTATTAACCATAATCAACACAGGCTACTGTTTGGCCGTAGCCCACACCAAATAAATCAAAGATAACTGTATAAAACAACAGTGACCATCTCTTGTTAAGACAAGACGTAAGAGAGAGAACAATGGCTAAGCATGGTCTTAAACTTGCGGTGCTCCACCCCCCTGCCAAACCCCCCGCCGCTCCACCAACCACAAGGATGTCCGGCACAGGAACATTCCAGGCATTCCCGTGGTTGGCAGATAGAAGGTTGATTGGCATGTCGGACCCCGCGAACACTGGGTACTGGTAAGTACAACACAACCAACGAACAGCATAACACATAACACACAGCTGTCTGTGCAGGTTGCTACACAGCCCCCCCACCACAAAGTCCCTCGTCCCCAAGGGAACAAACAAAGTCTCTGAAGCGACCCGGAGGTCTCCTTTGCCTGTGTGGCCGTGATGGGAGCAGAGTGTCCAGATGTGGAACAGGGGGCTCAGTCCGTGGCAGGGGGCTGCCCCTCTGTGGCCTGGGGGATGAAGGCAGGGACATTGGGGACAAGGATGAGGGAACAGGGGATACAGTCCGTGGCTCCGGGGAAACTCTCAGTGACACAGGGAGGGAGACTGGGTGAGTGGGCTGTCTGGAGCCTTGTCTGCGGCGCCTGGTTGTGGGTGCATTGCCAGAGGGGGGGATTGTGGGGGTCCCTGGGGTTTGGGGAGAAGAGGCCCCTCTGTATGGGGCTAACCTGTCCCGGTGCAGTACACAAGTACCCGGTACACAACCTCCACTACCCTCGGGTGGAGCTTCAGGCCACGTCGTAGCGCCCCCAGGGCTGACTCGAAGGAGCTGCCATGGACCAGGATGTCATCGAGGTATACCAGACACTCGGGTGATGCAATCCAGCACCCTGTCCATCAAATGCTCAAAAGTAGCTGGAGCGTTGCACAGGCCGAAGCACAGGACCTTGAACTGCCAGTGTCCTCTGTTAGTGGAGAATGCAGTTTTGGCTCTGGCCTCTGGGGAGAGGGGCACCTGCCAGAGCCACTACGGAGGTCAAGTGAGGAGAACCAGGAGGACCCCCTAACCAGGTCCAGTGACTCATCGATGTGTGGTATGGGGTATAAGTCCTTCCTGGTTACCTCATTTAGCCGCCTGTAGTCCGTACAGAACCTCAGCTTTCCCCCCTTCTTAGGAACCATGACGACTGGTGCCGCCCAGGGGCTGTCTGAGGGCTCGATGAAGTCTGCCCGCTGCATCTCCAACACCGCCGTGTCTGCTGCCTCCTGGTGTGCCAGCAGGATACGGTGGGGACGCATCTTGATGGCTGGAGCATTGCCTGTGTCGATCTCATGCTGCACCAGAGTCTGACCCACCTCTTCCTCACTCAGAGCAAAGCTGTCTCTGAACTCAAACAGCAACTGCCACAACTGTTCCTGCTGCTCGATGTCAAGACCAACACAGTTCCTCCCCCATATCTCCCTCACTGCAGACAGTGTCCTCTCCTCTCCCATCTGGGGTAGCTGGGCTGGGGGGGCGTGGCCCGGGCTCACAGAGGGATGTGTGATGGAGGTAGCTGGGGGAATGTAACACACAGCCGTAGGTGACAGAGGGGCTGGGGAAAAGTCACACACAGATGTGGGGGAGGGGGGGCAGCCATGAGTCTCTGCTGCTTTAACCGTTGGAGTAAGGGGGTTGTTGGGTTGTGTGAATGTGACATTATGGGGGGCCATGGTGACTGCCGGCCCTCCCTGGAAGCTCAGTGTGCCCCCATTTAGGTCTAACTGGCAGCCTGTGCTCCTAAGAAAGTCCAACCCCAGGATACAAGGGTCCTGCACAGCCGCCACCCACACAGGATGACGTACAGTCCTGCCCCCTACTGTCAGAGTAATTATTCCCTTCCCTTTCATGGATGCCAGCTCAGCTGTGACTGCGCGGAGCTGCACAGTTGTGGGCTCAAACTGAGTCCAACCTGACACAATATCCGGCCTCACCAGGGTTACTGTGGACCTAGTGTCCACCAGGGCAGAGCAAGGCACCCCCTCCACAGTGACAGGGACATGACAGAAGTCCCCAACACAGGTCCGGCCCACCACAACAACAGGCTCCATCTGCTTGCACTCGTCTGCTTCTGGGGGAAGTGGAGCCTTGCTCCCCCGTCCGTGCCGATGGGCTCCTCCTGGCGATGGTGGTGGTTGGGAAAGAGAGCCAGGGGTCCGCACTGCCCCGTCTATAAGGACCCCGAGCCGTTTCCCTGGGCTTTGGGGGACATGGGGCAGATTCTAGCGCAGATGGCCTGGCTGGCCACACCCCCAGCAGACCATGGGACCAGGGCGTGTGTTGCGTGCCACCTGTAGTGATACAGCGCGAATGAGTTCAGTCATTTCAGCCACCAATGCTGGCTTTTCCGGCTCTTGGCTGCTCTGCACCACAGCCCGCACAGTGGGTGTGTCTCCCTGCACCCCCACCGAAGCCCCAGCTGAAGCCTCAGCCCACACGAGCTCCCTCCCCAAAGCCATCTCCAAGGCTATCTGCAATGACTCAGGATGAGCCAGCTGGATCTGTATGCGCAGATCCGTAGGAGAGAGCGCCTGTCTGAACTGGTCCCGTGCTAGCTCGCTCTGCACAGAGGGGGGCATGTGAGCATATGCCCACCGAGAGAGGCTCTCAATGTCCTTAGCTAGCACCCGTAGTGGCTCTCCAGGCTGCCTGCGTCTATTATTCAGTTCGGAGCGCAGCAGTACACACTGTACACACTGTCCATAGGGCCTCCTCAATGCTCCAACTAAAGCCCCATAATCACGTCTGTCCTCGGGGCTAATCAATATCAAACAGGACAGAGCATCATCCATGAGGCTCAAAGCCAGCTGCAGTGCCCTATCTTCATCCGGCCACCCCCCAGAATGAGCTAACAGTTCAAACTGAGCATGGAAAGCTTCCCAATCCGCCTTACTTCGGGGTCTTAACAGATATGGATGCAATCGGGGACTGGGCGCCGCCATGTTTGTTTACATCCTGAGCTTCAGCCCCCTGGTCATGCAGCGTCGACGTCACCTCTTCGGTCCACCACCCGAAGTACTCAAGCGACCTCTGCCCTCCGATGCCCTGGTGATCTCCTCGGCCAGATCCTCCGACGTCCATGCACACGCACCTCCTTGGCCATAACCATCCCCTGCCTCCTCCTTCACTTTCGGATTCCCTCAAAGCATTTTCAACCCCCGTTCTCCATGTAACGTTTGCTAGCCACGGTAGTCAGCTAACTAGCTGGCTAACTTACATCTATGTTTTTACTTCTGACACCAATGTAATGACCTGGCTAGATCATAAATGAACAAATGTCCAGACAGAGGATGGAGTTTACGAATTCCCAGTTTATTAACCAAACTCAACACAGGCTACTGTTTGGCCCTAGCCCACACCAAATAAATCAAAGATAACAGTATAAAACAACAGTGACCATCTCTTGTTAAGACAAGACGTAAGAGAGAGAACAATGGCTAAAAAATTGTCTTAAACTTGCGTGTGTCAGTGTGCAGCGGTAGGACGGAGTCAAGCGCAGGACACAGAACTGAGTAAATAACGAAATAGGGAAATAATCATAACATGATGGGAACCAGGTGTGTACAATCAAGACAAAACAACATAGAAAAAGAAACGTAGATCGGTGGCAGCTAGAAAGCCGGTGACGACGACCACCGATAGCCGCCCGCACAAGGAGAGGCACCAACTTCGGCGGAAGTCGTGACAGTACCCCCCAGCAGCGCGCTGACACCGGCCTCGGGGACGACCCGGAGGACGAGGCGCAGGACGATCCGGGTGGCGGCAGTGAAATTCCTGCAGTAAGGAAGGGTCCAGGAAGTCCTCCACCGGCACCCAGCATCTCTCCTCCGGACCGTACCCCTCCCACTCCACGAGGTACTGAAGGCCCCTCGCGCGACATCTTGAGTCCATGATGGCTCGCACAGTATACACTGGGGCCCCCTCAATTTCAACCTCCCGTACCTCAGACTGCTGAAGCGGACCAGCAACCACCGGCCTGAGGAGAGACACATGGAACGAGGGGTTAATAAGGTACTCAGGGGGAGCTGTAACCTATAACATACCTCGTTCAGTCTCCTCAGGACTTTAAATGGCCCCACAAATCGCGGACCCAGCTTCCGGCAGGGCAGGCGAAGGGGCAGGTTTCGGGTCGAGAGCCAGACACCGGGGCCTCACTGCAGCGTCCCATGTCTCCTCAGAGCGCCGAAACCATTCCTCCACTGCAGGTGCCTCGATCTGGCTCTGATGCCACGGTGGAAGGACCGGCTGATAACCTAGTACACACTGAAACGAGACATGTTAGTGGAGGAGTGGCGGAGGGAGTTTTGGGCCATCTCTGCCAAGGGGATGAAAGCCACCCACTCCCCTGGCCGGTTCTGGTAATAGGACCGCAGAAACCTACCCACATCCTGGTTTACTCTCTCCACCTGCCCATTACTCTTGGGGTGAAACCCTGAGGTCAGGCTGACCGAGACCCCCAGATGTTCCATGAACGCCCTCCAGACCCTCGATGTGAACTGGGGACCCCGATCAGACACTATATCCTCAGGCACCCCGTAGTGCACTGAGCGTACACCGAGCAGGAGGAAACATAAACCCTCACATCCTTAGCTAAAGTGGGCCACCAGTACTTCCCACTAAGACAGCGCACTGTCCGACCGATGCCAGGATGACCAGAGGAGGGTGACGTGTGAGCCCAACAGATCAATCGATCGCGGACATCAGATGGAACGTACATACGCCCAACTGGACACTGGGTGGGAGTGGGCTCCGTACGTAACGCCTGCCCGATGTCCGCGTCAACCTCCCATACCACCGGTGCCACCAGGCAAGAAGCCGGAAGTATGGGAGTGGGATCCGTGGACCGCTCCTCTGTGTCATACATCCGGGACAGAGCGTCTGCCTTAGCGTTCTGGGAACCTGGTCTGTAGGACAGGGTGAAAACAAAACAGGTGAAAAACATGGCCCACCTTGCCTGGCGAGGGTTCAGTCTCCTCGCCGCCCGGATGTACTCCAGATTGCGGTGGTCAATCCAAATGAGGAAAGGGTGTTTAGCCCCCTCAAGCCAATGTCTCCACGCCTTCAGAGCCTTGACCACAGCTAACAGCTCCCGGTCCCCCACATCATAGTTTCACTCCGCCGGGCTGGGCTTCTTCGAAAAGAAAGCACAGGGGCGGAGCTTTGGTGGCGTCTACCTGGAGATTTATTGCACAATCTCCCCGTCGATGGGATGGTAATTGAGTCGCCATCTTTTTACAGAAGGCGAGAGCCAATTCGGCATAGTCGGTGGGAATGTGCATGGGGGAGACCTGGTTTGGACTTTCCACCGAATTTGCACCGATGGAAACACCTACACACCTCCCTGAGCACTGACGTGACCATCCCTTCAGAGCCCTCTGTTGCCATTAAATAGTGGGGTCATGATGGGCCAACCAGGGAAGCCCCAACACCACAGGAAACGCAGGAGAATCGATCAGGAAGAGACTAATTCTCTCCTCATGACCCTCCTGCGTTATCATCCATAGTGGAGCTGTGACCTCCCTAATCAGGCCCGACCCTAAAGGACAACTATCTAAGGCATGGACAGGAAAGGGCACATCAACAGGAACAATAGGGATCCCTAATCTAAGTGCAAATGCAAGGTCAATAAAGTTCCCAGCTGTGCCTGAATCTACTAACACCTTATGCTGGGAATGCGGGGAAAACTCAGGAAACTCTGTGCAGACATACATGTGATCAACAGGGAGCTCTGGGTGAGTCAGGTGCCTACTCACCTGGGATGATCCACCAGTGCCCTGCCTGCTGCCTCGACTCCCTGGGGAACCTCCCCAGCACCGACCAGCAGTGTGCCCTCTGCGGCCACAGGTGGTGCAGGAAACGGCCCCCCCTCTGGTCACCCTACGAGCAGCACCTCCGAGCTCCATAGGTGTAGACTCGGAAGTGCTGGGGGATGGAATGGACGGACCCCAATCCGAGCGTCCGTGGGTGGCCAACAGGTTATCCAGCCGGATGGATAGATCCATCAGCTGGTCGAGGGTAAGGGTGGTGTCCCTGCAGGCCAGCTCCCGACGAACGTCCTCCCGTAGACTACACCGGTAATGGTCGATCAGGGCCCTCTCATTCAATCCCGTGCTGGCAGCCAGGGTCCTGAAGTCCAGTGCGAAGTCCCATGGACCAAGGGGTGGACAGTGGTGGGGTTTGAGGTGAAGTTGATGGGGGTGTGGAAAACCCCTCTCTCTCCCATCGCTCCATGGTGTGCTGCTGGACGCGCTCCTCCACCGGTACCGGAGGACTGGGTGCACCTGCTGACTCCATATGTGGTGCGTGATTCTGTCAGGTGTCAGTGTGCAGCGGTAGGTCGGAGTCAGGCGCAGGACACAGAACTGAGTAAATAACAAACTTTACTCGCAAAACAACAAATCTAATTTCCACGCAGGGAAATAAAACAGCTCACAGCAGTATACAACACCAAACATAGAACAATCAGGCACAAAACCATGAGGGAAGCAGAGGGTTAAATAGGGAAATAATCATAATGTGATGGGAACCAGGTGTGTACAATCAAGACAAAACAACATAGTAAAAGAAACGTAGATCGGTGGCAGCTAGAAAGCCGGTGACGACGACCACCGATAGCCGCCCGCACAAGGAGAGGCACCAACTTTGGCGGAAATCGTGACAATGTGTGTGATTTGGGGGTATAGAAAATATTATTTCGAAATGTATAAAGATTTTTTTAAAATTAACAATAGCAGCCATGTTGACACTGCCATGTTGATCTGAGCCTTGCTCTTGGAAAATCACCACTGTCTGACTTTTGGCTGTCGCAGATGCCCCTCCCCCGACTTCACTCGCCGACTTTCTCTTACAATCGGCTTCGTTAATGTTCAATCTTCCTTCTATATTGCCCATGCAGCATTTACGGTGATATACGCTTCGCCGAGCAGCGCAGAGCTGTTGTGAAGGAAGTGAGTTTGTGTTTATACAGGACCTCCCACCGTCACCTACCGTCAACCAATCATGTCAATGCGGAGCTATAAGAGTCCTCGGCATTGTTACAAAATTTGAGAGCATAAAAAAAATCTAGCATAAATTGGCTGTTAGCATTACTGCTCGAACACATCCAGTGGCCGTCACACCCAATGGTCGTGTCACTCTGCTCAGACGTTGCTGACGTATGCCAGATCTTACAAGGCCTGGATAGGTATATTATGTATCAGGTAACCACATCATATGTTATAGCAATCTGGTTCCCGACTTCACGGTCGATGACGTGGCACGCAACCATTGGTTGATGGGTGCAACATCTGAGCAGGGGAACACGATCAATGATATTTATATAGCTGGGGAGATAGAGTACAGGGATATAGCAGAGAAAGTGAGGGGAATTCGGGATTGAAACAGCTGCCTCCAGGGGCATATTTGAGGCATTTATTGTTGATTTCGTTTGGTAAAATGGTATGGCTCTTTTGATTGATGCCACAGTAAAAGAGAGTGGATCTATTGAATCCCCCAGTGAAGTCAGTTTAGCTCCCAAACCCTCTTATGTTCCTCTGTATGTTAGGCTTCATGGTAGGCAACTACACAACACAACATGGTGGAAACAATAGTGATCTTGTGCTCTTGTTTATTGGAAATATGATACACTCTGACAGGAACAATATACATCCTATCCTAACAGACATACCCTGGGTTATGTGTTGATGCATTTGTCATATCATAAAATGCCTTTGTGGTTTACTTGTGTTGGAGTATATAACTAGCCACATTGGCGATGGGTTGTTAAGAATCTACCACAGGCTGTTGAGCAGATAGCTCTATGTTCTGATGAAGAAAAGGCAGTAAAAAAAAAAGCAAGGAATTGCCACAAGCGCTGTTTCCTTAGTTTGAATAAAGCCTTTATTGCCTATTTTAATACATGTCATGGTCAGTACATGGTAGCCGCTGGAGGATAGTGTCAGGTGGATTTAGTGCTGGATTCTGCGGATAGACTGGACCTGGTTGGTGTGAGCCTGGGTGCTGTACTCGTTGTAGTGTCTGTACTCTCCCTGGTGTCTGTCTCTCTCCAGGATGTACTGGTAACCACGGTAACCAGGGAACTGATAGGCCACCCAGCTGTGAAGAGAAGGGCATATGTTATTCAGATGAACAAAATACTGATGAGGCTGCTTTGTAGATAATATGTGCCCTGATGCAGTCCTATGCTGTTATGAAATCTACAAAACCACCAGGAACGAGTTTGGGAAACCCTATATGAAGGCATGTAGGATGCAGATATAATGGGATACTGGTACTCCCTGTAAATAGACATGTTATTTTTGCTCCTTATCATTATTCATCATTCACTGTGTATTTATTCCTCGTGTCACTATTTATAGTTTTAATTAACATTTTATCTTTAACTCTGCATTGTTGGAAAAGGATCTGTAAGTAAGCCTTTAACTGTTAGTCTACACCTGTTGTTTACAACGCATGTGACAAATACAATTTGATTTGATTTGAGACTTACGCTCCGGAATTGACTTTAATTGAGGGAACCTCCTTGCTGCACCAGCCCATAGCCTGTAGAGAGGGGTAGTCATCGCACATCTCGAACTTGCGTCCCTGGAAGTCTTCACACTCATACAGAGTCACCTTGCTGTCACTGTGGTTCTGTTGATAGAGATAGATGAGCCTTGATTAGTTTCACATATAGTTTCATTCATATTTTTAGAAAAATCCAAAACAGATGGATTTGAGAGTTGTGTATGATGATACGATATAAACTATAGAATCATGTGTGAATCTATTAACCGTCAATAAAACATTATTAGTATTCCTGTGCTTCATTCCTAAATGTGATTCAGATGTATGCTTTTCTTTATTCTTGAAATGACACATTTCTGTGGGAGGAACTTACAGCGCACTTGATAGGTCTGAAGGAAAGCATGTGCTCGGTTCTGTAACTGCTGTTTCCGCTCCAAGCCTCGTAACGGGGATAGTCTCCCTTCTCAAGGATAAACTGCTGGCCCTGGAACTCAGGGTACTCATAACCCAACCAGCTAAAACACAGGCAGGGAGAGAGAAAAAGAGAGGGAATGAGAACGAAAGAGAGAAAATTCAGGTTGGTTAACAAAAGCGCAACGCCCCATGGCAGAGAGAGCTTTGTTGATTAGAAGACAAAGGGCCAAAGCAAACACCACATGCTGCGCCTTTGGACCATTATCAGATCATCAGTCAGCCACTGCAACAGAACACTAGGCAGGCAGCTGGGACTCAATGGAGATTACAACTATGGCCTGACTTTGACTGACTGTCAGAAACAAAACAACAAGCTATATTTCAGGCTAATAACTCACACCAATCGGTGATCTCTCATATTGTGTTCAGCTATAACATTTGGTCCATAACAATGTAAAAAGCATACGTAAACTATATTGCAAAGAAATTTGCCAAAATCATTGAATCGAAAATAACAGTCATTATGAGATTCCATCTTTTATAGTCAGACTGTCCAGTGTTAAGGGACATGATAATGATAATTAAATGTAGCATTGTCATGTATTGTAGTATCACAACAAATGAAATGACACAGCTTTGCTTAGAGGGCCGGTTCACACCAGTACAGTACAACTGCAATGTAGAATTTAATATTCAAGTATACATTAGCTTCTGAGAGGAACTAGGGCTAGAAATGAATGTTATATATTGAATACATTTCTCACTTCTTACTCAAACATAACTAGAACTAATTACCTGAAAAACCTCGAAACCATTCCTTGACTGAACAAACTCCATGGGTTTAATGTAGTACTACTACTCTGTCATAGTAATGTAGTACTACTCTGCTAATAATGTAGTACAGCTCCTCGGCTGTAGGCTAGTAGAGTAGAAATCCAAAGAGAGACTTACGGTCCGTTCTCGACCTTGATGGAGCGGATCTTGTGGAATCCCCTCTCCATGATGTTCTGGCACTCCAGCATGAACTCACAGCGCTTGCCCTGGAAGTTCTCCTCCTCCCAGACAGTGATCTTGAACTGCCCCATCTGTTCCATTTGCTGAGTGTTCATGGTTGCTATTTCCACCGTGGGGGTTGCTCTCTACCAAAACGGGACAAGGAAGACCAGAGGTGAGGAAACTAGGCTAAAATGGAATGCTTCACTCTGGGAGCTCTGGTATCTCTACATAAAAGTGAACATTGATTTCGTAGCAAAGTGCGTACCACACATTTTTTTTCAAAGGAGTTGAGCTCTCAGTTTGAACTGGGGAAATATGAGATAAAAAATCTCAGATATATATCTCCCATATTGGATGTCATCAATCCCCTTTCTTGGTACACCAATGCACAGGAATCAGATGTTCACGTACTACCTAGGTAGTGTGAATACTTACAGACAGTACTGAGGTGGGACAGATCCAGTGTAACAATGTTGAGTCCTAGGCCCCCACTTCTGTTTTTATACTACCAAGCCCCTTGTTTATTGCCGCTTTCGCACAAGCCTTGCATACTCAGCAGCAGCGGGCTGAAAGCATGCATTAGTCCACACCATTGTGGAGGCTCCTGAGGCCCATTGTTAGAGGCTTAGATCCACTGAGTCATCAAAATGGCACCCAGGGCCTGTGCCTGCCTGACGGCCGACCACAATAGCAACACACTGACACGACAGTTTGATTGGAAATTGGGGATAATGGCAGCATTCTGGGAGATTAACCCCAGTGGTGGGTACAAGGGCACCAATGCTTCCCTCAGTCCACAAGTATGGCTGCCTCTACCTCTACCCCAGGCTCTGCACAGCACCCACCCAACATGGCATCACTGTCATCTTTCATAGGATTCAACATGGGAAGACAGACAGATTTTATGATCAATAATTCAGATCCTTTAATGTTGGATCATGTTTGTACTTCATAAGGTTCAAAAGAAAGCTTTTGAAATGTATAACCTTTTTAATACCTGTTGTTTTCCCCACCAAATCTATTCTCATATTAACTGAAAGGATCATGAGGAAAGATTCTGACTTGTTTCTAGCAGCACTAATTTCTCAGCCATTTACAATGTTGTTTTGAGTGTTTGTCAGTTACTGAATTTTCAATGGGTCCGAATTTTTTCTGTGCCTTTGTGAGGCTTATGAATGCAAAGTGGAATGTGCATGAGTGACTTATGAATGTGTATCATATCTTCAAAAAGGCGCTTTGATATTGCAATTTAACTTTTTGATCTGGATTCTCTGTATAATAACACAAATGGAACCTAGTGATGTAAGTCAATTGGAGTAATACTTGTCTGTAGTGACATCTTGTGGCATAACAGTTCATTACAGTGACTGGTGATAATAGCCGGTAAATATGATGACGATGCATTCGAAGTGAGGCAACATATCACAGAAACATATGGTCCGGTCAGGTGAGGTTGTACTGGATATGCTTTTACATTAGCGATGTGGTGCCTGCTCTAGTCTTTGTTTGCGTCCCAAAAGACACCTATTCCTTATGTTTGACCAGAGCCCATATAGTGCACTACTTTTGACCAGAGCCCTGGACAAAAGTAGGGCACTATGTAGCGAACAGGGTGCCATTTGGGACGCATTCTATATTGTATTTGCTGATGGAAATGTACAAATAATCAGACTTCAGACTTGGATGGTTCCTCTGCAATGTGTTATTATTGTATTTACACCCTTTGCTGCTGTCTCTGTGTGTGGCCAAACGTATGCCTACATCCTTTATTGCTTGTGTGTACAGCAGTCCCTTTGAGTGGGGCTGGTTCCATTGTTCTGTCTTACCTGTGTGGCCTTGTTTGGCTTGGGGCAGGTGGACAATGAGACACGGTGACAGAGCACTAGTCACCCAGCTGCTGGCCTTTGATCCCCCATTGGATAGATTAGATTTGTCACCTCATCAGCTGACGCCTCATTTCACTGGGAAATGTAGCTCTCCCTATTTGCATCTGACAACATAGGGCCTATAGTAGCCTACAGCCTCATAACTCAACACTCGACTTTCAATCTTTATCTTCTCTGCAGTGGTGGTACAATAGGCTAGTCTATTCTTCTGAACTGGTCGCATTGCTCTCTGATAGAGGGATATTGCTAATTAAGTATGGAAATATCGTTTGTACCATTTGTACATTTATACATGAAAGGTGACCTTTTCCAAACAAAATACAGTATGTTGTGAAATGTGAACTATGAACTGATCCGATGCATTTGACATTTTAGTCATTTAGCAGACACTCTTATCCAGAGTGACTTACAGTTAGTGGATTATTCTTAAGATAGCTAGGTGGGACAACCACATATCACAGGCATAGTAAGTACTACAATTTTCCTCAATAAAATTGAGGGGGGTGGGGGGGTCAAGCGCAAGTGTTGCTTCAGGAAAGTATTTTTGTGTGTTTTAGTTTCTTTGATTGTGCATTAGACTAGAGCAGCATAGTTTGTATTCATTTGTACAAATAACTTTTTTATAAGAAATAACTTATTTGTGTCTGATAAAAACAGACACAACACAAAGAAATAAAACTTTCTATGATACATACACAGATAATGCCTACAAGTGCATTAGTAATGCCTTCTAATACACTTATTACTCACTATAAGATATCATAATTGCTCATCAGTAGTTCTAGCATCCTTATAATACATTGCTGTAATGCATTAGCCCAGAGAGCACACCTCAACAGGTTGAGCATTTCATTTAGCAATGTTGGCACAATGTTTGCCCTTCTGAGTAGCCTAACCTGCAAACAGCTGGCTGAGGTGCAGGCTGGAAGAACCAGTCAGCCAGGCAGCAACCAGAGCAAACAACATTATTTGAATATCTGTTTTTTTTCTACCTCCCAGCATTTTCTCGTATCTGTTCATTGTATCTTGCACTGTTTGGGAATAAACCATAGAGTGATATGAGATTAACCAGGATAGAGACAACTTGTTTTTTTAAATACAATTTTCTGTTTACATCAATAGCCTTCCATAGGACAACATGCATATGTGTGTGATAACTGTGTGGAGTAAGTGAGGCAGACTGTTTCTCAGGATCCAGTTTCTCCATGGTAACAGAGCCAGCCAGCCCAGTCAGGGAGGTTGCATAAGCATTGATGTATTGTCAGGAAGTGATGCTGCTATTGCTCTGGAAAACAGACATGTTTTTTTATCATGACGCTCCATTTTTATTCACAAATTCATCGTTTCAGGTAGCCCTTCAAATGTATTTTGTAGTTATTTTATTTGTATTTATACAGGGAGGCAACATTGACACAGATCTCTTTAAGTCAACCACTCAAACAACATACAAAAACGCAATGCATATAGTATTTAAGAGAAGACTGCTATTTACATATTTGAACCAAGTACATATCCATACACATCCTGAGATCACATGGTAAGTCAGGCTTATTTAACTTGTAAATGTCTGCTTTACATACAAGTATATGAACACCTGCTCGTCGAACATCTCATTCCAAAATCATGGGCATTAATATGCAGTTGGTCCACCCTTTGCTGCTATAACAGCCTCCACTCTTCTGAGAAGGCTTTCCACTAGATGTTGCAACATTGCTGCGGGGACTTGCTTCCATTCAGCCACAAGCGCATTAGTGAGGTCGGGCACTGATGTTGGGTGATTAGGCCTGGCTCGAAGTCAGCGTTCCAATTAATCCCAAAGGTGTTCGATGGGGTTGAGGACAGGGCTCTGTGCAGGTCACTCAAGTTCTTCCACTCTGATCTCGACAAACCATTTCTGTATGGACCTTGCTTTGTGCACGGGGGCATTGTCATGCTGAAACAGGAAAGGGCCTTCCCCAAACTGTTGCTACAAAGTTGGAAGCACAGAATCGTCTAGAATGTCATTGTATGGTGTAGTGTTAAGATTTCTCTTCACTGGAACTAACGGGCCTAGCCCCAACCATGAAAAACAGCCCCAGACCATTATTCCTTCTCCACCAAACTTTACAGTTGGCACTATGCATTGTGGCAGGTAGCATTCTCCTGGCATCCGCCAAACCCAGATTTGTCCGTCAGACTGCCAGATGGTGAAGCGTGATTCATCACTCCAGAGAACGCGTTTCCACTGCTCCAGAGTCCAATGGCGGCGAGCTTTACACCACTCCAGCTGACGCTTGTCATTGCGCATGGTGATCTTAGGCTTGTGTGCGGCTGCTCGGCCATGGAAACCCATTTCATGAACCTCCCGAAGAACAGTTATTGTGCTGACGTTGTTTCCAGAGGTAGTTTGGAACTCGGTAGTGAGTGTTGCAACCGAGGACAGACGATTTTTACGCGCTTCAGCACTCGGCGGTCCCGTTCTGTGAGCTTGTGTGGCCTGTCCACATACTTTTGTATATATAGTGTACCTGATCAGACACTGATTTCACCATGTGCAAATATTCAGTAGTAGCACCTTTCTTCAGAATCTTGCCTTGAGAAGACACACCTCAGTAGTTGATAAGTGACACATACAATACAATTTTGTCTGATGTGAATCGGAAATTTCTCTTTTTGCTTTTTTACGTTAAATTAAACTCAGTTCCAGTAATGGCTATAAGGTTGTAAATGGACAGATCTTGTTTTCTGCGTCAATGTGAGTTGGTGCTATTTGAATAGTCAGTGAGTATGCACACTCAGACTACGACCAAATGACCTGCTCCCTGTGTGTTTTTTCCCCTCTCTGCTGCTATAGAAACTAATCCTCCTAAGGACAAATTTGAACAGGACCAGACAGCTCATGCAGGTGACATCTGCTCTGTGATTGGCTCTGGGTCGGAGTGAACCACAACAGGCAGGCAGGTTTTACCCGAGGACAGCGAAAGTGTGCGTCCGTAATGGCAACCTATTCCCTATATAGGGTACCCATAGGGCTCTGGTCAAAAGTAGTTCACTATATAGGGAATAGGGTGCCATTTCAGACGCATCCAGAGAGGTGCTGCAGTCCTGTGTTCTCTCCCTACCTCCCTCTCCTCACCATACCCCACCCCATTCTCTGTGTTCACTGCTCAGGTAAAGCCAGGCAGTTACAGGAGAAACAACCCCCAGGCATTTACATAACCATTAGCAACCTCTTTAACTGTCATTTGAAACAGCACACAGCCCACGGGCAACGCTTGCCCTCCACATAGGCAGTAGGTAGCAGTTGAGCAGGCATCACAAATGCAATCATGCTTTTCTACAGACACACACAATTGTCCAAATGTTATTATAGCCACAGGTTGAAATATTAATATTGGGGAAAAAACTGAGTTTATTTTATCATACACATAATTCTCTCAAAAGTATATAACAGGTTAAGAGAAGGTTGATTTTATAGCTGAAAAGTCAGACTTTATTGACACTCACTTTTTAGAACAATAGCCTATGAGAGAACCAACCCAAACTGTTGTATATGTTGCTGAGACAGGGCAAATAATCATTTTAGTTGTCCTAGTCACGTTTATCCATAAAACAGAACAGATAATAAATGATAAGTACCTATTGCATTATGAAAGACTGAAAGATTGAAGACTTAATAAATAATAATACACGTTTGACATATTTTACAGAGCCAATAACTGCTCTGTAGAGTAAGTTGAGGAGGTGTTATTTTGGAGGTTTAGGGTGTAACTGCAGCATGAACTGTCGTGGGCAGGTGACCAGGATACAGGCTGTGAGATCCCCTTAATCTGACTTTAAACAAATATTTACTGGAGCTTAGTCAAATAGGGATACATGAGAGCAGAAATAATGACATTTGAAAGCTTTTACCCTGCTGTTTATTGTTTCACGCAACGAAAGCTGGATATGCAAATGTCTCCTGCAGTTATGCTCAAAATAGAATGGAACTATACAGATACCGGAGGTACAGCCTTCAATAATCTGGGTGGTGGGGGACTGGGTACTACAGTTGATACTGTCTGAGGAGGAAACTGGAAGAGTGATTGAAATGTATGCAAGACAATGATAGACCTGTAGTGTATGATGTCTCTGTGCTAAACTGAAATGCAACATGTTTTACAATGCATGAGCAATAGAGAACACTGCTTAAAAGTTTGTATCATGGTGTGGTGAATTTATGATGAGCTGTAGTTTATAGGCTACATTCTCCATGTATTGGAATAAAGTCCACACACCCATGAATGTCATAGTTAATGTAACATAGTAGCCTAGCCTGTACATCGGTGCAGATCCCAGGAAGATGAGGATCCAAACAGCAGATGGTCAATATCAGATGGCTGCTCTTTGGCTGGTTAATGATTAACAAAACTGGTACTTTATCATCATTAGACCATGTCAATAAAGAAAAACCTACTGGCATTTAATTAAAGGCAGTACTAGGTAGCCTAATAAAAGTATAATACCTAGTCATAAAATCCACGGAGAGACGCGCATACTAAGTTATATTGAGTGAGCAAATGTCTAAAAAACGCTCATTTTTAAATGGTCACGAAAACTTTATCGATACATACAGCAATATAAATTATCCACATGCTAAAAAATTGGGGTCGATATTTTGTATCCGTTGTCTTCAGAGGGAAATTAACCCAAATGTTCAAACCACATAAGATATTCAATATAGCCTAATGAATGCAAAACACGAAATGTTGTATGACTATAATAATTTTAGTGTACAAAAAGTTAGTATTTGTCACAGGACAGCAGCATAAACGACATATGTCACAATATGAACTTGCTCTTGCTGCTTTGTAGAAAATCTGTACCTGCTTAACGCGAGCCGAACGAACAAAACTTCATCTTCAGGTATTGTGCGTATGGCTCAACGTGAGGCAAATACAGAAAATCAATCCACATATGATGATGATCTTAGACTACACTATCATGTTTGTACTCTCCATATGTTGCTCCATCCACACACCTGGAAAGAAAGTAGCAAAAGTTACTGTTTAATCCTACATACACATTTGTCCGAGATGAAACTTACCATTGCCTATCTATTGTCGAAAAAAGTGAGTGGTTTTAGAAAACGCACTAGATCGGTAACACCTGCAAATTGTGCTCATCTTGTAGGCAACACTGAATGCGTGTGGCCCGTTGCAGGTAGCCTATATATACTCCTGACATGGTAGGCCATCCTTCCATTTAGCTTCACTCTCTCACTTTTTTTTCCAGGTTGGTTTTAAAGAGAGAGAGGATTCTCCAGCGGACACCTGTCGCATGGTGCGTTGCTCAGATCCAATATTGACACAATAGTCTGGGGAGTGCAGATGAGTTAAACTCCTCTCTATAAAGCCAACCCTTCCCTCTCTATGCAAACCAACAGTGCGTTGTGCTCCCTCCAATCGAAGAGATGTCAGGATTTGTTGACCTTTGTGCTCGCGCTGAACGTGTAGCGAATGAGGCCATTGAAAGGTGGCTTCATTCACCTGTGTTCAAGGTAGCAGAAAACCCACCTGCCTTCCTACTCCCATGTCATTTACACATATTTCCATATCATGTGAGTTGCAAATTAGGTCCTTTAATACCCAACATCAGACCTTCCCTTCCAAAAAGACTGGGGTGTGTTATTTAGGCTATGCCTGATGTCACAAATAGTAGAAAGTAAGTAGATCTCATAACTGAAACAAGCCCTGCATATTTACTGTTTATTAACGATTAGGGTACAGCAGCTGGCACATCACCCAGAACCATAGAGGTCTATGGACTAAAGTGGTTTATCACACATTGGCATTGCATAACTACTGTTGTGAACACAACTCACGTGTTTGTTGTAATGTTGATGAACAAATACACAATACAGCTTGTTTTGTAAGCTGAATCTTTCAACGGTCATCCATCATATGGCCTCCTGTAGCTCAGTTGGTAGAGCATGGCGCTTGCAACGCCAGGGTTGTGGGTTCGATTCCCACGTGGGCCAGTATGAAAAATATATGCACTCACTAACTGTAAGTCGCTCTGGATAAGAGCATCTGCTAAATGACTCAAATGAAAAATAAAGATAGCATGCCTAGCATCCACTGTGTTCTTCTGTAGAAATCACCCTTGATGCAAAGGAACAGAATCCTAGGCTAGAGATTTTTATAGTGACTTCAAAGAACATTGATAATTACAGCAAATATATTTATTAAATTAATTTCACAACTCCATATTATTGGTTAACACAAATAACCTACATTTCATTTTTCAAAATGCTCATATAAAAATAACACTATGGAGGGAAAAAAATCCTGAAATGTGTCCCTGTTGCCAAACATTAGCATTGTCGCATGCAAGGGTTATAACAAGTGGCTATAAGAGAAAGAACAGGCCCCAGCAGCTGTTTGGAGGGAATAATCATGGTTTCACATTAGCAATGTGGTGCCTGCTCTAGTCTTTGCCTGTAGCCCAAATGGCACCCTATTCCCTATATAGTGTACTACTTTTGACCAAGGCCCATAGGGCTCTAGTCAAAAGTAGTGCACTATACAGGGAATAAGGGTGCCCTTTGGGACGCATCCCTATTGTTTGACTTTTCATTGGCTTGATGCGGTGAGTCTCTTGACGTAGGCGTTCCAGCCTGCCTCTCTGTACTCTGCAGCAGCCTTCACCCTATCAGAGGCCCCCAGGATACCACGGCCAACGATGATGATGTCAGAGTCTTTTTTACAGATCACATCATCAGGACTGGAGTACTGCTGCCCCAGACCGTCTCCTGAATAAGAAAGCAGGGAGATGATCAATGAACAGTGTGGTGCTGAAGAAAACGCCACCCTACAGTTATATCTGGAATCAAGGGCTGCATTCAAAATGGCACCCTATTACCTACATAGGGCCCTGGTCAAAAGCAGTGCACTATGTAGGTAATAGGGTGCGATTACAGTCACAACCAAGATGACAAATGATCCAGTCTATATTTCTTGGACAATAGCACCATCTAGTGGCAAGGAGAGATTATGTCAGGAAGAAAATTGCCTGAGAATGTTGTTGGTAAAACACCATAAAGAACACTGGACAGGATGAATGATGTGGTTAGCAGGTAGAGAATGTAGTACCTCCTGACTGCATCTGCACCCCTGGAGTCATATGTAGGAACTCAGGCTTGCTGCTGATCTTGGAGCCAGAGATGAACCCAAACACAAAGTCAGAGTGCTCCTCAGCCATTTTCACCTATAGGGATGACAGACACAATCATATTAAATCCTCAAGGATGAAATATTAAGGATTACATTAAGGTAATCAACTAGTACTTCAGTTAAACTGCCTGATGATGGAAGAATTCATCTATTTTGGAATGGAAAAATTACACTATGTATGCAAACATAATTAAAACATACTGAAACGTATCAGGCTTTCACTGTTGCCCTGCGAGGTGACAGTATGTCCTGCATGGGACACATTGCAGAGGGTGGTGGGAGGTAAGAGAGAGGGACAGAACATTCTGTTGTCATGGCATTCTCACTGAGGAACAGCTGGCTGGAGCGTTTGCTTACCACAGCCTGCGTGTAGTTCCCTGTTGCTAGGGAACCCTGGGAGCTCATCTGAGCTATGAGGAGACAGCCGCGGTCCAGTGGGAGGCCCACCACACTGAGCCCCTCTACCACCCCAGGGCCTGGCACCGCATGGGCATTCACCATATGAGACCACGAGGAGATCTGGTAGAGCCCACCTGAAAAATACAGAGGAAAACACACAACAGTCAGGAGACTTAGAAATACTAGCAACCAGGCATTCATTAGGATGGATTAGGATTCAAAAGCATGTTTCAAAGGTTTAGGGGACAAATACAGTAAAACAATGGCCCTTATTTGCTGGAGTTAGACCATGCATCCATTAAAAAAATGGGTGCATTAGTTTTGCATCGCTCGGTGCCCTGGGTGGGCGGAGATTGCACATTTTAGACCATTCTTTTGGTCCTAAAGTGAAATCTCCACCCACCTGGGGCAAACGGCGATGCAAAATCAGTGTGCCCACTAATCACCTTCATACTGGTGCTTGACCGTGTTCCCGATGTCAGCAAACTTGCGGTCCTCAAAGATGAGGAAGTTGTGTTTGACGGCCAGGTCTCTGAGGGACTGGATGAATGCTGGGCTGAAGTCCTGCAGGATGTCCACGTGAGTCTTCAGCACGCACATATGAGGCCCCAGAGAGTCAGCCAGCTGCAGCAGCTCCTCGCAGCCTGTCACGTCCGCCGACACACACAGGTTGGTCTTCTTCTCCTCCATCAGCCTGAAGAGCTGGGCGGCCAGAGGGTGTGTGGTTTGGAGCTGGGCCCTGTTTCCATAGCTCAGCTCCGCCAGCTTGCTGGGCTTCTTAGCCGTAGGCGAGCCGTTCTTCTCCTCCTCCCCAGAGGGCTTGTAAGTGTTGTTCTCCTGGATGAACCTGCGCACGCTCTGGGCCGTGGAAGAATCGATGCGCTCCGCCTGGAGCAGGACATTGAGGAGTTTGGAGATGGAGATGACGGAGTGGAGCGTGATGCCCTTCTTGGCCAGCATGGCCCTACCTCCCTGCTCCCTGTCCATCAACACGATGGCGTCAGTGACCTTTAACCCCTCCGCCTGGAGCACCAGGGCCGTCTCCATGACGCTGCTGCCGCTGGTCACTACATCCTCGATGATCAGACACGTGTCTCCAAGGTGAATGGTCCCCTCTATAATCTTCTTAGTTCCTAGAATCAAGAGATGATAGATGTCTGATATGAGAGATCTGAAATCTAATGTAGCTAACTAGCAAGTGTTAGACTACAGCATTTTAACTGTTGACTGAACTGATGGGATGCAGCAAAAAACACTGTCATAATGAGAATAATCACATTTGACCAGTCATGAAATCGCACCATAGTCTTTGGCTTCTTTTCTTCTGATGAGCATAGGCAGCTCGTGTTTGGAGCAGATTATTGTAGCCAGGGGCAGAGCAGTGTATGGTACACCACACAGTGAGTTGTATTTCAAGTCCTCATCTTTGGCGCGTTGGTAAAGATAACTTGACACCTAAAGACAAAACAAACGCCAACAAACTCCAACATAAACTCATAACATACATATTTTACAACTAGTTGGTCTTGGTTCGATTGCCTCCGAACAGACTAAATACTGTAGATGTTGTTTCCAATACAGTGCCACTCATGGGAAGCACGTGTTTACCAACCTGGTTCATGAGAGATGGATAGGAAACAATAACTCTGAGATCAAAATAAATCGGCGACGCTATTCCACTCTTCAGCGTGAACGTTCCGAATTTCACGGCCTGAACATCATGCAACTTTAAGATTAAACTTTCAAGGCAAACGTTTTCCATTTTCAATACGATTTACTAATTTCAATAGGATAGACAGGCGTCTCATCGGAAACAGAAACCTGTTCCGCTTACGAATTACCGCGCGGAACTATGGGATATGTCGTTTTAACGTTATTGCGTTGCTCCAGCCAATCGTTTCCAGCCATATTATAAATCATTGATCATCACAAGCAAACAACACCAGCCACGTTGCGTACGCGAGCGTTGTGAAAAAAATGTACACATACATTTGGTATTTAATTAGGATCCCTGTTAGCTGTTGCGAAAGCAGCAGCTACTCTTCCTGGGGTCCACATAAAACATGACATAATTAACATTAATAAACAAGGACAGCTCAGGGACAGAACTACATACATTTAAAAACGGCACACATAGCCTACATATCAATATACAGTACCAGTCAAAAGTTTGGACACACATACTCATTCCAGGGTTTTTCTTTATTTTTTTTACTATTTTCTACATTGTAGAATAATAGCCAAGACATTACAATTATTAAATAACACATATGGAATCATGTAGTAACCAAAAAAGTGTTAAACAAATCAAGAGTCTGTGTGTCAGAGCTGTGTGTAAGTTGACTACATGTTATTCAATAATAATAACCGCTGGCATGCATGAAGGACTGTCTGTGTAGCCAAGTGCTAAAAATAGAACTTTTTTCTATTTGAGATGCTCCACATGATGCAAGTCCCCTCCTTATTTGATTTAATATGCCATTTAGCAGACGCTTTTATCCAAAGCGACTTACAGTCATGCGTGCATAACTTTTTTTTTTTTTTTTTTTTTTTTTTTTTGTGTATGGGTGGTCCCGGGGATCGAACCCACTACCTTGGCGTTACAAGCGCCGTGCTCTACCAGCTGAGCTACAGAGGACCAGGAAGATCAGGAAGATACAAACCCATGTAGATGCTTGAAAGACAAACAAGGAGAGATTCATTAAAGAAAACAAACTAAAAACTAACTTGGTTTCCCATTTTATCTGTGGATTAATCGTTGGGAGTAGAGAAACACGATTCTATACGACTCTGGGTCAAAATTCTACAAGGAACCAGCTAAAAAGAGGACCATATGCATATCAGGTAAAATAACAATTCAGTGTTAATCTCCCAGGACAAACTGCTAGCTATCTAAATGTCCATTAATGTTTCATGTGTGTTTTGACCTGCCCTAAAATGTATATAATTGATTCACAGTTGATTTTGGTATTTTAACCTGTGTGTAATGATCACATCTGGTGGGGATAGACTAAATCAACATGCGCACGATGGCGTATGAGGACGCACGCGGACACACGCAGATGTTAGGGGTTCACAGCGAATGAAACATTATTATTCTTAAGCGTAGATTGGTAACTTTTTTTCTAATTTGGCACGCCGAAACTAGATACATGAATAACTTGGTCGAAAATAATGGCACTGATTGGCCTGTAGGTGGCACTGTTATAAGCAGTCTCACTTCAACCCTAATATCCACCGCTCCTATTTGACCTAGAGACTTTGAAACTTTGTGTAGGTGTCTCTCCTCATGCTGAACAAATATGCCTCAAGGACCCATAAGGTCTGTCAGGATACATTTTCCTCCATCTTGGACATTTAGGAAAACCTTAGAAAAACGTATTCTCATGAATCATAACTCCAAATAACAATAATAATAATAATATGCCATTTAGCAGACACTTTTATCCAAAGCGACTTACAGTCATGTGTGCATACATTTTCACGTATGGGTGATCGAAGCCACTACCCTGGCGTTACAAGCGCCATGCTCTACCGATTGAGCTACAGAGGACCACCATATTCAGTATGTATGCCCATTGTACATCTCTTAACCTAGTTTGAGAAAATCTAAGGGATTGGTTAAGAGATGGCTGAGCTGTTGATAAATCAGGAAATCAGACTTTAAGTGTTTATTTAAATCCTTTGTAAATCCACTTCACAATGGTCTATCAACATGAAAATGTTTAGGGTCAAAGACATTACCATGATGAACCATGTTACGTTTGGCATTGATAAGGAAACTATTAACAATTCACTTTTTTGACTATGTAATGCTAATACTTCTTCTCATGGACTATAAGTCAGATTCACTCTAAATTTGGTCTTTGGACTCATCACAATAGTCCCTAAAGAGTTTCAGAAAATGACGCTGATGCATTCAAAGATGGCCATGCAAAAAATACTTCAGAAATCTTCTTCTCATCAACCATAGGACCAAATGACACCACATTTGGAATGTA
Organism: Coregonus lavaretus; assembly: GCF_964263955.1. NCBI lineage: Eukaryota > Metazoa > Chordata > Actinopteri > Salmoniformes > Salmonidae > Coregonus > Coregonus lavaretus. The sequence goes on from NC_140003.1 coordinate 11,804,723, forward strand.
GACCCATGGTACATGTCTTAACTTAGTTTGAGAAAATCTGATTTTACATGCCCATTTAAACCACTGTAAATCCACTCCACAGTGGCTTACAAACTTTGAAAAACTTGTCATCGCTATCATGGACGTCCATAAGATGAACCACACTGAATTTGGTATAGAGATCTCAAAAACAAGGAAACGATTAACAACTCAATATTTGCACGTTACACTAACATGCTGACCAAACCGGCTCCTAATAACCAATGAGTAGAAGGGAGAGGCGGGACTTGCAGCGCGTCAAGCATCTAAATAGAACCAAGTTCTGTGTATTTTATATGGCAGTTGTCAACTAACTTTAAGGTGCATTACTGCCACCAACTGGACTGGAGTGCGGACCTCATTCATCTTTCAGGTTCTATTTTAGCACATTGCTACGTAGAAGCCCTTTGACGCGCAAGCAGTTTGGATGAAATTATTGAATAACATGTACACTACCAGTCAAAAGTTTGGACACACCTACTCATTCAAGGGTTTTTCTTTATTTTTACTATTTTCTACATTGTAGAATAATAGTGAAGATATCAAAACTATGAAAAAACACATATGGAATCATGTAGTAAACAAAAAAGTGTTCAACAAATCAAAGTATATTTTATATTTGAGAATATTCAAATAGCCACCCTTTGCCTTGATGACAGCTTTGCACACTGTTGACATTCTCTCAACCAGCTTCACCTGGAATGCTTTTCCAACAGACTTGAAGGAGTTCCCACATATGCTGAGCAATTGTTGGCTGCTTTTCCTTCACTCTGCGGTCTGACTCATCCCAAACCATCTCAATTGGGTTGAGGTCGGGTGATTGTGGAGGTCAGGTCATCTGATTCAGCAATCCATCACTCTCCTTCTTGGTAAAAAAGCCCTTACACAGCCTGGAGGTGTGTTGGGTCATTTTCCTGTTGAAAAACAAATGATAGTCCAACTAAGCCCAAACCAGATGGGATGGCGTATCGCTGCAGAATGCTGTGGTAGCCATTCTGGTTAAGTGAGCCTTGAATTCTAAATTAATCACAGACAGTGTCACCAGCAAAGCACCCCCACACCATAACACCTCCTCCTCCATACTTTACGGTGGGAAATACACATGCAGAGATCATCCGTTTACCCACACCGCGTCTCAGAAAGACACGGCCGTTGGAACCAAAATCTCAAATTTGGACTCCAGACCAAAGGACACATTTCCACCGGTCTCATGTACATTGCTCGTGTTTCTTGGCCCAAGCAGGTCTCTTTTTCTTATTGGTCCTTTAGTATTGGTTTCTTTGCAGCAATTCGACCATGAAGGCCTGATTCACACAGTCTCCTCTGAACAGTTGATGTTGAGATTGTGACTGTTACTTGAACTCTGTGAAGCATTTATTCGGTCTGCAATTTCTGAGGCTGGTAACTCTAATGAACTTATCCTCTGCAGCAGACGTAACTCTGGGTCTTCCATTCCTGTGGCGGTCCTCAGTTTCATCATAGCGCTTGATGTTTTTTGCGACTGCACTTGAAGAAACTTTCAATGTTCTTGAAATTGTCCATATTGACTGACCTTCATGTCCTAAAGTAATGATGGATTGTTGTTTCTCTTTGCTTATTTGAGCTGTTCTTGCCATAATATGGACTTGGTATTTTACCAAATAGAGACATCTTCTGTATACCACCCCTACCTTGTCACAACACAGCTGATTGGCTCAAACGCATTAAGAAGGAAAGAAATTCCACAAATTAACTTTTAACAAGGCACACCTGTTAATTTCAATGCATTCCTGGTGACTACCATGAAGCTGGTTGAGGGAATGCCAAGAGTGTGCAAAGCTGACATCAAGGTAAGGGGTGGCTATTTGAAGAATCTCAAATTATATGTAGAATAATAGTGAATATTATTTAAAGTAGTCACCCTTTGCCTTGATGACAGCTTTGCACACTGGTACTGTATTTTAAAGGCACTTAAATTAGAGTTTTACATGTTTAAATGGTATTTGAATAAATACAGTAAACTATGTTTGGCCTATGTTTTGCCTTTGTTTATTCACTTATATTGGTGACCTAATGTCACACATTGGCATTTTGACACAATAATATATCACACATTGTTTATGGAATAAAGCCTTACACAAAGTTATAATGCTAGATGTTAGATACAGTGGGGAAAAAAAGTATTTAGTCAGCCACCAATTGTGCAAGTTCTCCCACTTAAAAAGATGAGAGAGGCCTGTAATTGTCATCATAGGTACACGTCAACTATGACAGACAAAATGAGAAAAAAAATCCAGAAAATCACATTATAGGATTTTTAATGAATTTATTTGCAAATTATGGTGGAAAATAAGTATTTGGTCACCTACAAACAAGAAAGATTTATGGCTCTCACAGACCTGTAACTTCTTCTTTAAGAGGCTCCTCTGTCCTCCACTCGTTACCTGTATTAATGGCAACTGTTTGAACTTGTTATCAGTATAAAAGACACCTGTCCACAACCTCAAACAGTCACACTCCAAACTCCACTATGGCCAAGACCAAAGAGCTGTCAAAGGACACCAGAAACAAAATTGTAGACCTGCACCAGGCTGGGAAGACTGAATCTGCAATAGGTAAGCAGCTTGGTTTGAAGAAATCAACTGTGGGAGCAATTATTAGGAAATGGAAGACATACAAGACCACTGATAATCTCCCTCGATCTGGGGCTCCACGCAAGATCTCACCCCGTGGGGTCAAAATGATCACAAGAACGGTGAGCAAAAATCCCAGAACCACACGGGGGGACCTAGTGAATGACCTGCAGAGAGCTGGGACCAAAGTAACAAAGCCTACCATCAGTAACACACTACGCCGCCAGGGACTCAAATCCTGCAGTGACAGACGTGTCCCCCTGCTTAAGCCAGTACATGTCCAGGCCCGTCTGATGTTTGCTAGAGTGCATTTGGATGATCCAGAAGAGGATTGGGAGAATGTCATATGGTCAGATGAAACCAAAATAGAACTTTTTGGTAAAAACTCAACTCGTCGTGTTTGGAGGACAAAGAATGCTGAGTTGCATCCAAAGAACACCATACCTACTGTGAAGCATGGGGGTGGAAACATCATGCTTTGGGGCTGTTTTCTGCAAAGGGACCAGGACGACTGATTCGTGTAAAGGAAAGAATGAATGGGGCCATGTATCGTGAGATTTTGAGTGAAAAACCTCCTTCCATCAGCAAGGGCATTGAAGATGAAACGTGGCTGGGTCTTTCAGCATGACAATGATCCCAAACACACTGCCCGGGCAACGAAGGAGTGGCTTCGTAAGAAGCATTTCAAGGTCCTGGAGTGGCCTAGCCAGTCTCCAGATCTCAACCCCATAGAAAATCTTTGGAGGGAGTTGAAAGTCTGTGTTGCCCAGCGACAGCCCCAAAACATCACTGCTCTAGAGGAGATCTGCATGGAGGAATGGGCCAAAATACCAGCAACAGTGTGTGAAAACCTTGTGAAGACTTACAGAAAATGTTTGACCGGTGTCATTGCCAACAAAGGGTATATAACAAAGTATTGAGAAACTTTTGTTATTGACCAAATACTTATTTTCCACCATAATTTGCAAATAAATTCATTAAAAATCCTACAATGTGATTTTCTGGATTTTTTTTCCTCATTTTGTCTGTCATAGTTGACGTGTACCTATGATGAAAATTACAGGCCTCTCTCATCTTTTTAAGTGGGAGAACTTGCACAATTGGTGGCTGACTAAATACTTTTTTCCCCCACTGTATATATATATAGTTTTTAAAAATATGTATTTAACCCCTTATTTTTGGCACTAAACAGTCTGCCTTGTCTAAGCCGGGGGAGGGGAGGGGGGTTCTACTAAGCTATATGGAATTGTTTTAATAAGGTCATACCAAGGATCATTTTGCTATTTGATTTTGAATTTTAAGACCCATTGAAGTATCAAGAAAATATAGATTTTTTTGTTGTTGATGAAAAATGTTATTTGGCCTTACTGCTATTAGCACATACAAACACATTGAATAACAGATTCACTACATGGAACAACAGATAGTCCCCCCCAAATAAATCAAAAGGAAGTTTGTTCTGAAACATATATATTTTTACATGTATTTAACCCCTTATTTTTGGCACTAAACAGTCTCCATATATATAGTGTGCAAAGCTGTCATCAAGGCAAAGGGTGGCTACTTTGAAGAATCTCAAATATAAAATATATTTTGATTTGTTGAACACTTCTTTGCTTACTACATGATTCCATGTGTTATTTCATAGTTTTGATGTCTTCACTATTATTCTACAATGTAGAAAATAGTCCCAAAAAAATAAAAAAAAGAAACTTGAATGAGTAGGCGCGTCCAAACCTTTGACAGTCCCATATTTATTTATTTGGATTTTTCAGGGGGTGTTGCAGCACCCTCAGCACCCCTACTTCATGCGGCTATGCTCAGCAGAAAGAAAAATCGAATTGGCATTACATTGACATTTTAGTCATTTAGCAGACACTCTTATCCAGAGCAACTTACAGTTAGTGAATGCATACATTTTTTTTGTTTTTCATACTGGCCCCCCGTGGGAAACGAACCCACATCCCTGCCGGCCAAACCCTCCCCTACCTTGGACGACGCTGGACCAATTGTGCGCCGCCCATGGGTCTCCCGGTTGCGGCCGGCTGCGACAGAGCCTGGACTCGAACCAGGAATCTCTAGTGGCACAGCTAGCACTGCGATGCATGTTGTGGTTGTGAATTCAGGCTACACAGTAAGAATCATGCCAGGGATGATTGTAAAGTGTGTAGGGAAATTAAATGTATGGATGAAGGGTCCTCCATTTTCATTTCAGAAAGGACCGATTTTCTCCATATACCTTTGATGATCTCTTTCATGTTAGTCAAAAAAGTGCCATGCTGATATTGAAGCAAGCGCATCTTGCATAAAATGACTCCTTCAGATTTAAAATACCCTGTGCAAATGTCATTGGCAGGAGAAACAAAGGCACATGTTTTCTAGAAACAAGCACTTTTTATTATTAAACATTCAGTAACAAACAAATGGTGTAAGAAAGGATATGCCTGGTATGTATAATTTGTACACACAGACTTATGTACAATGATGTGCTATAGCACATGAAATGATGTACACGTTTTGGAAGAACAAAGCATAGGCTACTGTATTGAACTACACTGCTCAAAAAAATAAAGGGAACACTTAAACAACACAATGTAACTCCAAGTCAAAAATCAAACTGTCCACTTAGGAAGCAACACTGATTGACAATGAATTTCACATGCTGTTGTGCAAATGGAATAGACAACAGGTGGAAATTATAGGCAATTAGCAAGACACCCCCAATAAAGAAGTGGTTCTGCAGGTGGTGACCACAGACCACTTCTCAGTTCCTATGCTTCCTGGCTGATGTTTTGGTCACTTTTGAATGCTGGCGGTGCTTTCACTCTAGTGGTAGCATGAGACGGAGTCTACAACCCACACAAGTGGCTCAGGTAGTGCAGCTCATCCAGGATGGCACATCCAATGCGAGCTGTGGCAAGGTTTGCTGTGTCTGTCAGTGTAGTGTCCAGAGCATGGAGGCGCTACCAGTAGACAGGCCAGTACATCAGGAGACGTGGAGGAGGCCGTAGGGGGGCAACAAACCAGCAGCAGGACCGCTACCTCCGCCTGTGTGCAAGGAGGAGCAGGAGGAGCACTGCCAGAGCCCTGCAAAATGACCTCCAGCAGGCCACAAATGTGCATGTGTCTACTCAAACGGTCAGAAACAGACTCCATGAGGGTGGTATGAGGGCCCGACGTCCACAGGTGGGGGTTGTGCTTACAGCCCAACACCGTGCAGGACGTTTGGCATTTTCCAGAGAACACCAAGATTGGCAAATTCGCCACTGGCGCCCTGTGCTCTTCACAGATGAAAGCAGGTTCCCACTGAGCACGTGACAGACGTGACAGAGTCTGGAGACGCCGTGGAGAACGTTCTGCTGCCTGCAACATCCTCCAGCATGACCGTTTTGGCGGTGGGTCAGTCATGGTGTGGGGTGGCATTTCTTTGGGGGGCTGCACAGCCCTCCATGTGCTCGCCAGAGGTAGCCTGACTGCCATTAGGTACCGAGATGAGATCCTCAGACCCCTCGTGAGACCATATGCTGGTGCGGTTGGCCCTGGGTTCCTCCTAATGCAAGACAATGCTAGACCTCATGTGGCTGGTGTGTGTCAGCAGTTCCTGCAAGAGGAAGGCATTGATGCTATGGACTGGCCCGCCCGTTCCCCAGACCTGAATCCAATTGAGCACATCTGGGACATCATGTCTCGCTCCATCCACCAACGCCACATTGCACCACAGACTGTCCAGGAGTTGGCGGATGCTTTAGTCCAGGTCTGGGAGGAGATCCCTCAGGAGACCATCCGCCACCTCATCAGGAGCATGCCCAGGCATTGTAGGGAGGTCATACAGGCACGTGGAGGCCACACATACTACTGAGCCTCATTTTGACTTGTTTTAAGGACATTACATCAAAGTTGGATCAGCCTGTAGTGTGGTTTTCCACTTTAATTTTGAGGGTGACTCCAAATCCAGACCTCCATGGGTTGATAAATTTGATTTCCATGATAATTTTTGTGTGATTTTGTTGTCAGCACATTCAACTATGTAAAGAAAAAAGTATTTAATAAGATTATTTCATTCATTCAGATCTAGGATGTGTTGTTTAAGTGTTCCCTTTTTTTGAGCAGTGTATAAGCATTTTACCACTCAGTTTTAGGTAGCAATATTATTACTATATCTTGCCAACATGAAGCAGAACTGATACGCCAATTTGCTCAGTAGTAGGTTTGAAGCGTTCTACCATGGAGCATACTATCAGCTTTGTGTTTGATTAGATATGTACATATGGTTTTATGGTTGTTTACGAGTTGCCATTTCATTGCCATTTAGATCAGCATAATACTTTTAAGTTATTGATGAAAAAGACCATTCTTCAAAATACATTAACAAAAAAAATGGTGAGTCTACATACTGTACATCATACCCACAGGAATGCTTAATGTGCTTCCCAAATAGCACCCTATTCCCTATAGTGTACTACGTTTGACCAGTGCTATGGGCCCTGGTCAAAAGTAGTGCACTTTATAGGGAATAGGGTGCCATTTAGGATGCATCCTTGGAGACTGTTGATGTACAAAGCATGTGTGACTGCACGTCACAGAATGACACTTATCAATGATATGTTGCAGCCAGCCCGTGTAAAGTATGATGCTCTGCTGCCACTGTAACAAAATGTTAGAAACAGACATCCTTTCGTAATAAGAATACATAAATAAAGCCTTAAAACCAATCAAGTTACCAGTTCAAATACTTAAATAACAACCAATACGTCAATAAATAATAATAACTAAGGGCTGGGTTATCGAATCCTACACTGTTGGGACTAGGCTATGCTACACTAAGTGCTCAATCAGTGTTCTAGACCCATCAGTGCTCAAGTAAACAATCATATTTAGTAAATGGCGGATAATAAGCAGTAGAAATTAGTTACTCACTCATCAAATGTGAAGACTTCAGATTTGTTTTAAACGATTTGGGTCTGAGAACAGAAATATGCAACACTTTTATGTGCACTGCCGATTTGGATCGAAATTTGCAGCCTGTCCTTCCATAAGTTGTTTTGAACATTCAATTACAACTGAACTTGAGTCTTATGAATGGTCTCTTAAATAAACGTAAGTGAACCAGCATAACAAATCTGAAATGATCATGGAGGTGACAGATGTGTACTGACACAAAAATGATGTATAATATCATGTGACAAGTCATGTATAACGTGATGTGACAAGTCAATCGTGTTAGATTCTTTCATTCATTTCTCAAACCTCACCATTGGAAAAATAGGCATTTTACTATATCTACACATTATGCATACTTGATGCATACTCTAAGGCAGGGGTTCCCAAACTTTTTTCACTCGGGGCCCCCCTTCCAGCAATGGGGAACATCCCACGACCCCCCTGCGCGCACGTGCACGCGTCACGTCTATTTCTATGAGCACAAACACTGTTCATGACACAAACTGTTCACATCCCTCTTGTTGGTAGAGAGCATTTTGCAGGTTTAAAGCTTATTTCCTGCAATTCTACAAATTCTGTCATGGGGTGCAAAGAAAATGTTGCAGTTTTAAAGTTACTTTTCTTGCAATTCTATACATTTTGCCATGTCTAATGTGTATTCATGATATTTGAGTGACAAAAAAATTACAACAATATCTATGGGCTAAAACACCTAAATATACAAACGTTAGCTGACATGGGCTAGTTGATCTGGACATTTCTGACAAGTTATAAATAGCTCTCTAAGGTATGCAATGACTGACATGACAAGAGGAACTGATGATGCACTACCCAATTTCGAAATTGCCCCTTGTGCATTCTACTATTACAACTTTCAAGAGTAAGTTTAAAGCCGGACTGAGTTCCTAAAGAAATCCCCCCCCCCCACAGTTTGCGAACCACTGCTCTAAGGGACCAATGCTGAATATTTCTTCACATACAATAGCACTTACTCAAGGGTTAACCACGTTCTACAATAAATTACATTCAACAGTTATACTACCTCTCATAGATCTTTATCTGATAGTTATAATTTCCAAGGATGATATTTAGAAATGTTGGCATTTACAATAGATGGACACAACGAGAGTAGTAGTGCTTCATACTGCAGCTCTGAAACATCTCAATGAATCAAATGCCAATGTCTTGTCTACTGGCATTTTGAACACAGACACGCTATCCACATAACATGTTTGTTGACAAGTTATTATCCACTGTCCAGAGTTACGTTTTCATGGGGAGCCATGTTTCAATGGCAGAGTCCTGTAGTACTGCTAACAGTTGGTTTTCATCCCACCTGTGTGTTACAGTCATAGGGTGTGTCCCATGCTACTAGTCACCAGTCCCTTGATGTTGGTGACGGGGCGCACGTCATGCAGCTGCCTCCGTCTGTCGATGAAGGAGGCCAGGCGACCAGTGTCCAGTGGGTTCTTGGAGTAGTCTCCACTGTGGGCGCCCACCCAGGGGTGCTGGAGACAGGTGGTGGCACTGGGCCTCTTCCGGGGGTCCTGCTGCAGGGTAGAGTTGATGAAGTCCCGGGCCGCCTGGCTCACTCCCTGGAAGTATTCCTCGGGGAAGCAGAAGTCCAGCTTGCAGATGTTGACGCACGTTTCCTCCAGGCTCTCGTCCAGGAAGGGCGAGACGCCGCTCAGCATGACGTAGGCCAGGACGCCGGCGCTCCACACGTCCGTGCTCAGCGACACCGGGGTGCCCTGGATCAGCTCCGGAGCAGCAAACTCTGGGTTTCCCAGGAGCAGGTGGACATAACGGTGGCCAGACACCTGGACCGCATCGCCAAAGTCTATGAGCTTAATGCAGGGAACAGGCACGTGGAGATCCACCAGGAGGTTCTCAGGCTAAGGACACACAAGAGAGGAACACATTTGTAAATGGATTTAACCAAGATCAGGGACATTTCACTGAAAGTTTGTCATATGTTTTCAGACCTCAAAAGTGTCCTAATTTCCATAAATTTGGGATGGAGGCATACACTGAGTGTACAAAATATGAGGAATATCTTCATAATATTGAGTTGCACCCCCTTTTGCCCTCAGAAGAGACTCAATTCGTTGGGGCAGGTGTCGAAAGCCTTCCACAGGGATGCTGGCCCATGTTGACTCCAATGCTTCCCACAGTTGTGTCAAGTTGGCTGGATGTCCGTCGGGTGGTGGACCATTCTTGATAAACACTGGAAACTGTTGAGCATGAAAAACCCAGCAGCATTGCAGTTCTTGACACACTCAAACCGGTGCACCTGGCACCTACTACCATACCCCGTTCAAAGGCACTTAAATATTTTGTGTTGCCCATTCACCCTCAATGGTACACACACACAATCCGTGTCTCAATTGTCTCAAGGCTTAAAAATCTTTCTTTAACCTGTCTCCTCCCCTTCATCTATACTGATTGAAGTGGATTTAACAGGTGGCATCAATAAGGAATCAAAGCTTTCACCTAAATTCACCTGGTCAGTCTATGTTATGGAAAGAGCAGGTGTTCCTAATGTTTTGTGCACTCAGTGTATAGTTAGATCTACTCAACCGGTTTCGTGGGACATGGTTTCATCTTGAAATTATAAAATTTTCTTGGTCTGAAAACATTTGTCAAACTTTGAAAGTGTAATGTCACTTTAATAACATTGTATATGCACCATATGTCCTTAGCAGTGGTACGGATGTGTGCTTTGTGTTTACCTTTAGGTCTAGATGTACCACTTTGCAGGTGTGGAGGTGCTGCAATGCCTCTAAGGTGTCCTTCACAAAGAAGGCCACCTTCTCCTCCATCAGCTCATCATGGGCCACCAGGTAGTCCAGCAGCCTCCCGCCCTCCAGCCTGGAAACAACACGAGACAAACATTAATTCAGACCACACTCTAAGACACTATGTGTCTGTCCCAAATGGCACCCTGTTCCCTATATAATGCACTACATTCTCTGGTCAAAAGTAGTGTACTATGGGAATAGGGTGCCATTTGGGAAGCAGACAATGACTGAGTTCACTAACAATGCCAAGTGAAGGCTATAATCCCTAGCGTGGGTCCAACTCTATGATTGTCATGCCACAAGCAGATAGGAGTTGGCAAAAAGCAAAAACAATAATACATCCCTCTTTCTCCTCGCCTCTTTCTAAATCGTATTGGAAGACAAGGTCAAAAGACCCTCCACCCAGACCTGGTTTTCCAAAGTATTTTGAGGAGGAGGCGAGGAGAGAGGATGCGAGGAATTGAGGAAAGATTAATTGAGAATCAGCCCAAGTCCACAGCAGAATGTTCCTTACTGTCACGCTTGTTTACGGACGAGACGGACCAAGGCGCAGCGTGATAAGCATACATGTTTATTAAACAAATAAACACACAACAAAAACAACAAACGAAATGTGAAGTCCAAGGTAGCACACTAACATACCAAAACACGGAACAAGATCCCACAACTAACAGGTGCCAAAAGGCTGCCTAAGTATGGTCCCCAATCAGAGACAACGAGCTACAGCTGTCTCTGATTGGGAACCACCCCGGCCAACATAGATCTACACATTCTAGATCTAAAACATAGAAAACAACATAGCAAACACAACACAGAAAATACACACCCTGACTCAACAAATACAAGTCCTCAGAGTCAGGGCGTGACACTTACAGCTCGAAGACCAGCATAAGGGAGGTGGGGGACTCATAGGTGTCAGTCAGAGCCACCAGCTGAGAATGCTGGACGTGGCATAAGATGTCCGCCTCATGGGCCACCTGCTCCTTCTTCTGCATCTTCTTAGTGACATACTTCACAGCCACCTCCTTCTTACTAGCCTTGTTCAGACACTTTCTCACTACAGAGAATCGGCCCCTGTAGGAGAGGAGTAGGAGATTAGTTGTAACACATAAAAAATGTCATTGTTGTACCTATTCAACTGCTACAGTTAGCCTTTATGAGAATTTGTATGACATTTGTGTGAAAAATCCCAATAAAAGACTTCTAATTTAAAACAATTATGGTAGGCTACTTTAAAACTGGTGGGGTGTGCAATTTACCGTCCGATCTCACAAATTTCTGTAAAAGTCGATTCAAAGTTGTCTTTCCACTGAATGCCAGTTCCATCAAATGTGGAAACTTAGAATAGAAAGAAAACAAATGGAATATTTGATTAGTCAATATTTACATTGTAGCTTCATACACTACCGTTCAAAAGTTGGGGTCACTTAGAAATGTCCTTGTTTTCGAAATAAAATAAAAAAATGTGTCCATTAAAATAACATCAAATTGATCAGAAATATAGTGTAGACATTGTTCATGTTGTAAATGGCTATTGTAGCTGGAAATGGCTGATTTCTAATGGAACATCTACATAGGCGTACAGAGGCCCATTATCAGCAACCATCAGTCCTGTGTTCCAATGGCACATTGTGTTTGCTAATCCAAGTTTATCATTTTAAAAAGGCTAATTGATCATTAGAAAACCCTTTTGCAATTATCTTAGCACAGCTGAAAACTGTTGTGCTGATTAAAGAAGCAATAAAACTGGCCTTCTTGAGACTAGTTGACTATCTGGAGCATCAGCAATTGTGGGTTCGATTACAGGCTCAAAATGGCCAGAAACAAATAACTTTCTTCTGAAACTCGTCAGTCTATTCTTGTTCTGAGAAATGAAGGCTATTCCATGCGAGAAATTGCCAAGAAACTGAAGATCTCGTACAACGCTTTGTACTACTCCCTTCACAGAACAGAACAGCACAAACTGGCTCTAACCAGAGTAGAAAGAGGAGTGGGAGGCACCGGTGCACAACTGAGCAAGAGGACAAATACATTAGAGTGTCTAGTTTGAGAAACAAGCGCCTCACAGGTCCTCAACTGGCAGCTTCATTAAATAGTACCCGCAAAACACCAGTCTCAACGTCAACAGTGAAGAGGCGACTCCGGGATGCTGACCTTCTAGGCAGAGTTGCAAAGAAAAAGCCTTATCTCAGACTGCCCATTTTAATATTTTATTTTTATTGGCCAGTCTGAGATATGAGATACAAAATAACAAAGCTTTCTTTTTCTTTCCTCCTTTTTTCTATTCTATTTTTCTATTTTTTTCTATTCTATTTGTTTGTTTTGGCCCTCCCTGCTTGTAGTGTGAAGATGGAGGGTTTGACTCACTCCCGCTGGGCAGGGTCACCATGTTGGAGGGCTCGCTGGGCGGACTGATACCCCAGGGGTTACTGGCACTGACCCGGAACTGGTAGTGCCCCCCAGGAATGAGATCTTCAATTTTCACACACACATCTACAGTGGAGACCACCGACTGCTGCCACACCAGGGAGTCTGCAGAGAAGAGGACGAGAGGTTAGGTCATAGTTCAAAGGTCACAGGTGACTGTCTGTAGCTTATGATTTGTAAAGCAGAAGAGAGGTGGAAGGTGAAGTTGCTCCTAGATGTTGATCTTGGTTCAGTTTAGCATTTTCCCCACTAAGGGTTATAGATACACTATGGAGAAATCACTCCGCCATTTCCTGGTTTCTAAAATTCTAATAGTTAGCCTAATTTCAGTTTATGTGACAAAACAAGGAAGTATAGTGTAGAGAATCATTGTACCATCTAAAATGCTGTGAAATATATTTTCCATATCCCCAAAATATTGTATTTTCAGAACGAGAAGCATAGAAATAGAGCACATAGAACAGATCTACCACTTCTTAGACTTGCTTTCAATGAGAATGACAGATCTAACACACGGTTTGCCCAAACATTTATATATTGCAGCTTTAAGGTTAAGATTTGGGGAGGCTGATCCTAGATCTGTACCCCGGAGCCAGAAGAGAGATGGACCTACTGTACCTTCCTGCCTGTACTCCACTGTGTAGCTGGACACAGCACAGTTAGCTGAGCTGGCTGGGGGGAGCCAGTGGACAATCACTGCATTGCTACTGGCCTCCTGGGCCACCGGCCTCGCAGGTGCCGCTGGAATACCTGAAAACAGACATGAGCCCAATATCAGTCTTAAATGGCCATGGAGAGCTAGCCTTGTGAAAGGAGCCTGATCTCATGATAGCTCGCAATCCAAAATGTGAGTGCAGTGGTCAGTCTGCTTGACCAAGCTAATGAAGAGCCTCTCGAAACCCCACCCCCATCCATGATCCATATCCCCTGGTCTCACCTTGTACTTTGATGGAGGCGGAGGAGGAGGCAGTGCCATGGTCATTGATGGCCACACAGGTGTAGATGCCAGTGTCCTGGGGCATCAGGTTACAGATCTTCAGCAGAATGTCGCCCGTATCCCTGGAGACAAGGACAGAGAAGGAGAGAGTAGGTGTGATTGGTTGCCAAGAATAGAACATGACCTTTCTCACCAGAAAATAAATATGCTACATTGGTTTCTGCTTTTGCTGATCATACCTTTTACTGAGCTCCATCTAAAGTTCATGTTATTCCTCCAGCAACATGTTTAGTCTACCTAGGGATGCGTCACAAATGGCACCCTATTTCTTACACACACTGTATATAGTGCACTACTTTTGACCAGAGCCCTGTAGTGCACTACTGGTCAAAAGTAGTGGACTATATAGGGAATGGAACTATTTGGGATGCAGACAATGGATTTACCATGGGATTAGGCCACAGACATTACCTTTAAGCAATTATGTCAGAATGTTTTATTCATCCAATAGGGAGATAATAGTGTAAGTATCTCTGGAGATGTCTAACTGTCCTGCCAGAGACGTTTCTTTCATCTTACTTCCTGCTCTTACTAGGTTAGAGGAATTTGGGTATGTACTTCCATTTATTAGTCAGAATCAGATGTTGGATGCCCACCAGTGAGGGCCAGCGGAGGAAGACATCAGAGGACCGGCTCATAGTACTGGCTGGAATGGAATAAATGAAACGGTTTCAAACACTTATGGTTTCCATGCCGTTCCATTTCTTATATTCCAGCCATTACTATGAGCCGGTCCTCTGATGTCTTCCTCGGCTGGCCCTCACTGGCGGCATCCAACGTCTGATTTTCATGTGATCATCAAGACCATATTCTAACTAGAAACCTTATAGTTCCTTTACCTAATGTTTATAGTGAACCTGCTGTTGTTGACAACCGGGTTCTGATCGGGTCCTTTCAGAGTGATGTTGGGTTTGGGACGTCCACACACTTTGCAGCATAGGACCACCGTCTCCCCAAAAGCACACGTTACATCAGCTAGTGGGATCAGGAACTCTGGAGCCACTAAATACATTAACACACAGCAGTGTCAGCTAACCACACCACATGATTCTAACAGCAATTATAAACTGGGTGGTTGGGTGGCCCTGAATGCTGATTGGCTGAAAGCCGTGGTATACCACGGGCATGACAAAACATTTATTTTTATGTCGGTGACCAGTTTATAATAGCAATGAGGCACCTCGGGGGTTTGTGGTATATGTCCAATATACCATGGCTAAGGGCTGTATCCAGGCTCTCTGCGTTGCGTCATGCATAAGAACAGCCCTTAGCCGTGGTATATTGGCCATATACCACATCCCCTCGTGCATTATTGCTTAAATATACGCTACGTCCTAAATGGCACCCTATATAATGCAACCTGTAGACCAGGGCCCATAGGGCTAAGGTCAAAAGTAGTGCACTATTAGGGAATAGGGTGCCATGAGACGCAACCAGCCTCAGAAGGATGCATGACATATCAGTAATGAAATGATTATTGATTTCACTCTTAAGCATTTAAATGTAAGTGTTTATGTTCTGATAGTTCATCTTACCTTCTTGTATAAAATTGGGATTCATTATCTGCAAAGATAAGGCATGGCTGTTAGGCAATATGAATGAACTATAATGTTCTTGTTTGAATTATGAACTGTTTTGCTAATTCAAAAGGAAAATATATATATACATACCTCAGAGTTCTGTGTCACTCATATTTGTGTACTACCATTTACAAATTATTTGCAATAGAGGGCTACTGTATTAGGGCATCGTACCCCACATATATTTGTGACATTTAGGCATATCATGCCTTTAAAAATCTTTGAAAAAAATGCATAACAAGGCGCAATCACCAGGGGATCCAAAAGAAGAGATGTCAGGAGTAGTGGCATGCTTACGGGGGTTTGTGTGAGAGGCTTTGTCACATTAACAAACCTAACCATCCCTGGGAGAGATGTATTTCAATGTAGGAACACTAGGTTGCGGTAATGGTCCATGGAAACCACACGGCTACACAAGAAGAGAAAATGTGGATGCTTGAGATCAGACAAGTAGCACATAGAGCAGCTAGCTAAACTTGCCAAGACCCCTTTAGGGATTTAATAACATAGTTATAGGAATAAATGTATTGTTTTGCAATCAAAAAGGGTGAACATCTTTACAACAGACTAACAAGCCTGCTGAGAGGTCAAGTCTGTCAAAGCTAACAGGAGGATGCTTTTCAATTACAATGACCAGGAATTGGAACTGAGGAACTAGAGCAATTTAATTTATCATAATATATGGCATTTAGCAGACACTTTCATTCAAAGTAACTTACAGTAGTGCGTGCATACATTTTCACATGGGTGGCCTCTGCAGGAATCGAACCCACAATCCTAGTGTTGCAAGCGCCATGCTCTACCAACTGAGCCACACAGGACCGTGCAAGCTTTGAAGGGGGAGGCTTGTTTAGTTTATAAGGATCCCCATTAGCTGTTGCACATGCAGCAGCTACTTTTCCTGGGGTCCACAGGCTGTACAGGAGTTACAATGATGCATGTGAGAACAATACATCTTTTCAAACAAAAATACGTATTTTCAACATATTTTGCTCATGTGTTCCAGGTGCTTACCTGATGTATTAATACTGTGCACCAATCAGTGGCAAATGCATTTACAAACTCCACCCATGGCCTCTCTGAGGCCGGAACCAGAAAATCCTAACAAATAAGGAGCAGGAACAAAAATATTCCTGTTGGTTCTTGCTCAGGATGAAACCATACTCAAAATGGCAACTGATCCACCCATTGCAGACCCCTTGACTTGAATGGGGAAGCTTATTCTAGTGATTGTATTTCTATGGGTAAAAAGCTAGTGTAGCTAATGGAACATGTGGAACCTGCCTTTTTGTCAAAAGCTCCTGACCACAGTGAAAACCCCTATGATGCTGAGTGTAGTTTCCTCTTGCTAGACGTAGCTACAGAAACTCAACTGGGCAGCATGCATGATGACAGATCGGCGTGTATTACTACCTCCATGCTAGTTTTGGGGAGTTCATCATCGCAATCTGACTCCTCTGAGCTGTTTGACTCCTGCGGTGTGGGATAAGAGAAAGCAAAATTAGAGCAGTTACAAAGGCCTGGTGGTCCCCAAGCTAGAGGCACAGTCAGGATTCTGTTGAGGCTAATGTGTACGGGTTGTTGATATAGGATTTGTGCTTACTAGTAAGTTTGGTGTTAAAGACAGAGAATCTGTCTTGTGCTGAATTCCAAATTGACCCCTGACCCATACTCCCCAAGCACTGTAGATCTGAAAGGATTGGATAGATACACCTACAGTGTAACTAAATACGTATTTTATCTAGGAGTGCCTTTGGTGATAAGGGCTGAAGGTCCAGTCCAGCATATTGTATGTGGGAGGGCTTTAAGGAAACAAAGAGGGAATCTGTAAAGAAGAGTTGCTTGGGAACCACTGAGCCGGAGGTAAAAATGGATAAATATGGACATATTGTATGAGCTGGGAAATGAACCAATTAAGCAAAAATAAATAATATAAATTATAGAGCTGACACCTGAAACAATGCAATCTAACACAAAATTATTGATGACACACAAATAGCAGTCAGTAACATTTAATTATATGTGCATGTCTCTTTCTATGTTCATATTCCATGTAGGGAGTGTGTAACGGTAGTGGCATAAATAGTCAAACCGTGGCGAGGACAAAACTTGCAAGCAAACTTAAAGTGAAATGTATCCAATGGACATAATTGACAAATTAAAACAATCTACTCTAACATGCTTAAAATGAAAGATGGATCAGCAGACTCAGCATCATACGGAATTGATGAGGGGTTATTTTGAAATGCACTGCTAGTATATATTGATACAGAAATATAATGTAGTGTGAGATCCAGTTTCAGTATGTTTTCACTGAAACACAACACCTTATGATTTGTGTAGTTAATACCTGCATGCTAAACCCATGAATGAGGACTTGTTTTCGTTTAAAGGGTTTACCTCAATGGGCTCCAGGTCATAGGTTATCAAAATGGTGGTTTCACAGTGTTATTTATGTCAATAAAGTCATTAATTTGAACAAAAACTAAAGTTATCTTAAAGGTTGACTCAGTGATATGACGTAGATGCAGAAAGTAAACAGCATAGTGGGTCAATTTCCGCAGTAACTAAGAACGTTGAAGTGAGAGGCTAAGCTTCTCTGCTGTTTTGGGCCGGTGGCTCCCACGCTGTAAGAGCGTGAAGTGAACCCGTGCACATGAGCAGATACTATGTGTGACTGTGTGAGAGCAACGTCTTGCATCTCGTTCATCTCAATATCTGCGGCACTGCTCGTGGCAACGTCATTTCGCTGAGTCTACCTTTAACCAACAGCAAAATTGCCACAATTCACAGACAAGAAGTCACCTGACTCATTAGTATCATGCATAAGGGGGCGTCAAACCAAAGTGAGAGCAGACAGTGTAGTTAGAGGTGGATTATCATAGTATTTCAGTGTTGGAGATTATTAACGTCACGAATCACGACACACAGGTGAGGGAGTGGCAGCCGAGGACACAGAACACCATCTCCGTAGACAGCCCGCTTACTCACTTTGACAGTGACCTTGGTGCTGAGAATCTCCTTGGGCTTACGGAGTCCATTCTCAACCTTTGCATCACCCTTGCCACTGATATCCTTCTCTGCTCGCTTTCTCGAGCGCAGGGTATTCCATGAAAGAGATTTCCTGTTGTGCCAAGAAATATACCAGTCAAATCCAGGCTTACACACACTGATGGCAGAGGTGCAGGGGGATTGAGAGGGGCTAGAGAGAGAGAGAGAGAGAGAGAGAGAGAGAGAGAGAGAGAGAGAGAGAGAGAGAGAGAGAGAGAGAGAGAGAGAGAGAGAGAGAGAGAGAGAGAGAGAGAGAAAGAGAGAAAGAGAGAAAGAGAGAAAGAAAGAAAGAAAGAAAGAAAGAAAGAAAGAAAGAGAGAGCGAGAGAGCGATAAAAAAAATAAAGAAAGGAGACAAATGTACCTCCTTTGGAACAGAATTTTCAAATAGAAAAGCAAAAGTTAATGTTTATATCATGGTATATTAGAAAGTCAGACACACAGAGGTGGAAAAAGCTCCTCTGTACGCTACCATACCTTGATTCTCTTACACCATAGTGGACAGACAATTTGTGTCAAAGCAGCCTAGTTTGTTGGGCATAAGAGGTCTGGCCAACCATTCCATGGCTCTACTTTGTCGTGAGATTTTCAATGATGCTGCTTTGTACACAACAAACTTTTGTCGAGGACCGGTGTGGTTAGTAGAAAATTAAAACAAGCAGTCTACTACATCAGACTACGTCAACGAAATGGGTACAAAGAAACAGAAACAAATCATATAAAAAGTGCATACACCAGTGTGCTGTTGAAATACTCCTAACCTCATCACTCTAGTGTGAGAAAGTAGATCCCAGAAGTGGTGTTTGTGAATGTGTTTATACAACACCAGGACATTTCCATGAGAAGAATGATCACTTTAATAAAGCCCACGATTTAGAAATGGTCAACCATTGGGAGGAAATGGATGATCAAGCCACAATGAAACTTTTTTCATTTTTACAAATTGAAATCAACATGATAAAATATTGGGATGAACTGATTTCACTATCATTTTATGCTCAATGTGAGATAAGAATGGAATCTAGGTCTAATGCTGTAAGAGCAATGTTCAGCGGAGAAACATGCAGTTTGACTGCAGAGTAGTGATGCGCAGTTGACTCATAACCTGCAGTCCCCGTGGTTAGGGCTTTTGGGAACGGGCAGAAATTTTTTACATCGATCCATGGATGCAAAAAGGACAATGTCAGAGTTTAACTCAATAAGAGAAAAGCTGCTAAATGGAGATTTGAAAATAAAGAGAAGGGAGGGCCAGAAAAGTAATGTTTGGGAAAGATTTGGTGAAGTGGTAAAAGAGGATTATAGCAGTGTTATATGTGTGATGATTGTGAGGCGTTATACATATTCGACAGTCACAAGACGGGGACTTCAAATAGGCCTATGGCACGTCAAGGGAACTGTAGCCTACTGTTCAGATGGGTTAAATGGAAACTGAAATCTGGACACTGACTGTAGGTCTATAACCTCTCGCATAGCCTTAATATTAACTAAGAATTTCTTGCAGTAAAATTATACACCAAAGATAGGCTAAATTTTGACAGGAGTGGAGAAATATTATTTATTCTTTCAGCATTTTGAGAGAATTCGAATGTGCAGTTAGATCCTGTCTGTAGAGGTGCCATCTTTAGTATTTCAACCACATAAAATATGCATCCAAGCCACACTGAAATCTTATCAGAAACATGTTGGGTTGTTTTCACAGCTTTCTATTTCCTTACAACCATTCAAACTGATGTCATTTGGACATGTTGCACAGAAAATCTTTAAAGTTAGTTTTTGTTATTGTGTTTTCCCTAAATGTCTTTGCTCCGTGAAAGAAGCAGAGACGACAGAAAACGTTACCGATGTCAACAAGATTGAAGCATTAATTTTATCGATTTATTACATTCTGGTGAGCAAGGGTTAACTTAGTCTTCTAGGGCAACATATAATGACAGAAGAGAAGCTGCATGTCTTTAATTATAGACAAGTTGACTAACAAATAGCCTAGTAAAATGTCGGAAATTATATGCTGAAACATATCTAAATCAGCATAGCCGCAGGAAGTGGGGGTGCTGAGGGTGCTGCATCACCCCCTGAAAAATCTAAATAAAAAAACAATATTAATAATAAAAATGTATTGTAAATGTCTATTTTCCACAAAAGTAGTGCACTGGGCCTTTACTAGTTCTATATTAGCGGGTTAGGGTCAGTTGCCGGCCTCAGATTTTCACTTTATCACATATAGTCGGCCAGTTGCGGATGGATTATTAGCAATTGCGGGCGGGTGCGGGTGAAGAAACAGCTGACCCTCGCACCACTAGTGCAGAGTCATAGTATTTACCAATATTAACAATGTAACTGATGTTCTTCTAACGCAAAACAAGTTCAACTTATGTTGGCTTGCAAACTCATGCTCATGTCAAAATTTTATTTTACATATTTAAAATACATTTAAAATTATTAGTTAGACTACAAGTACAATGATGAACATTGTGACTATAATTATATTGCACAACCTGACTTCATTAATATGGATTATCTTAAATAGTGCAAAATACTTTATACAGGAATGTACTGGAGAGAGCGCATCAGTAAACAAACCAAATTAACTTTTTACAGTAAACTGCCAACATATCTGATAATTTTAAACAAATAAAATACAATATGAACATAAATGTAACAAAAAAATAACAAAACCAAAAACACAATCTGTACAAATTGCCATTGACAATAACAAACTTTCTCCACTTTGAGAAATAGCCCCCAGTCCATCAAAAGGCCTTTCAAAAACATGTAAAGAAAAAAACGGTGTTAGAAACAGAAATAAAAGTCCAGACCAGTCAGTTCCACATTGATGTAAGATTCTCTCGGTGTGTCTTCTCTACATGAAGCCATGATTCTCTAAAGTCCTTTAACTCTTTTCAGAGAATTACTCATTAAGCCTTTACATATATTAACAAAAAAGGAGAAAAAATGACCCCTGTGTTGTCCAACATTTCCAAGTTAGTTCCCATAAAGGGGGTTGGCGGTGGGGGGGGGGGGGGGGGGGGGGGGGTGGGGGGGGATTGGAGCAGATTCAACTTTCACCTCATCCAATAAGAGCAGCTCTGTGGGGGTGGGGGCGAGGCTGAGGGACACTTACTTGATGCTTGCGTTAGCAGTACTGTCTTTGAGTGTTTTAGTGAGGGGGCCCAGGATGTGGCCTGGGACCCAGCCCTCGGCTGCAGGGGACTGGCTGTTGGCGGGCCGGTACACTAGGTACATGTTCTGCTGGTTGGTGGCCATGATCTGCACCATCTCGCCCTGGATCACACAGATCTCATTCTCCTTCAGTGCACTGTAGTCCTGGGTCACCATCATGGTGGAGGAAATGCCGTTACATCCAACGCCGTCATGCTGCTAGGGAGGGGTGGGAGAGGAAGGAAGATTGTATTATGGCAGGGGAAATCAACACTGATACAAACCTGTATGCACATTCAAATAACATGAGTCATTACATACATTGACTCAATTCCTTAACTTCAGTATTTCTTGTCTGCGAGTTTCAAGTAAACAAAGTTTCAACATCTCCTGTTGAAATGTAAAACTAGGCCAGACAACAGACTGGACCGGACCAGACTGGACTCACCCTAGTTGAGTCATAGCAGGAGCTGCCGTTGGAGGTAGATAGTTTGAGAGGAGTAGGGGTCCTTCCCAGTCCTGCCAGGGGGGGCTTCTCTGCCCCCACAGAGGAGGAGGAGAGGGGCCTGCTGTTGGAACTGGGGGGCCGACTGCCAGACTGGTTTCTGGTGAGGGATTGAGAACCACCCTTCTCCTTGTGGTACTCAATGGGAGACTGCAGGGCTGTGGTGATAGTCCATTGTTACACACAATCAATAAACGAAAAGCCACATGTGTTTATTCTGTGTTAGACGGATGTAAATAGTATTACTCCTGTGTTGAGGCTGTAGTTATGACTAAATGGGTTTTGATCTAACTATTGACAATAAGGCTAGGGTTGCAAAATTCAGGTAACTTTCTCACATTTCCCAGGTTTTCCAGAAATCTTAGTTGGAAGATTATCTGAATCAGGAGCGAATAACCATGAAATCCAGAATTCTCCTACTAGGATGTCTGGAAAGTCTTATGGGGATCTTGGAAAAATGTACAGAATCTTGCAACCCTAGATTTAGCTCATGAAAGTAGAGGTGTATGTCAGACAGGAAGTTCTCTCACCAGACAGGAAGTTGCTCTGGGCATCCAGGACCTGGCTGACATGTTGGACCCACACCTGCTTGATGTCCAGGTTGGCCGCCTGCAGGGTGAATCGCTCGGCCGAGCCTCGACACGACAGCACAAACTTACACGGGTCGTTGTCCACTTGCTCCTCCAAGCCCAAGTAGCTCACCTGTTACAATGAAACACAACAACTCTAACTCAACACTGCACAATTCATCAACAACGCTATGGTGTGTTGTATTTTCTATGGACTCTGTATTTTATAATGTTCCCCAACCCTGCTTTCAAACCAAAATGTCTCTGGGGACAATACAGTTTTGTTGATTGATTGATTGATTGATTGATTGATTGAATGCAACAGTAGGAAATTGCCTCCATTTGTCTGGTCCATGGTGTCCTAATGGCATTCACTGTTGTTTTGACATTACTTGCCTTGATGCTCTTCTTAAACTGGTAGCCTGGAGTGGACGAGCCCTTGCGGAGGAGCTCGCTGAAGATGACGATCTGCTCAAAGAGGAAGACCCTGCGCTCCTTGCTGCGCGACAACACGCCCGTGTCCTGCTCCGTGACAAAGAACGTCTCCTGCTGCAGCAGTTTCCCCTGGCTGGTCAGCTTACCCTGGGGGAAGGCGCACGCACAAACACACACAGGATCAGTTACGACTCAACATCTATCAACGCTGGAGAATAAAGCAGAGTCAGCCATGCCCCAGTCTGTCTGTCAACACAAGGGCATTGCCCAGTCTATCAGCCCTTTTTTTTCTCACCAGGTCATAAAGCTAACAGCAGACCCTTGTACTGGATCTGAGACCAGGGTTGCATCTCAAATAGAACCCTATTGCATGTTTAGCGCACTACTTTTGACTAGGGCCCATAAGGCTCTGGTCAAAAGTAGTGCACTATATAGGGAATAGGGTGCCATTTGGGATGTAGTCCAGGCCATTGGCAAACACAGTGCTTTAATCTCACCACTGTTACAGCTGGCAAGGCAAATCTTTGCTTATCTTAGAGGTCAGAGATTTCATGGAGTCTGAGTGTTGTCAAAGTGAATTTTACTATGCCTGTGGAAGAACAAACATTAGACTCTCTAAGCCATGACCTGATTGAGTTAAAATGTCCAATAACACAGCTAATACAGCTTCGTGATTAATTCCACATTTTTCACCAGATGAGCATGGATTGTAACAATTCTAAAATCATAACTGATCCTGGTAGTAACTTCCTGTACATGTATGCCATAACAAATGTAATTATACCACACTCTTGATCTGCAGCATTACTTGTTTCCTATTTAATGTGCATGCTTTTATTGACACTCTGGAAAACAGTGGTGACTGTTACTGAGTGGAATATCGTAGCTAAATAACTAAATGATGAAATGTACAGCACCTCATAGCCTTGTAGTCTGCCAAGATTCATCATGTCATTGCAAAGCTTGGGGACC
Source organism: Coregonus lavaretus (assembly GCF_964263955.1). NCBI lineage: Eukaryota > Metazoa > Chordata > Actinopteri > Salmoniformes > Salmonidae > Coregonus > Coregonus lavaretus. The sequence goes on from NC_140003.1 coordinate 11,828,789, forward strand.
TGGGACATTAAACCAACTGCTTTCTGTAAAACACATTGAGAATGGTGTGAGCATTGACATTGATATAGCAGTGATGATGGATACACAAAACAACAAATAGGGTTACAAAATTCCAGGGACTTCCTGGTTGGAAGATTCCTGGAATCAGGAGGATTTTCGGATTTCCTGGTTTTTCCCTCTTGGAAACGAGGTATTTTGGGAAAGTTAGTGGAATGTTGCCAACCTAATCACAATACAACAACACATACAGTATAGCTGTAATCGCAAATCGTTTCTGTTACCTCCATCTCTTGGCAATCTAGTCCTGCTTTGGAACTATACTTTAAGAAGTCCTGAAGAAGAAGAAGAAACAGTGTGTGTAATCAATAGGGCATTGATAAAAACCTCCATTAGTTTCAGGTAAATATATCTAAGGGCATGTCTTTCAGGGATTACTTGCTGGAGTTTAGCGTTGTAGTCTTACCTTTAGAAGTAGCTGATACTTGGTAATTCTCTGAATTGGCTTTATGAGAAAGTCACTTATGCCAAGTCTTGAACTGATCTCTTGCTGTATGCCCTAAAGTAGAGTTAGCTGCAATTAGCATTAAGCCTATTTATAACACAAAAAAAGTATTATACAAAGCTGTTCTCAGACTACTCAAGAATTCTCAAAAGTGTTGTACAGCTCACCTCGAAGAATGTGTCGTACTCAGCGACAATGAATTCAGACTTGGGCTTGTTCTGGCAGTAAACCACATACATGTGTAGTCGTCTCTCCTGTATGAAAGGAGAAGAATATTAGTATCTTTCCTCTCTTTTATTTTCCAGTTCTACGGTTGAAAATGTGAAAATGATCTTTCCTTGGATTTGTCTTCCACTTCTTCTGAATAATCATTTTGACCTACGTAAGTCACCTACGGTTGTTAAATGCATCTAACTTCAAGTTCTACTATGGCCATTATCATGTCCAATCAAACCTAGTGAACAACGTCTGAACAACAAAGGCAACCCCACTCACGTACATGTTTAATGAAAAGCTCAGGAAGGTGCTCGTTGTCTTCAAGACATTTCTCCAGCTCACCGACAAAAAAACTGTGGGAGGAAACATTCTCTCAGTCACTCTGTAGGGCAATGAGGCAAGCCAAAATAGTGCTATACCACGTCAGGAGGAGTGACCTAGTTTGCTCTTCTAGACTAAATGATAAAACAAGCCAGTTATGGGAGGTTTCTGGCTGGTCAATGTGTGAAATTCTCCCCAATATTACAAATACACATAGTATATGTCCCAAATGACACCCTATTCCCTATATAGTGCACTACGGTTGACCAGGTTAAAAGTAGAGCACTATATAGGGAGCCATTTGGGACTTACTCTTTGTGCCAGTCGTAGATCTGGTGAATATTCCCAAAAACGATTTTGTCTTTTCCTTTCATATCTTCAGGGACTCCCTTATCCTCTATCCTCTTCATGAACCCCTAAAAGAGAAACAACATCAGACCGAATTAAGGTCATGGACTCGATATGACAGGAAACATGAGTCAGATAATAATCAGCATTGTAAGACTAGCATTCAGTGGAAAAAGAGAATATGATAAATACATATGGTTGAACTCATGGACTGCATCCCACATGGCACCATATTCCATATTTAGTGCACAATATAGGGAATATGGTGTCATTTGGGATCCAATCCTAGATGTGAGAAAATTATGCACTTATCTCAATATGTAAGACAAAACCCAGCCCAATACTCAAATTATGTTTTCTGAGGAGTTGTTTACGTAAATATAGTCACAAGTCGGGGAGCTTCTCTGTGACATAAATACCACAATGCAAATAGGACAACAGCTAGTCCAACACTTGGGATGCGTCCATAAAAGCACACTATTCCCTATATACAGCAGTGCACTACTTTTGAGCTCTGGTCAAAAGTAGTGCACTAAATAGGGAATGGGGTGCTATTTGGGACAAATTTATGAATTCTAAAACTAGAGCAGTGACTGGTCACATTCTCCACTGTTACTAGGACATGCCTCTCTCTCCTGCTATTTCCGCACTAGCGATGCTAAATAGACCCGCGCTAGGACGAGATTCTTGTCAACTCACCTCCACTACAATCCCCAAGTCCTTGACATAGTCCTTCTCCGTCTGTACCAGCTCATTGAGGACAAACCTGAGGAAAAGGACATGTGTGTTTAATGACCTGAATACACACAGGAGGCTGCATTTCTCTGCAGGATGAACCACCTATAAATGCAGTACAAACAGAGGGACTTCAACTTCGTGTCAAGGGAAGAATGTAATATAATAGCTTTGTTTGTCCTATGAGGGAACTTATTTTTTGAGTGGTTCAAAAATAAACAAATATAAACATAGTAGGCTAAACAGTAGACCTGCTAAGTGTACTTCTGAGTGTTACACATATAACCAAACAGAGGACAGGAAGACAACATCAGAGCCATTAGTGTCTGTGCTACATGACAGAGGCTAAGCTACATGTCTCTTACATGCGTCCGCGCAGAGCTTTGGCCTTCTGATCCATTTCAGGGTTCCTGGGCAGGGCTGGGCTGGTCTGTTCCGGAGGGGTCAAAGTGGTGAAGCTGGGGTAGGCACCTGGCTCCAGATTCTAACAAAGGAGAGAGAGAGGATTTGAAGCCAAGGGCTCAGAGGTCAGAAGTCACAGTCATACAGTCCACTGCAGTGACACAGGGAGAGGGAACTGATGGAGAAGAGAATACTCTCTGCTTAACCAATGAGCTGCCAAAGCCACATAAGTCTAAAACACTCTGTTTGACTGTATTGTACTCTTTTGGAAATTGCTCCACATGTACAAAGCTGAATGCTACTATGCAGTAGATGCTTGGAACCTTATCACATGATCTGTCACCTGACGTCATACTACTTATCTGATCTGTATGTGGCAAGAGGGGGCTGTGTCCCAAATGGCACCCTATTTCCTATCTAGTGCACTACTTTTGACAAGAGCCTTATCAAAATTAGGGCGCTAAATAGGGAATAGGGTGCCGTTTGGGACATAGCCAGTGTTCTATCATCCACATTCAGAAAGGAAGATATTTGCAAATTGTCCTGCATGATAACATCAACATGCAGCTCCCAGTCAACATGACATGGTTAGTGGCCTTTGAAAAGCGGAAGTTAGTAGATGACTTCAAGAGGAAGAGGGCATTAGTGTAGAGATTGTCACCGACTTATCAGTGTGCAAAGTGAGTGTGTAGAAATGGCAATTGCTCAATGCCGTTTTGAATTGCTTCACCTTCCACACTTACCAGCTTAGTTTTTACCAACTTTTCTATTGCACTGACAAGCTCCGCAGCGCTGGGGACATCGGCAGAGCCCTGACGTGCAGTAAGCAATGCGGAGGACTGCAAGGCACAGTTTAGGAGGGAGGGAAGGAGAGAGGGAGGTCGGGCGCGTTAGCAGCAGGGAGGATGAGGAAGAGGAGGAGAGCAGGAATAGAGACAGAGAGACAAAGGTAGTTATTAGATAAGCGCATAGTCAGGACCTTGGAGAAGCTACAGAAGACAAGCTTTAGTGGAGCAACGTGAGGTGCTGTTGGAATTATACACACACTATATCAGTTAGTAGTAGGCCTGGGACATTTCAGTGTCAAAGTGTACGTCCCAAATGACACCCTATATTGTAGTGCAGTACTTTTGACCAGGGCCCATAGGGTGCCATTTGGGACACAAAAAGTGGGGTGGGCTCTTGATTATAGAGTAAAGTGAGAGAGTGAAAGTGAAACTGTGCAACAGTGTGTTAGTTAGTCAGGTCACACAGTGTAGCTCTTCCAGCTGTAAACCAAGCTGGTACACATAATGCTTCCCATTCAGCAGAGCTCAGCAGACACGGATTCAGCTGTAGACACATGTGGTAGTTAGTGGCATAGTGCTGTATAGTACATAGAGGCAGCAGAGGAAGGGAAGTGGAGGGGGCTGCAGGTGGACACATCTTATGAGCCTGTGCTGAGTGACATAGCAGACTGTCTGAGACCAATAAGGTCGTTAACCGAATGGAAGACTAAGTGAAGGCTTCGTCCCAAATGGCATTCTATTCCCTACATAGTGCCCTTTGGACCCTGGTCAAAAGTATTGCACTATATAGCGAATAGGGTGCCATTTTGGATGCATTCATGAAGTAACTCCAACAGAGTGAGCTAGTAGACTTAGGGGTAGTAGAGGTACTACAGTGTCATGAAGAGGGGGTGCCATGCCGTACCTTCTCCTCCTGGGACGAGGGGTCCTTGATGATCTCCATGGGGGGCGGCAGGGGGGTGTGAGAGTCGTCCTCAGGCTCCTCCTCTCCTCCGCTCTGCATTCCAGAGGAGGACTTGGACAGGGTGCGCTCCTTCCTGCCCCTCTGTAGGGAGAGAAGGGTCGAGAGGGTAAAGTCTGGGGGGAGCAGGAGGGGTTAATGTGGGTCATTGTCCCAGAGTTCACAGGGGTGTCCTGCTCCATCACAGTGCCTCTCTTTGTCTCAACATCACACTGGGTGCCACACAGCCACCAGCCAGCCAGAAAGTCACTGCAGGCCTGGGCTGTGTCCCAAATAGCACCCTATTCCCTATATAGTGCACAACTTTTGACCAGAATTAGTGCACTATATAGGGAATAGGGTGCCATTAGGGATGCTATCCTAATCACAGTCCCACTGATGTGGGACCAAATCATGTGGAACACTTCTGTGACCATTCCTTTAGACTTTTTATCATGGGGCTGTGCTAGGAATGAGAACAAGGAATCTACTTTTCTGTTACTGTGAAATTATACTGTATCTGCATATCCTTTCGGTAGGCATCTAAAACATTTACATGCAGCAGTTGCAACAGTACAGCACAATATTGCACTGCTATCCATCAACCAAATGGGAAGTAAGAAATCGACTACTTGTACTGACAAAAATTCTCTCTACTTTTCCTCATGCACAGAGATGCATATAATTTGCTCGACATTAGTTGATATTGAAATTGATTCAGAAGGCTCCCATTTACACTGTGATGCCAATAGTTCATGACTTGTGATGAAACCAGAATGACACATGCACCCTGCAGAATGATCCCATAGTTATTGGGTCTGTATCCCAAATGGCACTCTATTAATTATACTACTTTTGATGAGGGTCCATAGGGATCTGGTCAAAAGTAGTGCACTATGTAGGGAATAGTGTGTGGATTTGTTATCAGATAACAGCTCATACTTTAGCCTTGGGAAATTGCTCCTCTATCGATGGGAGGATCTAGAGATTGTTTGAATGCTGCAGATATGCAATCACTGTAGTTATTAACCTTTGCTTACATGTGAAGTTCAAGAGGTTCAAAAGACTGATCTGAAGGGGAATCATCACAAAGGTTTGGAAAAATCTCTTCCAAACCATTGCCTGAACTGTACTTGTAAATATTATCCATTCACTTAACCCTTTGTTAAACTAAAAGAGCCTGAAAGAATCACAACTCCCCCAGATGCAGTGTATTCCCACAAAATGTGACGTTTAAATGGCCAATCTGGGATTCAAAGAACAACAGCGGTCCCTGAAGAACTGTGATGGACATGTCCCTTAGAAACCAATTACTGTATGTTACAGAGACACGGTGGAGAGGAGAGAGAAAGGGAGAGAGGGAGAGGAAGGGAGAGGTAGGTAGGGAGAGGTAGGTGGAGAGAGAGATGCGGCAGAGATGAGACGCTCATTACCTCGTCTACACCCTCCTCCTGCGAGAGAAGGAGAGATTGAGAGATGCGGTGGAGAGGAGTCAGGACGCTCATTACCTCATCTACGTTCTCGTCGTGCAGGGAGCTCTCTGGGGGCCCCAGGTCGATGCTCTTGCGGCCGTCCCTCTTCTTGTGCTTGCTGGGGAACTTCTTGACGCTGCTGCCGTGGCTGAGGCGGCGCACAGGGCTGGTCAGCCACTTCTTGAGGGTGTTGCCCGAGCGCTTGGGTCCCGGAGAGCTGGACTGGATGGAGCTCAGGGAGGCCTGGGACTGCAGGTTGGCCACCGACTCGGTCTTCGCTCCTTCGGGCCCGCTGACCGAGTAGTTCTCTGGAATTAGACGAGACAAACAGCATTTTAGACTCAACCTGGCCAACATTCTGCCAGACACACACCTTTAGAGTACCTAAGTATGCAGCATGAGCTTCAGTCACAGTTTAGACATTTCTCTTTGGCTCTGTGTGTGTCCCAAATGGCACCCTATTCCCTATATAGTGCATTAGTTTTAGCCAGGGCCCATAGGAAATAAGGTGCCATTTTGGATGCAGACCCTTTGGTCTCGTGTCAGCATTCTGTACTAACTAGAGTGATGTCCCTTGTTGCCTGAGGTCCACTTACGAACACCATTCTTTTTGAACCCATTACTTCCCAAAAACATAGGGTGAACAAACACAGTCATGTGTTTATCAACATTGCTGAATGGCATACTGTAGGAATGTGGTCAACCCAGTTATCAACATTGGTCAGTGTAATAATATGTAGGAATGCAAGTCATCTGTATACCAACATTGCTCAACGTAGGATAATACTGTACAGGAATGCAAGTCACACAGTGCGTTTGCTTAGCTCACTCCAATAGGATAATTTATGAGGTGCCTAAGATTCACAACACAACAGCCTCCTGTTATCCTGTAAGAAAAGTGTTTGTCTCCAATATATATTGCAGTGCATTAGCTAATAGTTATACAATGTGCACTGTTAATCATTGATGCTGATGTTTGTTTTAAGCCAATAAAAAGATAGCGGAGAAATTTACTGCACAGTTGCAATTTATTAACATCACACCAATAGGAAAAGCATCATTTTTCATAATGACTAATAATGTGGACTAGTTTCCACTAACTAGTCAACCACCTTGTGTCAAGTTGAAGATGTATGTATGTATGTATGTATGTATGTATGTATGTATGTATGTATGTACAGTTGAAGTCGGAAGTTTACATACACCTTAGCCTAATACATTTAAACTCAGTTTTTCAGAATTCCTGACATTTAATCCTAGTAAAAATGCCCTGTTTTAGGTCAGTTAGGATCACCACTTTATTTTAAGAATGTGAAATGTCAGAATAATAGTAGAGAGAATGATTTATTTTAGCTTTTATTTATTTCATCACATTCCCAGTGGGTCAGAAGTTTACATACACTCAATTAGTATTTGGTAGCATTGCCTTTAAATTGTTTAACTTGGGTCAAATGTTTTGGGTAGCCTTCCACAAGCTTCCCACAATAAGTTGGGTGAATTTTGGCCCATTCCTTCTGACAGAGCTGGTGTAACTGAGTCAGGTTTGTAGGCCTCCTTGCTCGCACACGCTTTTTCAGTTCTGTCCACACATTTTCTACAGGATTGAGGTCAGGGCTTTGTGATGGCCACTCCAATACCTTGACTTTGTTGTCCTTAAGCCATTTTGCCACAACTTTGGAAGTATGCTTGGTCCATTTGGAAGACCCATTTGCGACCAAGCTTTAACTTCCAGACTGATGTCTTGAGATGTTGCTTCAATATATCCACATCATTTTCCTTCCTCATGATGCCATCTATTTTGTGAAGTGCACCAGTCCCTCCTGCAGCAAAGCACCCCCACAGCATGATGCTGCCACCCCCGTGCTTCACGGTTGGGATGGTGTTCTTCGGCTTGCAAGCAACCCCCTTTTTCCTCCAAACATAACAATGGTCATTATGGCCAAACAGTTCTATTTTTGTTTCATCAGACCAGAGGACATTTCTCCAAAAAGTACGATCTTTGTCCCCATGTGCAGTTGCAAACCGTAGTCTGGCTTTTTTATGGCGGTTTTGGAGCAGTGGCTTCTTCCTTGCTGAGCTGCCTTTCAGGTTATGTCGATATAGGACTCGTTTTACTGTGGATATAGATACCTTTGTACCTGTTTCCTCCAGCATCTTCACAAGGTCCTTTGCTGTTGTTCTGGGATTGATTTGCACTTTTCGCACCAAAGTACGTTCATCTCTAGGAGACAAAACGTGTCTCCTTCCTGAGCAGTATGACGGCTGCGTGTTCCCATGATGTTTATACTTGCGTACTATTGTTTGTACAGATGAATGTGGTACCTTCAGGCGTTTGGAAATTGCTCCCAAGGATGAACCAGACTTGTGGAGGTCTACAATTTGTTTTCTGTGGTCTTGGCTGAGTTATTTTGATTTTCCCATGATGTCAAGCAAAGAGGCACTGGGTTTGAAGGTAGGCCTTGAAATACATCCACAGGTACACCTCCAATTGACTCAAATGATGTCAGTTAGACTATCAGAAGCTTCTAAAGCCATGACATCATTTTCTGGAATTTTCCAAGCTGTTTAAAGGCACAGTCAACTTAGTGTATGTAAACTTCTGACCCACTGGAATTGTGATACAGTGAAATAATCTGCCCGTAAACAATTGTTGGAAAAATTACTTGTGTTATGCACAAAGTAGATGTCCTAACCGATTTGCCAAAACTATAGTTTGTTAACAAGACATTTGTGGAGTGGTTGAAAAACGAGTTTTAATGACTCCAACCTAAGTGTATGTAAACTTCCGACTTCAACTGAATGTATGTATGTATGTATGTATGTATGTGTTGTTAGATCCAGACTAGCTCTGGTCCAGAGCGTGAGGACGTTTGCCTCTGCACTCTGTTATGGTCCATGTATCCTTACATAGAAACAAAATTCCTCTATGGAAGGATACATGGACTGAAACAGAGCACAGAGGCAATATCCTCACGCTCAGGACCAGAGCTAGCTAGATCCAAACTAGGGCCAGAGAGTGATTAGAGCAAAAGCTCCTGAATAATTTCCTTGGCTCATCCTGGTCCACCACTATGCATGCAGGCCTTATAAAGCCAAATGCACCTTCCAAGGCTGTTTGGTCTTAACCTTGGCGTTACTCCTCTTCGTTCTCACAATGCACCAGCCACAGTTTCAAACGCAATAGAGTTCAATGACTTTCACTGGCTCTGTATTTGAGCTCACGTCAACAAACAGTGACTAACTCTGGGTGTTCAGTAGTGTATAACATCCCAAAACATGTTGCAATGGAAAACGAAAATGTATGTGTCTGATTGGATCATTTAGGGTAGCACCTCCCCATTACAAAACATTTCCTTACTACTGAAAACAACTGAAGTATCATCAGTATTAGTAAATATTAAAGCGGCTGCCCGATCCATTGGGATAAAAAATAGCTCGATACTAAAGGAAACATTTGGCCAAGCAATTGAGATGAAAGGGGGGATATGTTTGTGCTGTGTTGGGCGGGCTTCTGCTGACCAGGCTAGCCAGGTCAAACAACTCACAAGTCTGCAGTAAAAAGCTGACAGTGTCCACGCAGTTATCAGCAGGCTAGGGAGATATTTGCTGCTACAGTCAGCCCTATTGTGGCAAAGAAAAGGGAGGATAATGCAAATATACCTCTTCTCTGTTAAACACGGTCTCTTTCTCTCTCCCTCTCTTGCTTTGCTATCTCTCTCTCTCTCTCTCGCTTTCCCTCTCACTGGACTCGCTCTGGACTCACCTAGACTTCATTTTCCATCTATTTGAGGCAATGTGGAAAAGTATTTGACAGTGCTATCCTTAATAACAGTGGACTACATGTTTGGGCCCCGTACTAGAAGAATCTCTGTCCTGCTTATCGTCCGACTTAGTTTGCATAGAATGTATCCGATTGTAGACCGGTCAAAAAAAGTTACTATTATGGCTCTGGTCAAATGTAGTGCACTATGAAGAGAACAGGTTCCCATTTGGGACGCATGAATTGAGAGTAAAGTGTACAGTGGGATAGTGTAGCCTGTTGTGCTGCTGACTAGCTGCTTTTGTGCTAGATGACTCACTACGGGGAAGTGACCTTGAGGAGAATCATGTGGACCAAGCCTGTAGTTAGATAGTTAGATATTGTAAAGTAGAGCAACTCAGCAACCCAGAGCCGTATCAGAGCCCCAGCCACAATCTCTCCCTGTGGGGACAGTCAATAACAGGGCAGCGAGAGAGGGAGGGGTAGTCCTCTGTAGCTCAGTTGGTAGAAATACCCTGATGAAGACAGCTTGTCTGTCGAAACGTTGGTTATGAGGTTATTAAATGATTGCATCTGAGCTCCTAGAGTGTGCAGCTCTCCTTTTCTTTTTCAAGTGTTCTACACCGCTAGCCAGCACCTCGCCTAAACAGGTGTGCATTTTTCGCCTCCAGAAATCAAAATAGTGACACGAGGAATAGTGACCAAAAAAAACAAGAGGAGAAAAAACACACACATGACTGCCTGCTGAAAAGCACTTTGGGGAGCAGCGCGTCACACTCAGACTTGATGACGACAGCAGGCGCTCTCATGAGCATGTGCTGGAAAAATAGTGTCGCTCTTGGCCGGCCATTAGGCCCTGCTCTGTGTACACATGGCCTTTGTCCCAAATGGCACCCTATTCCCTATATAGGGCCCTGGTCAAAAGTAGTGCACATAAGGATACCCAAAAGTAGTGCACTATATAGGGAATAGGGTGCCATTTGGGACGCAGCCACGGTACCACATGGTTCTCTTAAGCGCCTTCATTTCCCATCTCGCCAGATGAATGGCTGCACTGACAGAGGGATCATGTTCTCATTCCTCACACTACGGTCTCACTGTTACCTAGTTCTGATGCAGAATTAGCATCTTCTATCACATGCCTTCTGTTTACACTAGAAACAACCACTAAAAATACTCCCTTCATACCACAAAGGGGGATTAAAACCCTTAGGGAAATATTGTGCAATAAGATATTGGCGTTAAACAGTCATCAGGGTTATATCATGACTCCACAACATGAAATACATTTGTAAATGCTTAAATTACCTTTTCTGATGGTGACCCATATAAATCTTATGACTTACTTGAGGTTTTTATGCTCGGATACCACTGCACCAGTTAAACTGTATGTCTGTCTGTCTAAAATGCTTGTGTGAGTTATCGCATGGCGTAAACAGAGTATAAAATTTCTGTGTCACCAACAGTGATTAAGTTGTGTGATATAGAGCCACAGTCTCACACAATGGAAACCTGTGGAATGGCCTTGAGTCAATTTCCCAGTCTCAGCTACAGAATGCCCAAAAGAGAAAAAGCTGAGAGATTTCCCCCAACAAATCATTTACCCAACAATTCCCTGAAATACTTTTCTTCACCTCCGTGCAGTATCCAAATGACTTGAACCGATTTCTAACTGAGCCAGGGTTCCCAATAGCCTGTGGAAGACAGGTATTAGAGCAGGACCAGGACCTCTATACCAGGCGGTGTCAGAGGAAGGCACTCAAAATTGTCAAAGACTCCAGCCACCCTAGTCATAGACTGTTCTCTCTCCTACCGCACGGCAAGCGGTACCGGAGTGCCAAGTCTAGGTCCAAAAGACTTCTCAACAGCTTCTACCCCCAAGCCATAAGACTCCTGAACAGCTAATCATGGCTACCCGGATTATTTGCACTGCCCCCCCACCCCATCCTTTTTACGCTGCTGCTACTCTGTTAAGTATTTATGCATAGTCACTTTAACTCTACCCACATGTACATATTACCTCAACTACCTCAACTAGCCGGTGCCCCCGCACATTGACTCTGCAACGGTACCCCCCTGTATATATAGCCTCCCTACTGTCACTTTATTTTACTTCTGCTCTTTTTTTTCTCAACACTTTTTTTGTTGTTGTTTTATTCTTACTTTTTTTGTTTAAAATAAATGCACTGTTGGTTAAGGGCTGTAAGTAAGCATTTCACTGTAATGTCTGCACCTGTTGTATTTGGCGCATGTGACCAATACAATTTGATTTGATTTGATTTGATTTGATTTAGAGCAGGCTGGCAGCTGGAGCATGTGAGCGGTAAAATTGCCGGAGATGTTTTCTGTTGAGGACCAATGGTGGCCTAGCTTGGAAGGCAGGCAGACAAGCAGACCAGTCTGCACCTCAGTCAGCATACGGAGAGGCATGGAGGAGGGAGAAAGAAGAGGTGGAGGTGGACGTCTACTTTCTTGTATAGATCATTTCAAATAATAGTTTTCTAAATGACTACCTGTCCTGATATGTGGTGTCAAATATGCAGCAAAACAGGTTCTTAGTCCAGTCCTGCATGCCTACAATTAAAGACCCGTACAGCGTGGAAAGTCCCACAGGTGGAAATGTTCATTCATTAAGACATTAATTAAACTTAAGATTATCTCTGGGGCTATGAGCAGTGTCTGTTCAGAAACGAGTTGAATTAGCCTGAATCGTCTACACCGTACTGTACAGCTATCTAAGCAAAACGTGTTCACAGACTGTTGCCGCAATTTGCATTTGTTATTCAACGAGCTATAACCACATCCTAGCTTCCGGAAACTTCATGAAACCACGGCATGGTTGCGTCCCATATGGCACCCAGTCTGTGACTGAGATGTCCCGTCAGCAATGGAACAAATCAGTAGAAACTGTTTTATCAGGTGTCTCCTCGTGAGGTGTTGGCTATGTCTATTCATGACAATTCTTCGCTGTGATGAATCTCACGATGTCATCAGACTTCCAGTAAAGGGAAAGGTAGTCCATGCCTGCGTGCAACCGAACAAACGTATCCTGCTTTTCCTGACTGGGTACAGACAGTGTTATGGGTACTACGCCAGTGTTTTGGTATTTCTATTGACAGACAGGTCGTATACCCCTCTATCAACAGAAATACCAAAACATTGGCATAGTTACCCGTAACACGGGCCCATTCATGAAAAGCAGGACAGGTCTGTTTGGTTGCACACAAGCATGGAATTTACCTTTCTATTTACTGGAAGTCCACTTTGTGGCATTTTTATAATCTGGAACAATCGCATTCCAAGCACACAGTACATTCGGAAATTATTCAGACCCCTTGACTTTTTCCACATTTTGTTATGTTACAGCCTTATTCTAAAATTGATTACATTATTTTTTCCCCTCATCAATCTATACACAACAACCCATAGTGACAAAGCGAAAAAAGTTTTTTTTTGTGTGCAAATTTATACAAAATAAAACACAGAAATACCTTATTTACATAAGTATTCAGACCCTTTGCTATGAGACTCAAAGTTGAGCTCAGGTGCATCCTGTTTCCATTGATCATCCTTGAGATGTTTCTACAACTTGATTAGAGTCCACCTGTGGTAAGTTCAATTGATTGGAAAGGCACACACACACCTGTCTATATAAGGTCCCACAAGCCATGAGGTCGAAGGGATTGTCCGTTGAGCTCCGAGACAGGATTGTGTCGAGGCACAGATCTGGGGAAGGGTACTAAAACATTTCTGCAGCACTGAAGGTCCCCAAGAACACAGTGGCCTCCATCATTCTTAAATGGAAGAAGTTTGGAACCACCAAGACTCTTCTTAGAGCTGGCCACCCGGCCAAACTGAGCAATCGGGGGAGAAAGTTATTGGTCAGGGAGGTGACCAAGAACCCAATGGTCACTCTGTCAGAGCTCCAGAGTTCCTCTGTGAAGACGGGAGAACCTTCCAGAAGGACAACCATATTTGCAGCACTCCACTCAGGCCTTTATGGTAGAGTGGCCAGACAGAAGCTGCTCCTCAGTAAAAGGCACATGACAGCCCGCTTGGAGTTTACCAAAAGGCACCTAAACGACCCTTAGCACACTGCCAAGACAACGCAGGAGTGGCTTTGGGACAAGTCTCTGAATGTCCTTGAGTGGCCCAGCCAGAGCCCGGACTTGAACCCGATCAAACAACTAGGTAACAGTGAGACCTGAAAATAGCTTTGCAGAGACGATCCCCATCCAACCTGACAGAGCTTGAGAGGATCTGCAGAGAAGAAAGGGAGAAACTCCACAAGTACAGGTGTGCCAAGCTTGTAGCATCATACCCAAGAAAAATCGAGACTGTAATCGCTGCCAAAGTTGGTTCAACAAAGTACTGAGTAAAGGGTCTGAATACATGTAAATGTGATATTTCATGTTTTTTGTTTTGTTTTTGCAAATATTTCTCAAAATCTGTTTTTTTCTTTGTCATTACGGGGTATTGTGTGTAGATTGAAGAGGGGGAAAAACGATTTAATCCATTTTAGAATAAGGATGTAGCTTAACAAAATGTGGAAAAAGTCAAGGGGTCTGAATACTCCGAATTAACTGTTTCTGAAGAGTTTTCAATTCTCTATCTCAGTGTGGTTTACATAATCTGCAAACTGGCTTCCATTTGCTGAACGGGCAAAATGTGAACCCCTAAAGGATTTAAAAACAACAACAAGAGCAGCAATAACCCAGACATTGGATACAAAGATGAAGACATGTTAGTTAACTCGCAGGGCAACAATTAAAAGGAGAGAGGCATCCCATCCACACTGACAGCCCTCCTCAAAGTTCCCCCCTAAGAGTCATCTTCAAAGAAACTTGCAGTAATGCTTCAGATGAAAGAAGATTTGTGGCTAATTTGGTCATCAAAAGACTCCAGCAGCGTTACTATCTACCCTCCACAAGAATCTAGGTTAGAAAGGAGAAAAATCGGACTCCCACGTATATTATGCCGCATTGTTGTGAGACATACCATGACAGAAATTTTGAAAATGAAATTAAAAACGAAATCCATTACATTTGTAACACTTATTAACAAACACCTCACATGTTATAATTCATAGTTATGAATTCAATGTTTATGAATGGGAGCATGCTGTGCAGAGGCAGTGACTGCCATAATGCAGTCTAGCTCAGTTCCCCTGACAGCATCTCCAATCGCTATTATTCATCCTCTGATCCAGAAAATAACCTACTTTTGACACAGCTTCATCCCCTTCCCTCTGACTCTCCACATCCTCATCCATGAAGACAGCTTAATGACGCAATAGCATACAATAGAAGTTAATGCCAGTGCAGCTCTCATTGAGTGTTCACCATTGCAGCAGCTATTTCTCTTATCGTTCACAGCCCAGAGATACCTTTGGTCATTTAGTGTATGTGGACACCTGCTCGTCGAACATCTCATTCCAAAATCATGGGCATTAATATGGAGTTGGTCCCCCCTTTGCTGCTATAACAGCCTCCACTCTTCTGGGAAGGCTTTCCACTAGATGTTGGAACATTGCTGTGGGGACTTGCTTCCATTCAGCCATAAGAGCATTAGTGAGATCGGGCACTGATGTTGGGCGATTAGGCCTGGCTTGCTGTCGGCGTCCAATTCATCCCAAAGGTGTTCGAAGGGGTTGAAGTCAGGGCTCTGTGCATGCCAGTCAAGTTCTTCCACACCGATCTCGACAAACCATTTCTGTATGGACCTTGCTTTGTGCACGGGGGCATTGTCCTGCTGAAACAGGAAAGGTCTTTCCCCAAACTGTTGCCACAAAGTTGGAAGCACAGAATCATCTAGAAAGTAATTGTATGCTGTAGCGTTAAGATTTCCCTTCACTGGAAATAAGGGGCATAGCCCGAACCATGGAAAACAGCCCCAGACCATTATTCCTCCTCTACCAAACTTTACAGTTGGCACTATGCATTCGGGCAGGTAGGTCTCCTGGCATCTACCAAACCCAGATTCGTCCGTCGGACTGCCAGATGGTGAATTGTGATTCATCACTCCAGAGAACGCGTTTCCACTGCTCCAGAGTCCAATGGCGGCAACCTTTACACCACTCCAGCCAACGCTTGGCATTGTGAATGGTGATCTTAGGCTTGTGTGTGGCTGCTCGGCCATGGAAACCCATTTCATGAAGCACCTGACGAACAGATCTTGTGCTGACGTTGCTTCCAGAGGCAGTTTGGAACTCGGTAGTGAGTGTTGCAACCGAGGACAGACGATTCTTTCACGCTACGTGGTTCAGCACTAGGCAGTCCTGTTCAGTGAGCTTGTGTGGCCTTTGCGGCTGAGCCGTTATTGCTCCTAGACGTTTCCACACAATAAACGGCAGCTCTAGCAGGGCAGACATTTGATGAACTGACTTGCAAAATGCATCATACAGGGATGATTTCTGTTTTTTGAATGTTACATATCTTGAAAACTTGATGGCTGACAAGCAAAACATTTTGAGACTATGTCAACAATGGACTAATTAAACAAATACCAAAATATAGTTTTGGGGTGGAGTTTTCCTTTAAATCTCGAAACATCAGCAAACAAGTAAACACTGGCAAGGCAATGCCATGCAATATTAAACAAGAAGGGTTTTCTAATAGTGTCAGCCAGCGACAGTTTGTGAAGTCCGATACAAGCATTCTCGCACAAAATGTTTGTAGCAAATATAACTCCAAAAGGTAAGTAACATCCCTGACTGATGTACAGATAAAAGCATTGCTTAGCAATATTCAATAATGTTTAGTGAGAAGCTCAGGTGTGAGAAAGCGTGCACCCATCAGAACCTGTTCTCCATTCCTAACCCTGGACTTCTAGTGGGAGCCCAAAAACACACAATCCGTAGTCTGGTACGCACCTGTCACTTTGTAACAGCAGCAGCAACCCTTCGCTAGAATCCAACCACAACAGGAACGACAATGTCTCCCACTTTTCATCCTGGCCAGCTAGAAGAAGCTCATGGTTCCAGAAGACAATTAAGAGGAAGAAAAAAAAGAGATAGATCCAAAATGCACCCTGACTGCAGCCCAGGCAACCAGCCACTAGCTGCTCCAAGTTCAGCCTGCTCCACTCCACTGAGGGGAGGGACGGACAGGGAGGGAAGGAGGAGGGGACGGGGGAGGGGCACCCTACCTCTGATTCACAGAGAGCAGCGTGGGTTACAGAGAGTCGACTCATGTTACGCGTCGCTTTGACAAAGGCACCACTAAGTAGTACTAGCCCCATCTATGGTACTGGCAAACAGAAAGACAAAACTCTGATTGTTTATGTACTCAAGCTTAAGCCGTCGGCACAGACTGTATCAGCCTACCAGTAGTTCCGCAAGGTTGCATGGGTGGGAATGGCTGTCAAATGTCATGTGCGGGCACATTCCTTACAAGCTGACATGAGCAGCAAAGTTACTACTTATTAGGCTACTGAGGAAAGGCTGCCAGGTTTCAGTAGGTTCATTGCCATGTCCCATCCTTTCCCACTATGCTCTCTATATCGGTCTCCAAGTTACACTTTTGAACCAGCATAGTTGTGAGAAGGACCTTGTGTGTATCATACTTTATAGGGTAAATAAGGACAGGTTGTGTTGCATACAGCCAAAGTGCCCTTGGAGCCGTACTGAGAACTAGGACACTGCAGGTAAGGAGCTGTGTGATTGTTATGGAGTGTATCTGGGCTATGTGTCTGCCTGGCTGGTGTCTCTGTTGGGGATACAGAGAGACGTGGCAGTGCTTCAGGGCAGGAACAGACTGAGCCCAACACAACCAGAGGGAGGACAGGCAGGCCAAGGGTGTTTCAAGATGACCAGACAGAACTGGGACTAGAGAGCTCCACAATGCGCACCTCTTTCTAGATTGATGAGGGTAAGAACAAGAGACAGGACAAAGGCTTTTAATACATCAAAGGAAAATCTGTTATAACAGCTTAGAGTATCTTTAGAGTTGTCATTGATAGATCTTCTCCATCTATGGCAGGAAATGCTGAACATTCCATCAGGTTTATCTAAGCTTCTGGCATTTAGAGGTTGAGGAAGTGATCGGCCAGGTGATCGGAAAATTGTAGCTACCCTTTTCAATTGATTTGATATGGTTAAAACCATGACATTTTGTAAGTAAGCCTTTCTTAATGAACCTCTGTATTTATGATGTGTAATATTCAGATGTAATCACACCATGACATTACTGGCATATAATACATTGGATGTTTTAATGCCATGTCCTCATTCATTTCCTCATTTGATGGCCCTACTATCAATAGTATGGTGAAACTGGAGTATGTACAATTTCCATATTGTATAACTGGAACCATACTACAGCTCTTAGATTTGCATGCTGCCGTAGAAAAACAAGCCCAGCTCTTCTCTGAGGAAAGACAGCAATATACAGTGGATAGGCCAATGAGGTGATCCCTGGACAAAGAAGAGTTACTGTGTATCTAATTGAACAGAACATGGAGACCGACCAACCAACCATTCATTCATACATACACAGAGACATGACGCCTCATGTTTGGGTGGCCTTCATTTAACTACCCTTACTACCAACTCCAACCCTACAAAATTCAGGATTACATATGTTATTTTGCCATTAATAATATGAAGAGTATGCAGGGTGTATTGAGTTACAGGTAACTGCCAAAATAGAGGAAACACTTGAGTAAATGAGGAACACAAAGTATACTAAAAGCAGGTGCTTCCACACAGGTGTGGTTCCTGAGTTAATTAAGCAATTAACATTTCATCATGCTTCATCATGGTTCAGGACTTTTGTGAAACATCACAGTACAGCTGAAAAATATATGGCAAATAGAAATCCAATATGGATGGTGTTAAGAGATATATGGGAGGTGTTGAATGGAGCTGAAGGATGGGACTAATAACAACTAACAACAACTAATAACAACAAGATAACTAATGTAAAGCATACTGTGTCCATAATAAGTATATAGGATATTGGTTGAGAGCTTTTGTGAAAGAGAACAGTTAGAAAAATATGGCATATAGAAGCAAACCGGATGGACATCATGAAAATGATCGGAGAGGTTGAGGGTAGAGGAAGTTCAGGAGTAAAAACAAACAAAATAGAATTATTATAAAATTGACTGTGTCCATAAAATGTATATAGTATGTATAAGCTGGAAGTAGAGGCCTAAGCGTTGTTGTTCACTAGTTTTACTCCAATTAGGGAAGGGGTCATGGGGTTGGAAAGTAATAAAGGGAAATATATATTTTTAAAAAAGGATAGATATATTTATACATATACACACACACACACCCATATATATATATATACATACATACAGCTGCGGAAAAAATTAAGAGACCACTGCAAAATTATCAGTTTCTCTGGTTTTACTATTTATAGGTATGTGTTTGGGTAACAATATCATTTTTGTTTTATTCTATAAACTACTGACAACATTTCTCCCAAATTCCAAATAAAAATATTGTCTTTTAGAGCATTTATTTGCAGAAAATGACAACTGGTCAAAATAACCAAAAATATGCAGTGTTGTCAGACCTCGAATAACGCAAAGAAAATAAGTTCATGTTCATTTTTAAACACAATAGTAATGTTTTAAATTAGGAAGAGTTCAGAAATCAATATTTGGTGGAATAACCCTGATTTTCAATCACAGCTTTCATGCGTCTTGGCATACTCTCCACCAGTCTTTCACATTGATGTTAGGTGACTTTATGCCACTCCTGGCGCAAAAATTCAAGCAGCTCGGCTTTGTTTGATGGCTTGTGACCATCCATCTTCCTCTTGATCACATTCCATAAGTTTTCAATGGGGTTCAGGTCTGTAGATTTGGCTGGCCATGACAGGGTCTTGATCTGGTGGTCCTCCATCCACACCTTGATTGACCTGGCTGTGTGGCATGGCGCATTGTCCTGCAGGAGAACAATGTCAGAGCAAACGGAAGCAAGTTTTCTTCCAGGACAACCTTGTACGTGGCTTGATTCATGCATCCTTCACAAAGACAAATCTGCCCAATTCCAGCCTTGCTGAAGCACCCCCAGATCATCACCGATCCTCCACCAAATTTCGCTGTGGGTGCGAGACACTGTGGCTTGTAGGCCTCTCCAGGTCTCCGTCTAACCATTAGACGACCAGGTGTTGGACAAAGGTGAAAATTGGACTCATCAGAGAAGATGACCTTACTCCAGTCCTCTACGGTCCAATCCTTATGGTCTTTTGCAAACCTCAGCCTGGCTCTTCTTTGCTTCTCATTGATGAAGGGCTTTTTTCTAGCTTTGCACGACTTCATCTCTGCCCCTAGGAGCCTGTTTCGAACCGTCCTCGCGGTGCACTTCACCCCAGCTGCCGTTTGCCATTATTTTTGTAGGTCACTTGATGTCATCCTACGGTTGTTGAGTGACATTCGAATTAGTTGGCTGTCATCCCGGTCAGTAGAGTCGTTTTCGCCCTCTGCCGGTCTGTAGCTTTGTTGTCCCCAAAGTCTGCTGCTTGACCTTGTTCTTATGAACCGCAGTCTTTGAAATGTTAAGGATGGAAGCAACCTGACGCTCACTGTATCCCTCTGCCAGTAAGGCCAGAATTGAACCCTTCTTTTCCTCACTCAAAACTTTCCTTTTCAAATCTTTTGGCATGGTCAATAGTTATTTTTTCTTTATTTTTTCCAGAGCTGTATGCATGTATGTATGAATATATATATTTGCGAGGAAAAAAACCATATGGGGGATTGGAAGTGATGCAGACAATTACATTGATGGAAGTTACAATCTATCTGCAATATTAAAGCCCCAAAAAATAAAATACAAAAAAAATACAAAAAAATCATCATGCTTAGGATCATGGATATAAATGCCCAGTTACCCATTACTTTGGCTACCATGGCTAGAAGAAGATATCTCAGTGACTTTGAAAGAGGGGTCTCAAAGGAGCATAGGGGGTTAACGTGTGTGTGTAAGTCACCAGATCTCAACCCAATTGAGACAGCGTTTTCCACCACCAGCAACAAAACACCAAATGATGGAATTTCTCGTGGAAGAATGGTGTCGCATCCCTCCAATAGCGTTCCAGACACTTGTAGAATCTATGCCAAGGCACATTGAAGCTGTTCTGGCGGCTCGTGGTGGCCCAACACCGCATTAAGACACTATGTTGGCAGTAAATGTTTTACATGCACTGGTGACACAACAATAACAGATCTTATCATTGATCTTGTTTATTTCCTTGAACTTTCTACAGCCATAGATAGCAATGTGCAAAAACACATAACCCTACATGAAGAGCTCATAGCAATGTGACAAAAGATTTTTAGTTATGAAAAATATCCAGCTCATCAAATAACTTTCAGTATCAGTTGAGGCTCCTCAGATGAAGAAGTAGAGGACCATCCTTCTCAGCGAATTTCAGAAAAAAATTATCATTTTTAGATAAAACTATACTAAATATATTCACGTCACCAAATAACTGATTAAAACACACGGTTTAGCAATGAAGGTCTACAGTAGACTCAACAGCACCCTATAGGGAACAAATTAAGGAGAAGCAGCAGAGAGAGCTAGCTCTTTTTTTTTCTCATCTTACTTTAACTTTCACTTACTTAGCTAATGCAGCTAATTTAGCCTGCCCAACAACCTGACTCAAACAGAGAGGAATGCTATTTTATGTTTATGTATAGGCTATACAACACTGCAACTCTTCCAAGTCAAGGTAAGCTTTCGGTTTTATAAATGTATTGCCACCGGGGCCCGCCAGTGTAACTGCTAAACTGCTTTCTGTACACTGTACTGCATGATTGTACACATGGATTGGATTGTCCGATTACTAACGTGTTAGTTCTAGTTTGTTGACTATAACGTTAATATGGTGACCACGATGTAGGCTGTGTCGCGGTTAGCGGTTATGGTATGAAGGTTTGGCTTGGGGAGGTATTTGCGCCTTGTCACAGGTAGCTGTTTTGTTGCGCACTGAAGTCAACAAGTGAAGGGAAAAGGTGAGAGGAGGAGAGTGCGTAGTTGCGAGAAGGAATTATACAACGAGCAAAGTGATGATGCTGTATGTGACTGCTATGAAAGTGAACTGTGTGTGCTGGTATATTCATTCCGCCGATTCTGTTGCAAAACTTTTATTAAACAGAAGAAAACAGAATGAAACTGAGGGACCCAGCTGAATTTTTCCAATAGAAACTCTAGTTTTAAATGGAACGTTTTGCGGCTGTTTGGACTAATGATTACATCCCAGATCAGCTAGTGTTAGCGTTATAAGCCCACCCATCCACCCCGACCAACCACCCTCCCCTTTTTGCCTTAAGTAACCTTCAGTCTTATGTAACCATACCAAACGTAACATATCATACTAACATGAGTGTCCTGGATTTTACGTTTACTATGTTACGTCTGGTCTATGAGACCAGGCTGAGCTAGATGCAGGCAAGAGTGTGCAAGGCGGTATTGAATGTGTCACTGTCTGTCACCTTGATTACTCAAATGTGTCTCTTGACCTGTACGTTATAAACTTCATTTGTAGGCTAGGTTGTAACAGTCCTTCCTAATTTTGAATGTCACCAACAGCCATGGTTCAGTATGTCAGTCACATGGGCAACTGGTATTTATCCAACAAGATAACAGGCAAAAGCATATTGTATTGTAAATGTGAGAATGTTTCAGAGAACATTGAAGAGAACATGTATGAGTGTGGGGAAAAACAAAGTAATGTATCTACAAGGCCACAAGAATGAGAAGTTCTTTAATGTTCATTCCAAACGGAGCAAGCTCCAGAATGTTCCATAGATTACATGAAATAAATATTGAGGTCTATTGTTTCAGATTTCACAAAGGCAAGGCTTTTGCAGACATACCCATCAGACCTATGGCTCTGGTCAAATGTAGTGCACTATGTAGGGAATAGGGTGCCATTTGGGATGCAGAACTGAAATACTGTGGCTGGACACCATGTAGAAAAAGCTCAGCCACCTCCCATCCTTTTTGAAACAGAGTCTGTTTAAAAACTACGGCGGGGGGAGGAAGTGACTAGGGCTGTATAAAGGTCTATTTGACCAAGAAGGAGAGTGATGGAGTGCTGCATCAGATGACCTGGCCTCCACAATCACCCGACCTCAACCCAATTGAGATGGTTTGGGATGAGTTGGACCGCAGAGTGAAGGAAAAGCAGCCAACAAGTGCTCAGCATTTGTGGGAACTCCTTCAAGACTGTTGGAAAAGCATTCCTCATTAAGCTGGTTGAGAGAATGCCAAGAGTGTACAAAGCTGTCATCAAGGCAAAGGGTGGCTACTTTGAAGAATCTCAAATATAAAATATATTTTGATTTGTTTAACACTTTTTTGGTTACTACATGATTCCATATGTGTTATTTCATAGTTTTGATGTCTTCACTATTATTCTACAATGTAGAAAATAGTAAAAATAAAGAAAAACCCTTGAATGAGTAGGTGTGTCCAAACTTTTGACTGGTACTGTATATATATTTAATATAATTTGAATACATAAAAAAATATATAATAAAAAAGTTGAGTCCCCCAAATGTGTATGTGGGGGGTGTATTTTTGTTGTTGTTGCTATGGATGGGCTGTGTTCCAATGAGCATAACGGTGCTCATTGTTGGGTTAATGTGACAGTGACCCCAATGTAAACTCTGTAGACTTCTGTATGCACTTCTATTCAACTCTAAAGTTTTATTACAACAATAAATACCTGTAAGTTTGAGTCAATTCAGCAATTAATTCTACAGACTTAATTCAATTCAGTAAACAGTTTAATGAGAGGAGTATCTGTCAACACTACCACCTTTCAACAATAAATACAAATGCACAAAGGAAAACATCTTAAAAGTAAATGATTTACTCTCCTGTACCTTTAAATGGTTCAGGACGTGTTCACTCTAGATTACAATTCCCTATACAAAACATTGTATAATGCCAGAGAGAGCCTCCATTAAAGTCCTTCCTGAAGAGCTTTTACATTTGTCATGGAGAGCAGGGAGGCAGTATATCACGGAGTGTGAGCAGCATGATCTGAAAACCCTCTCTGAAGTGGTCTAAGTGGAGACGGATGTTGTACTGAGGTAAAATGTCAAGTGCTCGTCAGAGGCAAAACGTTCCCCTAGCTGTCAAATGACCAACCTGGCTCTAATCCTAGTGACAACAAACACCTCCCTCTACAGGTAGCACTAGGACATGTTTGATTGTCTAAACAAACGCTTCCAAGTTCTGAAAATCATGCATTGCCCGTAGCAGGTGAAACAATGGTGAAACATTTGCTGCAGGTATATTCATATCAAGTCTCCTCATCTCTGACATTGAATGAGCGATAGGAAGTACAGCATCTCATTACCATGCTGCCAAATAAAACAGTCCAATCTTTTTTTTTTAAACAAGGAGGACCAAGACAATCTTTTTGAATCCCGCCATTGGTTCATTTTGGTACAGCACGTCACCTTATCTGATTATCAGCTGTTGTCAAACACGTGGGTCTGGAAAGATGATTCTCTTCCTCAATAGTGTGCAGCGAATTGTACTAGATGAAAAGCCAAAATGAATGACATTCCTGGCATTTAAAGCATACTACATTTTCTGAATTTCACATAATATAAAACATTCCATTTTCGCATACCCAAAATGCCTACTATTTAGAACACAAGTACGGGTATTCGGACACGGCCATTGTAATTACGGGAACAGAGCCTTTGTCCTTCTTGTTTTTGTTGACCAATCAACCCCTTAGCCAAAGAGCACCTTCAATCTATAAAGATCTACTGATATATCCTTGTAGCGCTTTCCTTCCTGTTTTTTCAACAGTAAATGGTTGATGTCCTTACCTTTCCCTGTGGGGAAGAAGCATTCCATCTCCACGCTGCTGCGGGAGTGAGAGATACAGAGGGCCGAGCTGGGCACCAGGCCCTCCTGAGGGGGGCTACGGTCAGTGGTCCGCACCAGACACCAGCCGGGGCGGTCACTGGGCCTCTCCAGTAGCTCCACCGTCTGACCCGTCTGAAGGCTGAGCTCGCTGGAACAACCTGCCGTGAAGTCCTGCAGCACCACTGTCAACTCACAGCCTCCAGAGAGCTGAGAGAGAGAGACAGGAAGAGACCCAGAGAGAGAACAGTGAGTTATAGTCTTAAAACAAGGCGGGTCTTTCACACAAAAAAAACATTTTAAATCGAGTCATCATCATAGCAGAGAGGATGGAAGCTCACAGCTCAGGTTCTAGGTTAAGCCATGTGGGGTTGTGAGGTGTATTCAGATATTAGTTTAGTGGAGTGACATGCGCACACCCATAAAAACACTTATCCCAGGTGCAGGATTATAGAGGATTATGTAGAACATTGCACACATTTGTTTTTTTGTTCAGACATCAGATCAGGGGACAAACTATCAGGGGATAATTGGATAAAAGACCATGGCAGCATCCTGGTCAAATGTAGTGCACTAAATAGTGAATAGGGTGCCATTTGGGACGCCACCCATGCCTTCCATGGAACAGAACATGGTTCAGGTCAGTGTAAGAGTGTATACTTCATATACAGTGGGGGAAAAAAGTATTTAGTCAGCCACCAATTGTGCAAGTTCTCCCACTTAAAAAGATGAGAGAGGCCTGTAATTTTCATCATAGGTACACGTCAACTATGACAGACAAAATGAGATTTTTTTTCTCCAGAAAATCACATTGTAGGATTTTTTATGAATTTATTTGCAAATTATGGTGGAAAATAAGTATTTGGTCAATAACAAAAATGTGTCAATACTTTGTTATATACCCTTTGTTGGCAAAGACACAGGTCAAACGTTTTCTGTAAGTCTTCACAAGGTTTTCACACACTGTTGCTGGTATTTTGGCCCATTCCTCCATGCAGATCTCCTCTAGAGCAGTGATGTTTTGGGGCTGTCGCTGGGCAACACGGACTTTCAACTCCCTCCAAAGATTTTCTATGGGGTTGAGATCTGGAGACTGGCTAGGCCACTCCAGGACCTTGAAATGCTTCTTACGAAGCCACTCCTTCATTGCCCGGGCGGTGTGTTTGGGATCATTGTCATGCTGAAAGACCCAGCCACGTTTCATCTTCAATGCTCTTGCTGATGGAAGGAGGTTTTCACTCAAAATCTCACGATACATGGCCCCATTTATTCTTTCTTTTACACGGATCAGTCGTCCTGGTCCCTTTGCAGAAAAACAGCCCCAAAGCATGATGTTTCCACCCCCATGCTTCACAGTTGGTATGGTGTTCTTTGGATGCAACTCAGCATTCTTTGCCCTCCAAACACGACGAGTTGAGTTTTTACCAAAAGGTTCTATTTTGGTTTCATCTGACCATATGACATTCTCCCAATCCTCTTCTGGATCATCCAAATGCACTCTAGCAAACTTCAGACGGGCCTGGACATGTACTGGCTTAAGCAGGGGGACACGTCTGGCACTGCAGGATTTGAGTCCCTGGCGGCGTAGTGTGTTACTGATGGTAGGCTTTGTTACTTTGGTCCCAGCTCTCTGCAGGTCATTCACTAGGTCCCCCCGTGTGGTTCTGGGATTTTTGCTCACCGTTCTTGTGATCATTTTGACCGCACGGGGTGAGATCTTGCGTGGAGCCCCAGATCGAGGGAGATTATCAGTGGTCTTGTATGTCTTCCATTTCCTAATAATTGCTCCCACAGTTGATTTCTTCAAACCAAGCTGCTTACCTATTGCAGATTCAGTCTTCCCAGCCTGGTGCAGGTCTACAATTTTGTTTCTGGTGTCCTTTGACAGCTCTTTGGTCTTGGCCATAGTGGAGTTTGGAGTGTGACTGTTTGAGGTTGTGGACAGGTGTCTTTTATACTGATAACAAGTTCAAACAGTTGCCATTAATACAGGTAACGAGTGGAGGACAGAGGAGCCTCTTAAAGAATAAGTTACAGGTCTGTGAGGGCCAGAAATCTTGCTTGTTTGTAGGTGACCAAATACTTATTTTCCACCATAATTTGCAAATAAATTCATTAAAAATCCTACAATGTGATTTTCTGGAAAAAACATTCTCAATTTGTCTGTCATAGTTGACGTGTACCTATGATGAAAATTACAGGCCTCTCTCTGGGAGAACTTGCACAATTGGTGGCTGACTAAATACTTTTCCCCCCCACTGTATCTATCTGTTCATCACAGTTGACCTAATCTCAGCAACACAGAACCAAAATTTCACATAAACGGCCTGGTCACGAGCGATTACAGGTGACCTTATAATGAACTTATTATCCGTATCAGAGATCAGCTTAGTTTCTGGAGAGAGAAGAGTCATGTCATAATATTTACACCCACTAAATGACTACACTGAAATATTTTATTAGATGACCATGGTATTGAAGTGCGGTAATAAACGAACCCATAGGCCTATAGATCATGGTCGTCTGGTGATCATATGGCTGCGTCCCAAATGGCACCCTATTCCCTACATAGGCCTAGTTCAGTAGTCCACTATATAGGGAATATGGTCAAAAGTAGTGCACTATATAGGGAGCCATTTGGGACGCAACCCTATGATAACTCTACCCGAGGAAACGGTCTGTTTGATAAATGAGAGTCATAAATGACTGCAGTCTCCCAGTTATGAGGATATCACTAGTCTCCTATGATTATGAATGTTCTCTGCCTGAGGAAAATAATCTCTGGTTTCACAATCATCATCTAGCTAGCAGCTCATTTGATGTCAGTAAATCTCCCACCTTGGGAAATGAAAATAGGATCAATCCTCAGGCTGTCAACTAAACACTTCCTCATATGCTCCGAGGCTCTACTCTGCTCAACATGACATGGACTGAGTCCCAAATGGCACCCTATTCCCTATTTAGTGCACTACTTTTGACCAGGCCCATAGGGAAGAATAGGGTGCCATTTGGGACGTACATGATTGTAGGAGAGTCCTTACACTTAGCAAGCTGCACAGTCAGATGGGAGTGGGACAGGGTTTGAAGAGAGCAGGTACGAGCACACATTCTGTTACAACTTGAGGAGCAGTCTAAGAGGAAGTGTAGTCAAACCTACGTGTATTTGCGGCTTTAAGAACTCCTAAATTAGGGTTGCAAAATTTCACGTACATTTCCAAGTGTTCCAAAAATCCTGATTGGAAGATTCCCGGAATCATTAGGGAATAATCTGGAAATCTGCTTATAAGCAGGAAATCAACCAATATGTCTGGTTAGGTTACCGGACTTGTGCAACCCTAGCCTGAAATAACCCAACAAGTCGTCAATACTGCCACAGAGAGAACAAACAAAGTCCAATTTAGGACAGCTCAAGGACACAAACCCGTGGCCCTTGAGTTACCTCTCAGTTTGTCTACTCTGGGGGTTTGAAACAGAGGGGATTCTAAATCACACCACTTCTTTGACTCCTTCAATAACAAAACATATTTTACCAGCAACCACACCCAGTTGGAGTGAAGTGTTTCAGGTCATCTTGAATGGAGGTCAACTCCAATCTCTTACTAGGAACAGCAACACTCTACAAATCATCCACTCCCCCAGAGAGCTGTTAATAATCAGAACAACAGAACACTCCCTCTTTAAAGTCGTGGCCCAAATGGTGCCCTATTTCCTATATAGTGCACTGCCTTTGATCAGAGCCCTATGGGTAAGAACACACCCCTGACCTCACACAGGTCAGACCCATCCTAACGGAAACCATGATCCAGCACCCCCCCCACACCCCCACACACACACTCCTCTAGGAGACCACCCAGCATAATCTGGCGGTTCTACATAGTTTCCCCCCTATTCCAAAGTTTGACCACTGATCCTCAGCGGTTAAAGAGCTCACTATGATAGGAGGCAATGTAAGACGAGTTCGGCTACATGGACATTGTAAACACTGGGATCGTTTCAAGGTCAGAACTCTTAGGCCTAAATCTTGTAGGCAATTCTCTTAAAAACACACACACAGGGTCAGTTTCCCTGACAGATTCTTTTTTAAGAAAACAGGCCAACAAAGTTCAATGATAAATATGTCTGGCTGCAGAATCTAATACACACAGAGATCCTATGAAATTACTAGAGGGGCTATGTCATAAACCCTCAAAGTTCCAGAATGGGGTGAAAACGCCAGCCATATTAGTTAGGGAGAAATCCAAACCAGTCTAATTGGAATGAATGGCAGTAATACAGATTTTACTTACGCAGGAAAATAAAGGTAATGCATGTGATATCAGAAATGGTGTAATATAATTACTTTCAACCTACAATATTGTCATATAATTATAAATAAAGTTTACACTGGTTTTATACCAATTTTCTGCAGAAAGAATGGGGTGTCAGCTATAACATGACACATTGACTGTGAAAAAAATCTATTTTGGTTATTGAACTACATTAAGTGAAGTGGATTTACACCCGGTAATGGAATTGCGTTAACGGAATTTCATCATGGGTCCCTGATCTGTACTACACAGAAATGCATAATTATGGATATGAATGTGATTCTCTAGGTCCACAAAGTAGAAAATATGCAATATCCTCCTTTGCATATGTGGGTATTATTCTACACATTAGCTATTATTGTTATGAGTTCTGCACCCAAACAAGACCACATTTGGTTGGTCCGGACTGGACCAAATCTGAACCAATCATAGACGTCTATGTTTCACAAGTTTTGACATCAAAGTACAGCACAGTAGTGCTTAGTAGAGTACAGCACAGAACAGTAGAGTCGAGTTCAGTAGAGTTCAGTACAGTATAGTTCAGCACATTACAGTGTACTCAACTCTAGTGTGCTCTACTGTGTACTGTACTGAACTCTACAGTACTGAACTATACTTTACTTTTCTGTATTCTACTGTGCAAACTTGTGAACCCTACTGTGGTTTGTGACTACTATGATTTCCCATTGTAGCCAATTCAATTGCAGCCAATTCAATTCCATTAAACTTTTTGGAAAATTACATTAATGATTTGGTAATGGAATTTTTAGTTTTAATCATTTAATAATGAATAAACAAAATAGTTATCTGTAAAAACACTTCAACTAATTGGTAGGTCAACCTTTACTTGTTACTTCTGTTAACTTTCATAATTCTCCCTCATGAGGGAGACAAATTAGAAAATATGTTAAAGATATGTGGGTTTTTGGTAACGAAATTTCAAGGAATAAGGCAATGTTTCTTAAACTTACAGGCAGAAAAATGTATCACAATCTAAATATAAGTGTTGATATTAGTTGGCAGGGGTCTTTACTTCAACGTTATTGTCTTTTGATGTATTTCTAATACCTTTTAAGACTTTTTCTGCTAGATGTTTTCTAAGACCTCTTTTCCATCTGTTTGACCAGTATTCAAAGCCTTTGCTTATTCCAAATTTTTGGGATGGGAAATGGTTGAAAAATGTATATATCCATTAATTTCTCTAAAATATAGACCCAGCCTTCATTTGTCACCCAATCTGACATGCTTCTATGAATTTCACGTTGGTGCTCATGGGTCCTTTTACGTGGAAATGACCATATGATATAATATCAGTACTTGTTGCATTTACAACTTGTCCAAGTCCTATCTATCATCAGTTGATTTCAGCCAGTGTATGTATGGCTGTGTATTGACTGCATTGTTTGAATGGAATGTTGGCAGTTAATTTGAAAGATTTATGGAATCATTCCTCTAACTCCTTGACCAAAATGGCTGACCTTGATCCCATCATAAGAAGGTTCACGTCCATTGATACACACGTCCATATTAATACACATCTCTTAGCTTCTCACAACAACAGGCAGATTAATATGCCCATAGCAGTGAACACACACGAGTAGGGTTGCAAAATGTCAGGAACTTTCAATAATTTCCCTGGTTTTCCTGAAATCTTGGTTGAAGGATTCCCACTGGCCCTGAGAGCAAGGTGCATGGTGGGCCATCTGGTCCCAGCTGTGAAATCCATCAGTGCTTGTGGGGTTTCTCCTCATCCTGTCCACCTGCTTTCACGTACTACTCCAGCTTGTCGTCATGTGTGTTTACTCTCATCAGGCAGGCTCAGCCATGTACACTACCACCACCTCAGTCTCTGAACTTACAGGCTCCGTGATGAAGTTTCCCCTAGGTACAGATCTAGGATCAGCTTCCCTGCCCCCAATCCCAACCTTAACCATTAGTGGGGAAAATGCAAAACTGACCCAAGATCAGTGTCAATAGGCAGGGAACACAACATGTGAATAGTGCCCAGAAGATCCCCCCATCAGGTATTACAGAGACAGAGCAGCGCTGACCCAGTCCATAACATGGGAACTTTAGCTTTCCCTCTGCACAAATTTGGGAACTGTTGTTGGTGCCATACAGCATTGCCATTGTTGATAAAGAGCTTTCAGTAGGATCTGTGTTCCATCCTCCCACCAAAATCAAAACAACCTCCATGGGTTCCAAAGCCAACAGAACATATATGAACTCACAAAGTGGTGTCTTACGGTGAAACTGTACTCAAAGGAGTTAATTGAACTAAAACAAACAGCCCACAGAAGAACCCCTCGATAGTATAGCGATAAATACTTTGTTGTAACAACAACTGGTTTACCTGGTTAAATAAAGGTTAAATAAAAAATAAATAAATAAAATAACTTTTGTAATATAATAATAATAATATAATATGCCATTTAGCAGACACTTTTATCCAAAGCGACTTATAGTCATGCGTGCATATTTTATTTTTTTGTGTATGGGTGGTCCCGGGGATCGAACCCACTACCTTGGCGTTACAAGCGCCGTGCTCTACCAGCTGAGCTACAGAGGACCTGTGGTGGGCTCCGGGAAACAACCTTGTACGATCAGTTCGTTTTATACTGACCAGCAGAACAAATGATCTCCACATGATTAATTCTGTCCAATTAGTGGAATAACAACTGGCAGTAACTCAGCTTAATTATCATGAAATATGATTGGTACTGGACAGTAAAGGGAGATCAAAAGTAGTGCACTATATAGGGAATTAGGGTGACAATTTGGGATGGGCCCAAGGAGTATGGTTAAAGCATTATATTCAAACACCACTTCAGAGTACCGACAAACAAATGAAAAGGCCCATTCAGTAAAATTACTCCCACACAGGACATATTGTACCTCCTATGCTTGACATGGCAAAGAAAACCAACTTGTGTTTGAGACATTACCCGATTTGGAAAACCCAAAAACATTGGGACCTGAGTCAAATCATAAATACAAGACTCTTCCCATGTTAGCGCCATCTCAAGTAATGACAGTAGTTGCATCCTGCTTAAATAACACAGTGAGGAGAACATTTGGCTCCTGCGTGTTGTGATGCAGAATGAGAGACACAAAGAGAGAGCGAGAGAGAGCGAGAGAGAACACAGTCTGGGTTTAAATAGCAGTTCGCTTCCAGCGTGGCTGTCGGAGCCGTGCCGTCTAAGGGGAACAGGAAATGGTAGTGTCTGAGTTTCCAGAGCTGTGGTGGAATCTGTCCAAGCAGACCGTTTCATCATCATAGGGCTTTTATATAGAAAAGAGCTGCTATTTAAGTCACTTCGAGGGGTTTGGGTAAAGACAGGAGAAACAGAGGCAAATAACCCATCAAATTTTTATCAACAAAGCTTGTGACATGCCTTTTTCCAGTTGTTGATTAGTTGAATGAATCATCAACACTTTCCAAGTCAAGCTGTGATAATCAACTACTGTGCTTGTGATATCCGTCAATCTTGTTCATCAAAAGGAGGTCATTGCATGCCAAGCAACAGCTCTACAATATGATAAGATTCAGTAAAAGCATTCCCAATTAATAATCATAACAATGCTCAACATCTCCAACAGTCTGACAATGAA
This sequence comes from Coregonus lavaretus, assembly GCF_964263955.1. Taxonomy (NCBI): domain Eukaryota; kingdom Metazoa; phylum Chordata; class Actinopteri; order Salmoniformes; family Salmonidae; genus Coregonus; species Coregonus lavaretus. The sequence goes on from NC_140003.1 coordinate 11,861,040, forward strand.
AGTACTAAAAGTAAACTAAATCAAGGTCCTCTGAATGCAATGGCTGTTCCAAATACCAGCCTATTTGTTATGGGCCCTGGTCAAAAGTAGTGCACTAAATAGATAATAGGGTGCCATTTGGGACACAGATTATGTATAACCCTGCTTTTGAGAGCCGAGTAGACAGCTTTGATCCCCCCCAGAAAATAAAGCACATGTGTTATAGGTCCCTTTACATGAGATGGCTGCAAAAGATTAAACATGGGGCCCTGGACAAAGGTAGTGCACTATATGTGGAAGAGAGTGCCATTTGGGACACAGGTTTAGAGGCTATACTGTCCAATGGAGCTGGCATGACATGAGCCCTCTCTGTCCCGCCGCACGGTGTGTTGTCCATGAAATGTCGCAGCTGTTGGGTCTAAGCTGCAGCAGATGTGGCCGGGGTCGTTCATCTCATCTCAGCTACGTCCCAAATGGCCCATACTCTGGTCAAAAGTAGTGCACTATGTAGAGAATAGGGTGCCATTTGGGACACAAGCCCTCATCCTCATCTCATCTCCCCTCGACACCATCTGCATGGTATTAGGTCACCTCCACCAGCGGGGAGACGGGGCCCGTTGCTAAGAGATCTCCAGGCCAGCCAGAGGGTACACACACATCAAACAATGCTCAGGGTCATTTTCATTAGTGAACACCGTCGCAAAGCATTTTGCAACGGAATCCAAAAAACACGTTTTTAGTACTGGACAAGTCCCTCCCTGTTTCTGTATGTTTTGTTCCATTTTTATTATGATTCATAAGCAAGGCTGGGAGTCCATTGAAGAACAAATGTAACACATAGGCCTATAGGTTATGTATAATTGACAGACTGACTATATTCAAACTTAACTGAATTGGAATTAGACAATTACAGTAGACAGGGTATCCATGAGGGGGGAAAACTTCAATGCCATATTATTTAGTACTCCAGTGGTACTCAGGATGTTTCGGAGACTAGTGTTGACCTCATTTTGAATGGCAGCCGAGCCCTGCCTAAACAAACATAGCCTTTACTTGTGTTTCAGTCATAAAGACATCCACGCCTGTTGCATAGTCACCTCAACACAGCCTCAACACTCACTCTCCTACAGTCAGACAATTTTAAATGACTTACAGACCTGGGTTCAAATTGAAATATTGATTGTTTGCTCTAGCCTGACTAGAGTGCCAGGTGTGCAGGGTTTACACCAGGGGCCAAGCAACTAAATTCAGCCGCGGGACGATTCTTGTCCGAGCTGATGGTTGGGGGGCTGAAACATAATTTATAAAAGGTGTCCCAAGCAAATTGACCACAAGTAAGCCCAAAAATAGATTGTATTTTAAAATAACAATTTCATACCTTGATTACGTTAAGAGATTTCCTGAATTAAAATTATTTGTAAAATAATTATTGGTGATTTGCTATTTTTCCTTCTGTTTTAAAAAAACCCAAAAACGACAATCCTCCCTGGTTTACACTGTTGGGATTTTTATAAATCAGTTCCATTGCAACAGGCAAGCTTAATCAAGCACAGATACAGCATTTGAAATGATTTCAAATAGTATTAGAACCCAAGTCTGCATATACATTCAGTAAAACTAGGTGCATAGAGTGTAGACAAGACACAAGCCACTATAGGATTGATATTTTGCAACCATGTCTTGAGCCAGAGCCACAAAGATCCTATAATTAAACACTATTTGATCAGTTTCTAGAATGAAAATGTTCCTGACCAAGATGGATGTTTTTTTTTGTCATGTTGCTAGGATGCCAATATCCACTCTAGAGATATGTAATTTTATCTTCAGAATGTCAGTAAGTCAGTCAGTACCATCTCATTGAGGCAGTTAACTTAATAGCCTGCTTCCTGTGTCGACTGTCCCTGCCAGCCCTCACAGTTTAACCATTCATCTGCTCTACTACTGAGACATGAGAGAGGGAACTCCCTTTCAACACAGCAATGTGCTTCTGCTCCTTTAGCCATCTGATGTTAGCCACATTTCATGTGACTACAATATGATTCCCATTAATGATATGCCTATGTGGTGACATATAGTATATATTTCTCTACTTTGGTGAATATATGGAGAAGCTATATAATGCACAGTTTGGACTCTCACATGTGTGATTCATACTTTAGAATGACAATCTTTAAAGTTGAAGCAAAATCTGGCAGGACACATTTTAAAATGACAAACGACCCGTAGCCTATCCAAAACTCTCTCTAAATGTCAAAGAAGGTCTTTAAATGTTCTGAGCTACTTTTGTAGAAAATATAGGGTCTGGTTACTTACGCGACTGCTCTCCTTGAAATGTTTAAAGCTCATCCACTTTGGCATGGTATCTCTTTCGTCTGCTCTCTCTGTCTGTGCTGCAGAGTTAAGCTCATTTCAAGCTCTTGCCTCTGATTGGCTGAGAAGGACAGGCAGTAGTGTGTTATGACCCGTCGTCTCTACTACTCATAGTAAGCCTGTGGTAGAGGTCTTCACAGGTCCAGGTGGGACCCGATTACCCAGGACCCGACCGGGTCGGAAATTCTGTTGTTGACCCTCGACAGAAAGGCTTCTGTTTGATTGTCATTGGGTCTCGGGTATAACAACTGTAGATACCAGAGATGACAATCAAACAGGACCCAACCCGGACCAGATCAACGATCGGGTCGGGTCCCGGGTAATAGGGTCCCACCTGGACCTGTGAAGACCTCTACCACAGGTTTACTATGAGTAGTAGAGACGACAGGTCATAATAACACACTACTGCATGAGTGGACCCAACCAAGGCTCAGCATAGCCTATAGCATATTTATTTTATGCTAATTAGGTGAATTTATTGTCTTATAGAAGACCTAGCCAACATATAAAATACCCATTTGTTAAGCAGAAGAGCAACTTGGCTGATAAACATTTTGTCACTCGGGGGGGTCTAGACAGGTACGGGTCGGGCCTTGGTCTGGTTATTCTCGGGGCCGTGTCCCCCTTTTTGAAAAATTATCAGGTCCGGGTCTGATTGTCCTTGGGTCCGGGTCCAGCTTTTTGGACCCAAGAAGACCTCTAGCCTGCGGAACATTGGATCACCCCGAGCTGCTGTGATCATCTACATTCTGGCAGTATGTGTGTTGTGGGGAGAGAGAGAGACAGAGAGAGGAGACAGAGACACAGAGACAGAGAGACAGAGACAGAGAGAGAGAGAGAGAGAGTCTGAGAGACAGAGAGAGAGAGAGAGAGAGAGTGTGTCTGAGAGACAGTGGGAGGGTGTGGCAAACCTTCCTGCAGCACAGCTAATCCCAAATTGAAACAAAGTTGTCCTTCCTTGAGAGGAAACACAGAGAGAGAGAAAGCGGGGGAGAGAGAGAGAGGGACAGAGAGAGAGAGAGGGGGACAGAGAGAGAGAGAGAGAGAGAGGGGGACAGAGAGAGAGAGAGACACAGAGAGAGAGAGGGACAGAGAGAGAGAGAGAGAGAGACAGAGAGAGAGAGGGACAGAGAGAGAGAGAGAGAGGGACAGAGAGAGAGAGAGGGACAGAGAGAGAGAGAGAGAGAGAGAGAGAGAGAGAGGGACAGAGAGAGAGAGAGAGGGACAGAGAGAGAGCGAGAGGGACAGAGAGAGAGAGCGAGAGGGACAGAGAGAGAGAGCGACAGAGAGAGAGAGGGACAGAGAGAGAGAGGGACAGAGAGAGAATGAGAGGGACAGAGAGAGAGCGAGAGCGAGAGAGAGTGATAACTCATCTCCCATCCGAGGAGCACGATGCCAGTCTTATGACTTGCGGATGCAGTGTTGGCGATGGGAGAACAGCTTCATTATATGGTGAACCAGGGGTGAAGGAGGGGATAATATATTTGATTTAGTCAATTTACAGTAATGAAGAGAGGCACAACCTTGGTTTAGGGAATGAGCCGACAACACATCCATGTGATGTGCAGCATGAGAGGCCAAACACACCCATGTGAACTCTGTCGTAAAACACAGCAAACCGCTTTTGGAATGGAAAACAAAACAAGCCTTTGTTATTGGACAAATTAAAGGTAGGTCCCTCCCCGTTTTGACCTGTTTGCTTCCATTTCGTACCTAGTGAATACGCCCCTGTTGCGTTTTCATCCTGTCTCAATCTACAAGCCAAAACTATAAAAAGTGTTATGTCGTTTGTCTCTTTCCATAATAGTCCATGGAGCCATGGGTTGCCTACAGGGGAAAGTAGAGGCACACCACTGGAAACAGTTTCTTAGCTGTTTTCTTTGTAATTATTAGCCATATATACTGTATATGAGTTGGAGACCGCCGGCAGCAAGACAAACCCAGGAAACAGCCTAGGGGTGCATCCCAAATGGCACCCTACTCACAATATAGTGCACTACATTTGACCAGGGTCCACAGGGAATAGGGTGCCATTTGAGACGCAACCTAGTTGTTCCATCTCCATGCAGGGAGAAAACAAATCCTCCCACAGTGACAGCAGGGTGGGTGGGTGAGAGCAGGGATGTCTTGTGTCTGTCTGCGTCTGTGCGGAGTGGCAAACTGTCAGCTTGGACCAGACGACGACACTGGAAGGGCTTGGAAAGACCACAAAAACAACAGGAAGAGTAATTTCCAAGACAAAAACAGTCTGTGGAACAATTGACATGGCTCGCCTTGAGAAAAAATATAAAGAGAGAAAAAAAAACTCCTGACAGTCGGTGACACTTAGTGGCTCAAATTAGACCTGGTTTGGTGTTATGAACTAGTTTTTTCCATTTTGAAAAGTTTGGAAATTCTCTATCCAGCCTTCCCTATTCATAACAGCATGCAACATTGGAATATAGCTTAAGGAAATTGCAATGAACTATAAGGGAGCTCCAGCACTGAGAAACGTATTTATGTTTCAAGTCTTCCAAAGAGCAACAAGACAACCCTCCTACCTTGAGAAGGAATGAAATAATATTGTTATTTAGTTGCGACATCCTCCACCGAGAGAGAAAGCAATCCTAACTGTCAAGGAGAGCTGCAAAAAGAGGTAAATGCCAACACACACACGCACACTCGGCTGTTCCAGAAACTTCCCTCAAATCACACCAATTCATCACAAGCTCAACAAGGATTTGTCTGTCACTCTGTTAAGGCAGCCATTTCTAGAGCCCTGTCTATCTTTCTGCTGTGTGTGGCAGAGTGACATTTAGCACTGGGGAAAAGTGTGGGCGTACTGTGTGAAAAGGTCACAGGGCGTCACAACGGACTGGCCAGGCCACGCTCTCTCTCTGGATGCGTCCCAAATGGCACCCTATTCCCTATTTAGTCCACAGGGCTCTGGTCAAAAGTAGTGCACTATGTAGGGAATAAGGTGCCATTTGGGAGTTTTGAAATGCAGCCTCTCTCTTTCTGACACCACTCTCCACCCTCCAGAGCAGAGGGGAAAACGGGACCCCAGGCCAAGACACCCAAGCCTGGCTGCTCTCCATGACAACAGATGGCTGGAGGATCCAGCTGCAGTGGTGTTCAGCCCAGAGAGAGAGGGAGTGGGTCATAGGGAGGGAAATCTTCCAAAAGTTAAGACAAACAGGCACAACCAGAGATGGCTTCACAACAACGGTTGAGTTCCTGCTCAACTACATTACAGACACATGCCAGATCTTACAACGCCTGGATAGATATTTACTCTATCCAGAGTGGCGCAGTGGTCTAAGGCACTGCATCGCAGTGCTAACTGTGCCACTAGAGATCCTGGTTAGAATCCAGGCTCTGTCGCAGCCGGCCGCGACCGGGAGACTCATGGGCGGCGCACAATTGGCCCAGCGTCGTCTAGGGTAGGGGAAGGAATGGCCGGCAGGGATGTAGCTCAGTTGATAGAGCATGGCGTTTGCAACGCCAGGGTTGTGGGTTCGTTTCCCACGGGGGGCCAGTATAAAAAAATAAAATAATATATATATATGTAATCACTAACTGTAAGTCGCTCTGGATAAGAGCGTCTGCTAAATGACTAAAATGTAATGTAAATGTATATTTAACATATCAGCTAAAAACATCATAGATATAGCAATCTGACGCCCGACTGCACTGTTGATGACGTGGCACGCAACCACTGGTTGATTGATGCTATGCAATGTAGATGTGCAGGGGCTCAACCATAATGTCCATCAGTCATGCTAACTACTGCCTGTAGCTAAATTGAACAACTATTTATCGTGGATGCTGTCACTACTGGCCTACATAGACAACTTAAGGTAAGAGGAATTTTACACAAACATGTCAATTAGATGAACCATCCCTTTAACTCTCACACACCACTAATATTTTTTCTCATTTTTATTCTCAAGAGCAAATGAGGAATCAATCAAATGTATCCTTACTTTGATTTCATACGGTCCTTCGTATGTCGCATGAGGGCACATGCCTGCACAAAACCTGAACACACGTTTCATAGTTTCACATGATTGTTGTTCCCTATAACCTACTGGCATCCACATGGGGAGTCTCGGCTCTAATGGCAGGTCACAGCCCCTGATTGGAACATAAGAGATGCCAGGGAAACCCCGATTGTCAATCAGCTGTCCATCGTGACCCACAGGGGGCGGAGCTAAGGAGGAGTCAATCAATGTCAGCATAATTTTAAAAAAAGTACCTATAAGATATTATAGTCGTTAATATTTCACACTTATTTCCTTGATATTGTGTATGGTAAATATTTAATATGTAGGACTTATTGCTATAGGCCTAATGGGAATAAAGAAGATGTTCAGGGCTCATGTTCATAAAGAATCTCAGGATAGGAGTGCTGATCTAGAATCCGTTTTGCCTTTTAGATCATAATTAATATGATTATATGGATATGGGGGACCTGATCCCAAATCAGTACTTATACTTGAGATGTTCCAGCAGATGTCCTCCTACCTTATCACTGTCCACAGTGTTCTGAGAAGTCCTGGAAGCGATGGAGATGGTGTCTGGCTGGCTGCTGCCGTCACCCTGGCTGTCTGCATCCTCACCAGCATCCCTAGACCCACACACACACACACACACACACACACACACACACACACACACACACACACACACACACACACACACACATCAGTTAGAGGGGAAGTGTCTTATCTCTGTCTGTCTTGATGTTTCTTAAAGGTGATGTACAGTATCTTATCTTCAGCCATCCAGACCAAATCAAATAGAATGAGTCACACTGATTTATTAAATATATGAACAGAGATTAGATTTTTTTTAAATGTGGGAACTTTATAAATAGGCCTACTGACGGTGTTGCTAATGTGTGTGCCTGCCATGGCTGAGTGATAGGGAGTAGGGCAAAGTTGCCCCTAGACACTGATCTTGGGTCAGTTTTCCCCACGAATGATTAAGGATAGGGAGAGAGGAAGCTGATCCTAGATCTGTACCTAGGCGAAACTTCACCCGGAGCGAGTGCTGGGCCTACTCACCTCTTGCTGTTGTTGCGTGGCTTGGCCGGGGTTTTGGGCATGTGGATGGGCTCCTTCAGCGCCCCCTTGAGGTGGATGATCCTCTCCTGGATCACCTCCCGGATGTTCTTGATCCACTCCTGCTTTGCTTCAATACTGGATGCCTGGGGAGGAGAGTGAGACACAATCACACAGTGATTGACCTTTTTTTATCCTCTGGCCTCTGGCAAGAGAAGGTGTTGGTGTATAAAGGAGAAAAACGGCACTGTAACCCTGAAGGTGTTGCTCTGTAAATGATGCTTTCTGCAAGGCATGGCCCTAGGAACACTATATTATATGTCACTTTTTAGTGTGGGTATGGTAAATTACCTAAAGCTACCTTTCACCCTGTCCTGAACCATCTTGAAGATCAGTAGAAGGCAGCTTTAAAGGGACCTGGGCCCGTATTCAGAAAGTGTCTCAGAGTAGGAGTGCTGATTAAGGATCAGGTCCCACCTGTCCATATATAATCATATTCATTATGATCGAAAAAGGAAAACTGATCCTGGATTAGCACTCCTACACTGTGATGCTTTAGAGATCAGAAGAAACCTAGACCTACCTTGAGGACAGTCTTGTTGTCAGATGAGGGGGTCCTTCCAGCCCACAGGGCAAACTTACAGGGGTCCCCTTCAATGTGCTCCGTCACACCCAGCTCGGATGTCTGGATATGGAGCACAACAAGATTTAAAGTCTTGAACATTGTTTTCACCTGCTTTTTATGACTAGGAACCTTCCAAATCATCATGTGTTCAGTATATCATTGAATATCATTAGAAAAACATAATAGCAATGTTCCCTTTCTGATAAGGAGATGGAATTTAAGAGGAAATTTAAGATACAGTCGAAGTAAATCCCATCCAACTTTCCTCTATGTCCCTGTCAAAGGAGGTTGGTAGCACCTTAATTGGGGAGGAATAGGTGGAATGGTATCAAATACATCAAACGCATGGTTACTCGACTTGAGTGGGCTGAGTCACTGACGTGATCTTTCTCTCTCTCTCTCTCTCTCTCTCTCTCTCTCTCTCTCTCTCTCTCTCTCTCTCTCTCTCTCTCTCTCTCTCTCTCTCTCTCTCTCTCTCTCTCTCTCTCTCTCTCTCTCTCTCTCTCTCTCTCTCTCTCTCTCTCTCTCTCTCTCTCTCTCTCTCTCTCTCTCTCTCTCTCTCTCTCTCTCTCTCTCTCTCTCTCTCTCAGCCCTAGTAGGACCATACCTCAGGTCTACCTGGCCTGATGACTCCTGGCTGTCCCCAGTCCACCTTGTTGTGCTGCTGATCCAGTTTCTGCTGTTTTGCCTGTGGCTATGGAACCCAGACCTGTTCACCAGACCCCTGCTGGTCATCTATGAACGTTTCAACATCTTCAACAACAATCTGGCCTTAATGGCCATGTACTGTTATAATCTCCACCCGGCACAGCCAGAAGAGGACTGGCCACTCCTCAGAGCCTGGTTCTAGGTTTCTTCCTAGGGTCCTGCCTTTCTAGGGAGTTTTTCCTAGCCACCGTGCTTCTACATCTGCATTGCTTGCTGTTTGGGGTTTTAGGCTGGGTTTCTGTATAAGCACTTTGTGACATCTGCTGATGTAAAAAGGGCTTTATAAATGCATTTGATTTGATTTGACTTGGAACAGCTGTTATTGGACATGCACATATGCATTCATAATTAATGCATAGTGAGAGGAAGCTTTAATTTCCAGACCACTCCATCTGCTCTGGGTTTCATGTTTTCAACACCTGGATCTTTGTATCCTCACTCCCCAGCTTCCTCTAAAACACCCTGTAGCCTATTATACAAGCGGGCAATTACCACCCACCCACACACACACCGTTGTCCAGTCCTGCTTACACATAATGTAAATTTTTGTAATTTAGCAGACGCTCTTATCCAAAGCGACTTACAGGAGCAATTAGGGTTAAGTGCCTTGCTCAAGGGCACATCAACAGATTTTTCACCTAGTCGGCTCGGGGATTAGAACCAGCGACCATTCGGTTACTGGCACAATGCTCTTAACCACTAAGCTACCTGCCGCCCCGGCAATATCTACATAAAATGAGCTTTGTACGAATCGTAGCACTACAATAGCACAAATACTCTCACACCCATCCAACGCACACAGGTGCGTGCACACACACAATGGGGGCTTTACACATCTCAGCCAGCAAGCCAAGGCTGGATGCAGATCAAAGGGAATTGGATGGCTAACCTCTTGGCCCATAGTGTGAAGAAAACATCTCCACTGGCTAATAGCACCTGCCCTTCTGATCCAACTCCCCCAAGAGTCTCCAGGACACATGCAAGGCATCACATCGTTACAGTATTATTAGGTTCACAGCTTGGCCAGCTGGATGACACATTATCTATATGAAAACACCAGTGCTATCTTGAGCGGAATTCCCTTGAAAAGCTGGAACTACAAACAACTACATGACCGGTCTCATTCCTCAGATGTGTCACGTCAAGTGCAGCTTCTTTGCTTTCAAATTGACCTCTGACTTTAACTTTAACTGTAGAGCAGGTAGGGGAGGAGGGGAGAGGAGAGAAGAGGCGAGGAGAGAACAAAATAAAAGATGGCTAGAAAAAGAGTCCAGTCCTAAGTCCTACCAGCAGTTTGTTCTTGAAGGCGTATTTGGTGCGTCCAGCCGAGTCCTTGATCTCCTTGCTGAACACCAGGGAGATCTCAAACAGGAAGAGATGACGGTCCCGGCCCTTCCGGATCAGAGACTTGGGATCCCACACCTGGAAAGTGTCCTGGATGAACAGCTCTCCCTGCACGTCCAGATTCTCATCGAAACCTGCCGGAGATCACATGGCTCTTTAAATACAGCAATGCATCACAGACAGTAGACTTGGGGTCAATTTGAATTGAAGTCATTTTAAATTAACATTAGAAAAAAATGATCATTGAAAATAGATGCCATTTTATTTTGCGATTATTGAATTAGAAATGTCAGTTTACTTCCTGAATTGTCGGACTTCAATTCCAATTGCCCCCAACCCTGACAGAGAGACAACAACCTTACAGCTCTATACTTGTCTACTAGATAGTATTATTCCATGCTGTGCAGGTCTTACTGCACATTTCACAACTGTCCCTTAAAGGGATAAGGCTAGTTTGTTTACTTCCACATGAAGTGATGGAACACCCTAGCTAAGGAATTTAGAGATGTTTTAAATAGAATTCAGCACACAGGCCTCCCTCCTACTGTACCTTCCAGCATGGCGACATGCATAGCGTCGTTGGCCCTCTTGGGTACACTAAGCATAACTTCCAGGCCATCCTTGATCTCCCCCTTCCCCTCCTCACAGCAGGTCAGCAGCTCCTGAAACATTGCATTTGGACAGTTTTCATCCGTTCCAGTGCTGATAGGGTCGCTAAGTTTACAGTTCCTGGCATGCACGTTAAACACAGAACAATAATTTCTCCAGCTGGTTATTGTTTCATTAGAAAATAAGAGGGCTAAGAACAGTCATTTTGAGAAGACATGTCTGGAAATAGTTTCAGTGCTATTTCCTATGCCAGACACTGTAAAGGGGCTCTCTGTATGCAAGATACTGTCTGCATCCTAAATGGCACCCTATTCCGTAAGTACACTATATAGGATAGGGCATAGGATGCCATTTGGGATGCACCTAAGATACTGTGTGATGAGATTCGGACACATCACTAAGTGCATACTATGAACATATAACACAGAGCTAAGGGCCAACACACAGGCAGGGGAATCAGCTGTCTCTTGGGAAGTCACTAATGAGATTGATAAGAAAACCCACGTATACATACTGATGAGATAGAGAGGGAGAGACGGAGGTAGGAAGGAGAGAGAGAGAGAGAGAGAGAGAGAGAGAGAGAGAGAGAGAGAGAGAGAGAGAGAGAGAGAGAGAGAGAGAGAAGGGGAAGAATGCTTTGATGTTCCATATTTCCTGGGGGAAGTGGGCTGGATGATAAGAGCGCCCAGGTTTCCTCCTTGTCCGCATCACAAATGGCACCCTATTCCCTATATACAGTCATGACCTAAATTATTGGCACCCTTGATGAAGATGAGCAAAAAAGACTGTATAAAAAAAATAATACAAATACTGCGGTGTATTGTATAAAATAAAATAAAATCAACAAAATATTATTTTATACTAATACAATTGCTCAGAGAAAGATATTTTGTTTAACTACTAATATTTTTTTCTCTCAAAAAGATACAGGTCAAAATGATTGCCACCCATTTTCAATACTCTTGCACCCTCCCCTGCTAGGGTAACGGCACTGATATCCTTTGTCTGTGCTTATGGGCTGGTCTCTTCAATTCAAACCACAGGTTTTAAATGGTGTCCAGAGACTGAGATGGCCATTGCAAAATGTTGATTTTGTGGTCAATTAAACATTTCTTTGTGGATTTTGACGTGTGCGTCAGATTATTGTCTTGCTGGAAGATCCACTTGCGGCCAAGTTTTAGCCTTCTGGTAGAGGCAACCAGGTTTTGGGCTAAAATGTCCATGTACTGGGTAAAGTTCATGATGCCGTTGACCTTAACAAGCACCCCAGGACCAGTGGAAGCAAAATAGCCCCATAATATCAAAGATCCACCACCATATTTTACAGTAGGTATGGGGTTATTTTCATCCTTCTTTCAAAGCAAAATCCACCACTGGTGTGCTTGGCCAAAGAGCTCTATTTTCATTTGGGACACAGACCTTCTCTCCCATCATGTTCCCTACCTTGAGGAGAAGCTGGTACTTAGTGATCCTCTGCACTGGCTTGATAAGGTAGGAGGAGATGGAGTTGGCCAATCCGTGTCGCTGCTGGATTTCCTGCACGCAGAATTTATGACATCATGATGATTGAAACATATTGATGTTGACATTGACATACTTTAATGTATTCATAGCCTATAATCATGTGTTCGTCCCAAGTGGCACACCATTCCCTATGACTATATAGTGCACTACTTTTGACTGGAACCCTATGGCCACTGTTCATAAGTAGTGCACTGTAAAGTAAACAGGGTGCCATTTGGAACGGAAGCCATAAGACTGTGCACTGTAATGCAAAGAGACGAATGGTGGTAAGTAAGCAGAATAAATATGACTCCTGTGCTTTAGCATTGAAATAAATGGTTCATTGGCACCACCTACAGGTAGAAGAGGACAGACAACTCATTCACTTACATCGAAGAAGCTTCCAGCATGCTCCAAGATGAGTTGGCTGGAATCCGGTTTGTTTTTACAGTAATTGACGTACATGTGGAATTTATCAGCCTGCAAAACAGTATGGGAAAATCCAGTCAAATTAAAATGACTAAACATCTATGTTCTTACATGCATACGGGTCTTTCTATAAACTAGGGTACCTGTGAGCATTTCTTGTAGTGGATAACTGTTTGAAGCTGTTACAAGGTCATCCATAATAATTTGCCTTTTTTTATGTGAATACATTAAGATATAAAAAGGGGGAACATAGATACATTCAACATAATTCATGAGTTGAATCAAAACCTATGTTTAAACCCTTTCTCATACTTGAAGTCTTCACAGATTAGCCAGAAATCGTGTGATATAAAACACTACCTTTCTTTCCTTACATTTATGATACTGTTGTTTGTCTTTATATCATATCCTAAGCATTTAACAATTGAATTACACATCGAACTTGATCCTGTAATATTGCTGTCTGACACTTTTTTTGTATGGAGATCTCGGAAGTGCACTGTAACCTCGTAACATTTCACATCTCCCTATGTTATGGTGTGAAAACACATATCCAATACAATGTATGTGATTGCAAAATCAAATGCTTCCAACAGAGAGTAACTTTACCATAATTTAATAAAACAAAAATTAAATGGGGTTTTTCAATAATTATGCATATAGTTGTTTGATGCGCATTTGATGTCTAGCTGCACTGTAAGACTTTTCTGTAATTTCAACAGTAAAACACTGTAGAATGCACAGTAAAATACCATAAATGTGTTTTACAGCATTAATGCTGTAGATTGCACTGCATTATGGGTAAAATGCTGAAAAATACTGTTATTAACTGTAATTGTAAGCCTCCTGTAAAAATGACTATTGGATGAGACACACGAAGCTCAGACTATTTTAGTAAGTATCTTCTGAAGCAGCTGTGAAGTGAAATAATATTTTCAGCATCTGCTGGGTAGGTACCGTGACTTGTTTATAAGTATCTTTATTGCTAGCCAACATTGAATTACTGCATGATGTCTTAGCTAACCTAGCTAGCTACTGTAGCTAGCTGGCTAACGTTAGCTAGCTAGCCCATTAGCTCGCTAGTTAGTTAGCTTTAGCTCAAATTGACACAAGCCATTTAGGTCTACTCTAAATTGCTCGTAAATATCTTGCTGTGCGACCTAGAAAAACATCACCCAGATAACAAGTATGTTTTCACCATTACTACAGAGAAATGGTTTGTTTCTAGCAGTTCAAAATACATGACCATATATTACAGGCACAACGTTTTTTGCCCCCGGATTGACAGGCCGCATTTTACACAAACTGCTAAACCACCTTGTGGGCCGTACTCGCGAGCCACTAAAGCCGATGACTGGTGCACCGGTGTTGTATCGAGCTGCCTGCGACATAAGGTGCAGTGGGCAGCTGTAGCCTATCAGTGTCGCTGGCGGTAACTAGTAACGTGGCCAATTTTTCTCCCTCTCATGATTATATTTCAAGTAGGACGCCAGCCTACACAAGAAATAACTAATATTGGTAACCATCTAGATGTCACCGTGATATAGTCTACTAGTCAATAGGGAGCAGTGGAGGCTGCTGAGGGGACAACGGCTAATAATAATGGTAGGAATGGAGTAAATGGAATGGTATCAAAAACATGGTTTTCATGTGTTTGATACCATTCCATTTACTCCATTCCATCCATTATTCTCCATTCCAGCCATTAATAAGAGCCGTCCTCCCCTCAGCAGCCTCCACTGATGGAGAGAGCATGAACAGCAAAAACACAGGGACACAGTGTCCTCCTCAACCCTGTGTGATTCGGTTCACTCGGCTCTCAGCTGTGCGACATATGTCATTGTTTTTCAGGCCAGTAGTGTCCATACACCCGCTCCCCACTAACCATTTGTTTAATTTAAACAACATTGTTCCATATAATGTTACAGTATTAGTAAACCTGTTCAATTTAGCAGTAGTATGCAAACATTTGGTGGCACAGAAAGTCTGGTCAAATAATCTGCGGTATTGTGTAGGCTATAGCAATGTTGTATTAGTTAGCTAGGCTTTGAAGTAGGTGTATCTAGCGGTCTTCTTTGTATTTGTTCAATGCCTCAATTGATTTAATAAACTATATTGGATATATGCTGTAGGTTCGAATCAACCCAAGATGATGAACCCTGAAGATGGGACAAAGTGGCCTAGAGGAAGCCAGCTGTTTTCAACCCCTACCTTGCCCCATTCTTCCAAGAGCTCACTGAGTTTGAATGAAGACCTCTAGTGAGATAAGTACACACACCCACACAACACCAGCTTAATATGCCCCTTATCACCTGTCTTTTTATCCACAGAGTAATAGCCCTGGTGCTCTCTGTCGCTCATTCTATTCTTTCTTTTTCTATGCTTGTCCTAATTAAGGGTGAGAAGAGCTAACAAATCAGAACTGAGGAGGATTGTCATGGAGCCCCCATGAGGAACACCTGATGCTGCGCTGACTTCTCTCTCCTGGATGTTCTCCTGCCCAACCTCCCGTAGTGTGTTTCACCGCCTCTGAACCCCCTTACCCTGAATAGAGTAGCCCCTGATCATAGATTTGTACCCAATACATATTTTAACTCCATCTCCCTCTCTCTCTTCGTCTCTCTCTCCCCCACACCCAGGCACACAATATCGTTTTTAGATTAGTGTTGTAATAATGCTCTTATTTGGTTACATATGTGTTAACTGTTGTTACTTCTATTGTCAATTATGTTGTTAATTTGTTGTTACCAATTGGAATAAATGTATTTTATGTACAAATGTATTGATATTCTTACATTTAGTTTTCAAGGAAAAAGTCACTGTAAATTTACAGCATTATCCCAGCACCAGAGTTGCCAGCTTAATACTGTAATTTTACTTTACAGCAGAAATGCTGTAATATTTTTCACAGTACTATTTCCTTACTGCAAAACATTACAGCATCCCTGTAAATTTACAGCAGGGATGCTGTAATATGTTTTTTACAGTAAAGAAAATAGAACTGTAAAATAGTCAAGTGATAAAGAGCTAGCGTGATACCGCACGCGATTGAACAAAAGCCAAAGTGTGTGAAATAATGTTGATCTCGAAGCTTGACAGAAATGTTTTGTGTCTATGTTGTTACGGTGTTCAAGATAATTAGCCTATGTCGTGGACAACATTAAGTCAAGATTCCCCTAAAATGACGGTCTGTGTACATTAAAACGGAGCAATCGGGAACGTGAAAACTGTCAGTTTTTTCCGTTTTTGAATAGAAATGTGGAATGCCAGTCATTGGTCATGTCACGCCCTGGCTCTGGGGACTCTTAAATGTTGAGCCAGGGTGTGGATTGTCTATGTTTAGTTTTCTATGTTTTTGTTCTAGATCGTGTTGATCTATATTGGCCAGGGTGGTTCCCAATCAGAGACAGCTGTAGCTCGTTGTCTCTGATTGGGGACCATACTTAGGCAGCCTGTTGGCACCAGTTAGGTTGTGGGATCTTGTTCCGTAAGGTTTGTTTTGTGTTAACCTAGGACTTCACGTATCGTTTGGTTTGTTGTTTTGGTTCGTGTTCAGTACAAATAAAATGTACGCTTATCACGCTGCGCCTTGGTCCGTGTCTTCAGTCAATGATCGTGACAGAAGATCCCACCAAAAGAGGACCAAGCAGCGTGCCCAGGAGGAGAAGATTGTGATGTCTCAGGTGGGCAAATGGTGGTCTTGGGAGGAGATATTCGCGGGGAAAGGGCCATGGGCAGAGGTAAATGCCCAGCCAGGAGAGGAGAAACGGCGGGGCAGCAGGAGGCAGCTACAGGGCGAATCTGCGGACTAGGAGAGGAGGCCACCAGGTTACGGGGGCTATTGGTCATGAGGGAGCAGGAGTTAATGGGTCAGAGGGAGGAGCTACTGGAGGCGATAAGGGAGAAGGAGAGTGTAGAGGCACGGCGAGAGGAACTGGTTAGGCAGCAGAGGGAGCGGAGGTTTATAAGGAAACCCAGTCCCGCTCCCCGCACTAAGCCAGTGGTGTGTGTTCCCAGTACGGCCCGACCCATTCCTGCTTCCCGCACAAGGCCAGTGGTGCGCGTCGCCAGCCCGGTCCGGCCTGTTCCTGCTCCCCGCACCAAGCCTGTGGTGCGCGTCGCCAGCCCGGTCCGGCCTGTTCCTGCTCCCCGCACCAAGCCAGTGGTGTGCGTCGTCAGCCCGGTCCGGCCTGTTCCTGCTCCCCGCACCAAGCCTGTGGTGCGCGTCGCCAGCCCAGTCCGGCCTGTTCCTGCCCCTCGCACCAAGCCAGTGGTGCGCGTTGCCAGCCCGGTCCGGCCTGTTCCTGCTCCCCGCACCAAGCCTGTGGTGCGCGTCGCCAGCCCGGTCCGGCCTGTTCCTGCCCCTCGCACCAAGCCAGTGGTGCGCGTCGCCAGCCCGGTCCGGCCTGTTCCTGTCCCTCGCACCAAGCCAGTGGTGCGCGTCGCCATCCCGGTGCGGCCTGTTCCTGCCCCTCGCACCAAGGCAGTGGTGCACGCCGCCAGCCCGGTCCGGCCTGTACCTGCTCCCCGCACCAAGCCTGTGGTGCGCGTCGCCAGCCCGGTCCGGCCTGTTTCTGCTCCCCGCACCAAGCCAGTGCTGCGCGTCGCCAGCCCGGTCCGGCCTGTTCCTGCTCCCCGCACCAAGCCGGTGGTGCGCGTCGTCAGCCCGGTCCGGCCCGTTCCTGCTCCCCGCACCAAGCCAGTGGTGCGCGTCGCCAGCCCGGTCCGGCCCGTTCCTGCTCCCCGCACCAAGCCAGTGGTGTGCGTTGCCAGCCCGGTCCGGCCCGTTCCTGCTCCCCGCACCAAGCCAGTGGTGCGCGTCGTCAGCCCGGTCCGGCCTGTTCCTGCTCCCCGCACCAAGCCAGTGGTGCATGTGTCCAGTCCTGCACGGTCCGTGCCTGTTCCACCAGTGCCTGGTCCGGCACCGGTCAGCTGCTCCACTCCGGAGTCAGAGCAATCCGCTCCACCGGGGTCCGGTCCAACTCCAGTCAGCGGATCCACTCCGGAGCCAGAGCAATCCGCTCCACCGGTGTCCAGTCCAGCTCCGGCCAGCGGCTCCAGTCCGGAGCCGGAAAGGTTTGATCCACCGTCGTCGGGTCCAGCTCCAGTCAGCGGGGCCAGACTAGACCAGGGGCGCAACAGGGAGGTGGAGAAAAGGTGGTGGTCACGCCTGGAGCCGGATCCGCCTCCGAGGCGGAATGCCCACCCGGCCCCTACCCTGTCGTGTTTGTGTGGCGCGGTCGCAGTCCGCGCCTTTGGGGGGGGGGGGGGGGGGGGGGTACTGTCAGGCCCTGGCTCTGGCGACTCTTAAATGTTGAGCCAGGGTGTGGATTGTCTATGTTTAGTTTTCTATGTTTTTGTTCTAGATCGTGTTGATCTATATTGGCCAGGGTGGTTCCCAATCAGAGACAGCTGTAGCTCGTTGTCTCTGATTGGGGACCATACTTAGGCAGCCTGTTGGCACCAGTTAGGTTGTGGGATCTTGTTCCGTAAGGTTTGTTTTGTGTTAACCTAGGACTTCACGTATCGTTTGGTTTGTTGTTTTGGTTCGTGTTCAGTACAAATAAAATGTACGCTTATCACGCTGCGCCTTGGTCCGTGTCTTCAGTCAATGATCGTGACAGAAGATCCCACCAAAAGAGGACCAAGCAGCGTGCCCAGGAGGAGAAGATTGTGATGTCTCAGGTGGGCAAATGGTGGTCTTGGGAGGAGATATTCGCGGGGAAAGGGCCATGGGCAGAGGTAAATGCCCAGCCAGGAGAGGAGAAACGGCGGGGCAGCAGGAGGCAGCTACAGGGCGAATCTGCGGACTAGGAGAGGAGGCCACCAGGTTACGGGGGCTATTGGTCATGAGGGAGCAGGAGTTAATGGGTCAGAGGGAGGAGCTACTGGAGGCGATAAGGGAGAAGGAGAGTGTAGAGGCACGGCGAGAGGAACTGGTTAGGCAGCAGAGGGAGCGGAGGTTTATAAGGAAACCCAGTCCCGCTCCCCGCACTAAGCCAGTGGTGTGTGTTCCCAGTACGGCCCGACCCATTCCTGCTCCCCGCACCAAGCCAGTGGTGCGCGTCGCCAGCCCGGTCCGGCCCGTTCCTGCTCCCCGCACCAAGCCAGTGGTGTGCGTTGCCAGCCCGGTCCGGCCCGTTCCTGCTCCCCGCACCAAGCCAGTGGTGCGCGTCGTCAGCCCGGTCCGGCCTGTTCCTGCTCCCCGCACCAAGCCAGTGGTGCATGTGTCCAGTCCTGCACGGTCCGTGCCTGTTCCACCAGTGCCTGGTCCGGCACCGGTCAGCTGCTCCACTCCGGAGTCAGAGCAATCCGCTCCACCGGGGTCCGGTCCAACTCCAGTCAGCGGATCCACTCCGGAGCCAGAGCAATCCGCTCCACCGGTGTCCAGTCCAGCTCCGGCCAGCGGCTCCAGTCCGGAGCCGGAAAGGTTTGATCCACCGTCGTCGGGTCCAGCTCCAGTCAGCGGGGCCAGACTAGACCAGGGGCGCAACAGGGAGGTGGAGAAAAGGTGGTGGTCACGCCTGGAGCCGGATCCGCCTCCGAGGCGGAATGCCCACCCGGCCCCTACCCTGTCGTGTTTGTGTGGCGCGGTCGCAGTCCGCGCCTTTGGGGGGGGGGGGGGGGGGGGTACTGTCAGGCCCTGGCTCTGGCGACTCTTAAATGTTGAGCCAGGGTGTGGATTGTCTATGTTTAGTTTTCTATGTTTTTGTTCTAGATCGTGTTGATCTATATTGGCCAGGGTGGTTCCCAATCAGAGACAGCTGTAGCTCGTTGTCTCTGATTGGGGACCATACTTAGGCAGCCTGTTGGCACCAGTTAGGTTGTGGGATCTTGTTCCGTAGAGTTTGTTTTGTGTTAACCTAGGACTTCACGTATCGTTTGGTTTGTTGTTTTGGTTCGTGTTCAGTACAAATAAAATGTACGCTTATCACGCTGCGCCTTGGTCCGTGTCTTCAGTCAACGATCGTGACAGGTCAAGTGCACAGCCAACACTTCCTGTTCTTTCAAAGTAGGACTTCACCCTTTTAACTCCATTCTATGAATCTATGATCTATTAATTAATTGATTAATAGCTGTCCATATGTGCACAGTGCCAAGATAAGGTGAGATTTCTTTCTGCATAAGATGTAGTGTTTATTTACTTTTTAATGAACTGCTGTTACTGTAAATTGTTAGCTGGCTGATATGCCCTAGCTAACCATTGGTAATCTTATTCAATGATGCCATACAGCCAAAACAACAGTATATATGAATAGACTAGAGATATGCCCATAGCTATAGTTAGTTAGTGGTTGCACATCTAACTAGCTGGAATGAAGCAAGGGTGTGAATAGTAGACAAGTTCTTCAGCTACCAGAACTGCCTGATCAGCCTGATAGGGTGCCGTTGGTGTGTCCAGCTTACACCTGTGCAAATCCGTGTGTCCAACAAGCAGGTTAGCATTTTTCGTCATGAATCTTGTTTTGGAGGCAGCTCTGCAGAGTAGACACTAGCTGGCACAGCCACAAAGTCCTAAAATCTGATTTTAAACCTAACTTTAACCCTAACCTTAACCACTACTAACCTTAATGCCTAACCCTACATTTAAATTAAGACCAAAAAGCACATTTTTGTTATCATGAATTCTTACAATATAGCCAATTTTTGACTTTGCAGCTGGCCTATCTAAGGGGAAATTGCTCAGTTCTGCCTCCAGGACAAGACTCATGACAATAAACGTTAACCTGGGTCCAGCAATGGAAATCAATACCTCAAATGTCGTGCTGAAGGTCCACCTCAAACGCGAAGGGTTGTGTTGTCCTGTTCAGAAACAACCCCTAGATAGCCCCTACCTCTAAACACTTGTGGAGATC
The DNA here is from genome assembly GCF_964263955.1 of Coregonus lavaretus. Lineage (NCBI taxonomy): Eukaryota > Metazoa > Chordata > Actinopteri > Salmoniformes > Salmonidae > Coregonus > Coregonus lavaretus. Next base: position 11,881,508 of record NC_140003.1, read on the forward strand.
TGAGAGGATTGGACAGGTGTAAGCAATACTCACACCATTCCACCAAGCCTATCAGAGGGTAAGATGGAGCTCTCACCATGTCACCACCTGGACCAAATAGCTGACCAATCAGCCTGTTACCAACACTTAGTAAACTTGTAGAAAAAACGGTGTTTGACCAGATACAATGCTATTTTACTGTAAACAAATTGACAACAGATTTTCAGCACGCTTATAGGGAAGGACATTCAACAAGCACGGCACTTACACAAATGACTGATGATTGGCTGAGAGAAATTGATAATAAAAAGATTGTGGGAGCTGTTTTGTTAGACTTCAGTGCGGCTTTTGACATTATCGATCATAGTCTGCTGATGGAAAAATGTATATGTTATGGCTTTACACCCCATGCTATATTGTGGATGAAGAGTTACCTGTCTAACAGAACACAGAGGGTGTTCTTTAATGGAAGCCTCCAACATAATCCAGATAGAATCAGGGCAGCTGTATAGGCCCCTTACTTGTTTCAATCTTTACTAATGACATGCCACTGGCCTTGAGTAAAGTCAGTGTGTCTATGTATGCGAATGACTCAACACTATGCATGTCAGCTACTACAGCGAGTGAAATCACTGCAACACTTAACAAAGAGCTGCAGTTAGTTTCAGAATGGGTGACAAGGAATACGTTAGTCCTAAATATTTCAAAAACTAAAAGCATTGCATTTGGGACAAATCATTCACTAAAACCTAAACCTCAACTAAATCTTGTAATAAATAATGTAGAAATTGAGCAAGTTGAGGTGACTAAACTGCTTGGAGTAACCCTGGATTGTAAACTGTCATGGTCAAAACATGTTGATACAACAATAGCTAAGATGGGGAGAAGTCTGTCCATAATAAAGCGCTACTCTGCCTTTTTAACAACACTATCAACAAGGCAGGTCCTACAGTCTTGTGGTCAGGTGCCACAAAGAGGCCACGGGTATTATGGTAGTCAGTCAGTCAGTCAGTCAGACACACACACATTATACATTTTAGTCATTTAGCAGACACTCTTATCCAGAGCGACTTACAGAAGCAATTAGGGTTAAGTGCCTTGCTCAAGGGCACATCAACAGATTTTCACCTAGTCGGCTCAGGGATTCAAACCAACAACCTTTCATTACGTTACAGCCTTATTCTAAAATGGATTAAATACTTTTTTCCCCTCATCAATCTACACACAATACCCCATAATGACGAAGCAAAAACAGATTTTTAGACATTTTTGCAAATGTACACACACACACACACACAGTACAAGTCAAAGGTTTGAACACACCTAATCATTTTCTTTATTTTCTACATTGTAGAATAACAGTGAAGACATCAAAACTATGAAATGACACATATGGAATCATGTAGTAACCAAAAAAGTGTTAAACAAATCAAAATTCAGACCCTTTGCTACGAGACTCGAAATTGAGCTTAGGTGCATCCTGTTTCCATTGATCATCCTTGAGATGTTTCTACAGCTTGATTGGAGTCCACCTGTGGTAAATTCAATTGATTGGACATGATTTGGAAAGGCACACACCTGTCTATATAAGGTCCCACAGTTGACAGTGCATGTCAGAGCAAAAACCATGCCATGAGGTGAAGGAATTGTCCGTAGAGCTCCGAGACAGGATTGTGTCGAGGCACAGAGCTGGGGAAGGGTATCAAAACATTTATGCAGCATTGAAGGTCCACAAGAACACAGTGGCCTCCATCATTCTTAAATGGAAGAAGTCTGGAACCACCAAGACTCTTCCTAGAGCTGTCTGCCCAGCCAAATTGAGCAATTGGGGAAGAAGGACCTTGGTCAGGGAGGTGACCAAGAACCCAATGGTCACTCTGACAGAGCTCCAGAGTTCCTCTGTGGAGATGGGAGAACCTTCCAGAAGGACAACCATCTCTGCCGAAGTCCACCAATCAGGCCTTTATGGTAGGGTGGCCAGAGGGAAGCCACTCCTCAGTGAAAGGCACATGACAGCCCGCTTGGAGTTTGCCAAAAGGCACCTAAAGGACTCTGACCATGAGAAACAAGATACTCTGGTCTGATGAAACCAAGATTGAACTCTTTGGCCTGAATGCCAAGCATAACGTCTGGAGGAAACCTGGCACCATCCCTACAGTGAAGCATGGTGGTAGTGGCATCATGCTGTGGGGATGTTTTACAGCGGCAGGGACTGGGAGACGAGTCAGGATCGAGGGAAAGATGAACGGAGCAAAGTACAGAGAGATCCTTGGTGAAAACCTGCTCCAGAGTGCTCAGGACCTCAGAGTGGGGCGAAGGTTCACCTTCCAACAGGACAACAACCCTAAGCACACAGCCAAGACAAAGCAGGAGTGGCTTTGGGACAAGTCTCTTAATGTCCTTGAGTGGCCCAACCAGAGCCCGGACTTGAACCCGATCAAACATCTCTGGAGAGACCTGAAAATAGCTGTGCAGCGACGCTCCTCATCCAACCTGACAGAGCTTGAGAGAATCTGCAGAGAAGAATGGGAGAAACTCCCCAAACACAGGTGTGCCAAGCTTGTAGCGTCATACCCAAGAAGACTCAAGGCTGTAATTGATGCCAAAGGTGCTTCAATAAAGTACTGAGTAAAGGGTCTGAATACTTTTAGCTTGCCATTACTGCAACTCCCATACGGACTCGGGAGAGGCAAATCGAGAGCCATGCGTCCTCCAAAACACAACCCTGCCAAGCAGCACTGCTTCTTGACCCGGAAGCCAGCCGCACCAATGTGTCGGAGGAAACACTGTACAACTGGCGACCGAAGTCAACGTGCATGCGCCCGGCCCTCCACAAGGAGTCGCTAGAGCGCGATGGGACAAAGACATCCCGGCGGGCCAAACCCTCCCCTAACCTGGACAATTGTCACCGGCTGCGACACAGCCTGGGATCGAACCTGGGTCTGTAGTGACGCTTAGACCACTACGCCACTCGGGAGGCATGTACATTATTTGGTATTGTGTGTAGATTGATGAGGAACAAAAACAATTGAATCCATTTTAGAATAAGGCTGTAACATAACAAAATGTGGAAATAGTCAAGGTGTCTGAATACTTTCTGAATGCATATAACATTCTATTGGTTGCAAGAATTTTGTATAATAATTTAAATAGAAAAGTTGTTTGAATCCGGCGTCATTTTGTGTATCAGTTCATAAACCATGTGCCATGGAATCTGTACATCGAAAATCTCTTCCCAACTATTTTGCAATTGATATGGCACAGCTGTCAATTTGACATAAAACAAATGTTTGACTGCCACACAAAATTACTTCTTTAGTTATTTTAGGTTTAAGGAAGTGTGTAGGTCACATTCTTTATCGTAGAGCTATGAAAGTTATGTATTTTGAACCGCCTGCTTGAGACAAATTCAGCGATTGCTTTGCCATGTCTGTGCCGTGAAGCAGTCGAGCAGACTACCCCTTTGATGTAAAGTTGCAATACAAGTTAATTATACAGAGAATGTTTACATGGTCCTAGGAAGGTCTGGATGGCTGTCTTCTGACGTATAAAACGGTGGGAAATCAATAAAATAATTAATGTAAACATATACGATTTCGGGGACTGTCAGCTTAAGAGGTTATTAAGGATACTATAGTTATCACGTTTCACATTGGATTTATTAACTATAAAAAGGTAAGAAGTGTTTTTATTTTAATTCTGGTGCCGCTCTGCACACACAAGCTTGTTAGCTAGCTGGTCCAACGTTAAGCCAACTCTCTGAAGTTCAAAGTTCCTTTATAGAACCCGCTCCTCAGTAGGTATTATTCTGTGGACCTAATTAAGATAATGCATGTCATGACAATAAGATGCGCAGCGCTTCAAGCCAAGCCTCTTCCTCCACCCTCTTTCGCTCTCTCTCCACCTTCAAAATTTCTGTAGCATCTCGCGCCCTACACTGATCTATCCAATGCATGTAAATACCTTGCCCGCTCCATAGCAAGCTGCTCTATCCGCACTGATTGGTGAAGTAATTTAACGTCGAGCTAAATGTAAAATATATATATATTTTAGAGGTTTAAAAAGGAACAGAAAGGAACGATATAAACTGTTACTTTTTTTTGGGTCCGAACCGGTTCAGAACTTTATTTGAATGGTTCTGTTCAGAAAATGATTTCAGTTCCAACCCCTGGTGTCCAGGTTTCATGTGACATTTTGAATGACATGTAGATGTTTTGTTGTTTCTAGGTGGTGTTATGGTCTCATTGTGCCTATTTAGACTTTTATTCCTGTAACTACACATGTGAAGCTGCAAGAAAATCACATTTAAATGAATATCAAACCATTTTGACATTTTGACCCTGATGTCACACGTTGGCTCCTTTATTAATAGAAAGGCTCATATTTTTTCCATATATACCACTACAGTATGCAATGTTCACTGCCAATGCTTAATGCAATCATTTTAGGAAGAGGTTTTCATGCTACTGCATGCCTGCCTATGGTTTATGGAAAAAAAGGGCTTTATAAAATACTGTACATTTGTTTGATTGATTACAGATGTTGTATAAACTAATTGCAAGAAGGTAAACAACATTCATATGTAATTATCAATCATGAAGCCAAAAGTCAGAAGTACCCTGTGGGCGTTGTAAGTAAAAGACTAACACCATGGTCGTATTCACTAGGCACCAAACGGAACAAAACGGACTGAAGCAGGGAGGGACTACCTGGGTGTGACCAATAAGAAATACTCATTTACGGTTTCCCGTTGCAAAACATTTCAATTGTGTGCTCTAATGAACATGACCCATTGAGTGAAAACAGGATGAGTCTTACCCATGTGACAAAACAATGGCCCACATCTTCCGGTAGCTGCTCATAGTTCACTAGCTCTTTGAGGAAAATGCTGCAATTAAAACAGCAAAGACAGGGTTAACAATGAGAATACTCACTGGTTATCATAGAACAAGTATTTCCTCAACCAAAATCGCATGAAATAGAACTGATTTGAATTGGTCTCATGCAATAATGTGCACCTGAAACAGAACAACAACATCAACTAATATAACTAGTTGGAATCTCTTTCAAATTAAGGATGTGTCACAGATTACACCCTGTTCCCTATATAGTGCACTACCTTTGACCAGAGCCCTTCCTTGGTCAAAGGTAGTGTACTATATAGGACATAGGGTGCCATTTGGGACGCATCTCAATTTGAAAGAGATCCCTACCTGTTATGGAAATCATAAATCTCCTGGATGTTGCCGAAGATGATGTGCTCCTTGTTGACGATGCCAGGCGGAATCTCCTCCACCCCACTTGTCAACTCCCACAGGTACGTCTAGACAGGAGGAGGACACAGGAAACTACACATGCTATCATGTCCTACAACCAATCCTCACAAAAAAAATCGACTTCTCTTTCTTGGACTCACACCTGCACTTGTTTTTTCTTCCTGGCACTGATTCTTCTGATAGCAGCTTTTTCGAAGGGTCTACAGGCAATAACTGTGATATGTGTTTGTTTTTTCCTACTAAACTTAGTTGAATGCACTATTTGAGTACATACCAATTCCAAAAGATCCCTCAAATGAAGAAAGTCTCATTGCCAAGCGAAACTGGAAGGGGGAAAAGCTTACCTCTAAACATTCATGCAAGTCCCTGACATAGGCCTTCTCAGTCTGAAGGAGTTCAGCCATTATGAACCTGGATAAATACACACATGCAATACATCAGCAACCAGCAATGACATAGTCGGAGTTTCAAACGACTCCCTATTCCCTATATAGTGCACTACTTTTGACCAGGGCCCATAGGGTTCTGTTCAAAAGTAGTGCACTATAAAGGGAATAGGGTGCCATTTGGGACAAACCCATAGTCTCTTCACAAAGCCACATTCCAAGACTACCAATGACTATATCTAGCCATATCACATGAACTGCACCATGAATTGTGTTTTGTTATTTAGTAAATATATTTTAGAAAAAGGTATTTTAAACTTGTATATACTGTTCATAAGAGAGGGATACAGCAGAGAAAGTGAGTGGAGGAATAGGTGATCAAACCACATCATGGAATGTTAAACATAGGCCTACACACCTTTATGAAAAGCCATATTACTACCATAGACTTCACGACTGTGCAACACTTGCTTCCTCCAGCGATTTATCCCTATTCCTCTGTAGTGTCTGTAGTGTGTACTCACTCTTTCTTCCTGGCTGACTTCCTTTTCTCCTCGTTGACCTCGTGGTTGGGGTCGCGGAGCTTCACCTCCCCAGGATCAGTCAGGCTGGCTGGGATGATGTCCAGCTCCAAGTCCTTATTATCCTATCAGATACAGAGGGAGCGCTCAGCACACGTCCCAAATGGCACCCTCTTCCCTATGTAGTGCACTACTTTATACCAGAGCCCTAAGGGCCCTGGTCAAAAGTAGTGCACTACATAGGGAATAGGGTGCCATTTGGGATGCAACCCTTCAACACGGTCCATGATGACTCAGCACTTACACATGAAATAGACTTTTCGAACAGACTCTCTTTCAAGTAGAGGAGGAATTGATGCCTGTGTGTCGAGATGAGGACAGGGCTTCAAACTGAGATGTGTTAGGTCTTGCCCCTGGTTTTCTTTGCCCCAAGGCTGTAGAGATACTAGCTACTGTAATTAGCTCGGTGGAAGTCTTCCCTTTGTAAGACAATCACACACACCTTGCTACAGGGTAGGTGACCACTAGGGGAGCTATGACAACAGCAGCAGGTGAAGGACTATACATTCAAGGGAGCACAAATGAGGACTATCATGTTTTACAACATTTGTTTCATTCCATACGTCCTTTGAAAACACACTCATTAGCGATAGAAAGACTAAGCCTAATTAGTGGCCAGGGATTGGTGTTGTGTTGATGAATGAGTGTTCACAGCAGGTGGGGTTAGTCCTTAGCCCCATAGGGGCCCTCCAGGGGGCCTTACCTCGGAGCTGATGCCTAGTGATTTCTCCAGGCTGGAGCGGTACTTCCCCATCCGGAGGGAGAAGTCTCGGTAGCGCTTGTCCACCGTGGTGACCCACTTCTTCAGCTCAGTGACGTGAACATGGCCCTTTTCCACAAAGCTGTCGGCCAGCTGAATGAGGAGCTTCACCTTCTCCTTGGTTTGCTGTAGGAAGCACACAGAGAGATGATGTGTCTAAGTGTGTGTGCGTGAGTTTCCATATGTGTGTGTGTATTATTATACGTGTGTGCATGTGTGTGTGTGAGTGTTTCAATCATCTGCAGCCTCAATGTCTAGGCTGACGCTTGAGAGAGTGCAGACATCCCTCAAGAGAGATCTCTAACACTCGCTTGCTGCCTGAACCACTGATAGCTAATGATCTCATTGGGCTGTAGACAGGCAGACACAAGGCAGGCTGCAGTGGAAATGTTTGGCTAATATCATATGCAGGTATAGGGTCAGCAGTAAGTGAGGGAGTCCGAGCAGACTCCGAACAGTAGCTCTAGCGCTGCGTCCCAAATGGCACGCTATTCCAAAAGTAGTGCACTACATAGGGAGTAAGGTAACATTTGGGACACAGACTAGATCTGCTTCCCAGCTCCAGCTCCATACCTTGGCGGACACTCGGAATTCCTCGTACTCCTTCAGCAGTTCATGACTCCTCTCGCAGCTCTCTCCAGGGCAGGTGTGAGTGGAGAGGTAATACTCTCCTGTTTCCTGGATCCAGTCTAAGGCCTGCAGAGAGATACAGGACAGGGGGGGAGTGAAGAGAAGTGAAGAGCTCCCTCTTTCCATATTCCTCTGTCCCTCTCTGCATGTCCTCTATCTTTCATCGGTGGCTGTGCTGGCCATCGAAAACAAACAAAACTCCCACGTATCCCTGGCTGGGTCTAGTCCAGGGCCAGATGTTATGGACATGCAGTATAAACACAGCACTCGGAGTGCTTGGGCTGCGTTCAGGAGAGCTCACCTGTTTGGCACTGCGTTCGAACACGACATACTGCTGGCACTGGTCCAGGCGTCGTTTCTTCATGGTCCAAAAGTGCAGAACCCGGTTCTCCCTCTGGAGCAGCTCACTGAGGATGGCTAGAGAGGAGAGGGAGACCATGGAGCACAGAAAGAAGTTAGCATATTGTCAACACAGTGGTTTCAAACACAACCCACACTAGTCCATATACAAACATAATAAACTTTAGTAAGTTCAACTGAACGTGAAAATAAATATGTACATTTCCTAAAGAAGAGGAGCATTAAAAGAGTTAGTAACAGGAAGGTACAGTGGCTTGCGAAAGTATTCACCCCCCTTGGCATTTTTCCTATTTTGTTGCCTTACAACCTGGAATTAAAATTGAGTTTTGTGGGGTTTGTATCATTTGATTTACACAACATGCCTACCATTTTGAAGATGCAAAATATTTTTTCTTGTGAAACAAACAAGAAATAAGACAAAAAAACTGACAACTTGAGCGTGTATAACTATTCACCCCCCCAAAGTCAATACTTTGTAGAGCCACCTTCTGCAGCAATTACAGCTGGAAGTCTCTTGGGGTATGTCTCTATAAGCTTGGCACATCTAGCCACTGGGATTTTTGCCCATTCTTCAAGGCAAAACTGCTCCAGGTCCTTCAAGTTGGATGGGTTCCGCTGGTGTACAGCAATCTTTAAGTCATACCACAGATTCTCAATTGGATTGAGGTCTGGGCTTTGACTAGGCCATTCCAAGACATTTAAATGTTTCCCTTTAAACCACTCGAGTGTTGCTTTAGCAGTATGCTTAGGGTCATTGTCCTGCTGGAAGGTGAACCTCTGTCCCAGTCTCAAATCTCTGGAAGACTGAAACAGGTTTCCCTCAAGAATTTCCCTGTATTTAGCGCTGTCCATCATTCCTTCAATTCTGACCAGTTTCCCAGTCCCTGTCGATGAAAACATCCCCACAGCATGATGCTGCCACCACCATGCTTCACTGTGGGGATGGTGTTCTTGGGGTGATGAGAGGTGTTGGGTTTGCACCAGACATAGCGTTTTCCTTGATGGCCAAAAAGCTCAATTTTAGTCTCATCTGACCAGAGTACCTTCTTCCACATGTTTGGGGAGTCTCCCACATGCCTTTTGGCGAACACCAAACGTGTTTGCTTAATTTTTTTCATTAAGCAATGGCTTTTTTCTGGCCACTCTTCCGTAAAGCCCAGCTCTGTGGAGTGTATGGCTTAAAGTGGTCCTATGGACAGATACTCCAATCTCCGCTGTGGAGCTTTGTAGCTCCTTCAGGGTTATCTTTGGTGTCTTTGTTGCCTCTCTGATTAATGCCCTCCTTGCCTGGTCCGTGAGTTTTGGTGGGCGGCCTTCTCTTGGCAGGTTTGTTGTGGTGCCATATTCTTTCAATTTTTTAATAATGGATTTAATGATGCTCCGTGGGATGTTCAAAGTTTCTGATATTTTTTTTAGAACCCAACCCTGATCGGTACTTCTCCACAACTTTGTCCCTGACCTGTTTGGAGAGCTCCTTGGTCTTCATGGTGCCGCTCGCTTGGTGGTGTTGCAGACTCTGGGGCCTTTCAGAATAGGTGTATATATACACTGAGATCATGTGACACTTAGATTGCACATAGGTGGACTTTACTAATTATGTGACTTCTGAAGGTAATTGGTTGCACCAGATCTTATTTAGGGGCTTCATAGCAAAGGGGGTGAATACATATGCACGCACCACTTTTCCGTTATTAATTTTTTATAATTTTTTGAAACAAGTTATTTTTTTCATTTCACTTCACCAATTTGAACTATTTTGTGTATGTCCATTACATGACATCCAAATAAAAATCCATTTAAATTACAGGTTGTAATGCAACAAAATAGGAAAAACGGCAAGGGGTATGAAAACTTTTGCAAGGCACTGTATAAGGACTCGTGCTCAGTAGTCAATATAAGGCGTCCCAAATGGCACCGATTATTCCATTGATATTATTCCAGCGCTGGTCAAAAGTAGGCTTGCAGTGAGCGTGGGAAATGCACTCCACAAATTAAATATAATTTTTATTGGCTACTATATAGGGAATAGGGTGCCATTTGGGACACACACCATGCTAGTCCAATAGGGCTGTTGTGACTGACCTTTAACCTGCTGCTCGGGTCCTCTGGCGTGGCCTGATGCACCAGGTATACCCACGTTGTTCCTGTGGATATACTTCAGGAATACCTCAGCATTTCTCCTGGCCAACGTGCAAGCCTGGGGCACAAGTAGGGACATTGTCGAACAGGATCATCGCTATGGACGACGTATACACAACTACCATCCAAAATACATTGAAACTGAGGTTAAGATATTGCATGTGTAATATCTTAAGACACCATAGATACATCACTGTCAACATGGTTATTTGTTTTTGGTTGACAACAAGTAAACTGGCATTCACATCATGTCCTGCAAGAGGTGGACATGTATTTCAGCTCTGTAATGGGAAAATCAAAATGAAACCAAACAGTTACTTGTTTCAGAATACAGATGTGTTCTACTGAAGAGAATCAGACAGACAGAATAGCCCCAGTTCAGGGTCTGTGAATATGCAGCAAATTAATGATCAACAGAACATGTCCTTTGTCCCAAATGGCACCCTATTCCCTATAGTGCACTACTTTTGTCCAGAGCCCTATGGGCCCTTATAAAAAGTAGATCAAAAGTAGTGCCCTAGTGGTGTTATTCCATGCAGCACTGGTGTCAGTTTTGGGAGGTTTGTTTTCATCAACCTGGGTGATTCTTAGGAGCCGGGGGAGTAGGGTGAAGTAGCCCCTAGCTATTCTTGGGTCAGCTTTGCATTTCTCCTATATGGGGAAGCTGATCTGTACCTATTGGAAACTTCCTGCTCTTCCTGCTTTACCTAGGTACAAATCTAGGATCAGAATTCCCTCCCCCAATCACACTCTTAACCATTTGTGGGGGAAATGCATAACTGACCCAAGATTAGCGTCCAGGGGTAACTTCACCCACCCCCAGGAAGGAGCAAACTATTGACGACGTCAGAAACGCTTCAAAAGGGTGAAGAAAATATAAGTCGACATAATTCTGGTTGGAGGCAGAGAGGATGAAAATCTGTCCACGAAAATAAGACCACGAAGTGAGGAATTTTTGTATGTAGGTCAACGAGAGAATGTCGAATTTGGTCAACAAACTGTTAATTTGCTACGTGAGGCTTATTTGATTGAACATACATTTCTTAATGGTTAGGTTGTTACGAATGCACTGATATAAGTGGACGCACATGTTATTTCATCCACTTAAAAAATATATACACTTACGGTCAAAAGTTTTAGAACACCTACTCATTCAAGGGTTTTTCTTTATTTTTTACTATTTTCTACATTGTAGAATAATAGTGAAGACATCAAAACAATGAAATAACACATATGGAATCATGTAGTAACCAAAAAAAGTGTTAAACAAATCAAAATATATTTTATATTTGAGATTCTTCAAATAGCCACCCTTTGCCTTGATGACAGCTTTGCACAATCTTCGCATTCTCTCAACCAGCTTCATGAGATAGTCACCTGGAATGCATTTCAATTAACAGGTGTGCCTTCTTAGTACATTTGTGGAATTTCTTTCCTTCTTAATGTGTTTGCGCCAATCAGTTGTGTTGTGACAAGTTAAGGGGGGGGGGGGGGGGGCGGGGGGCGCTTTACAGAAGATAGCCCTATTTGGTAAAAGACCAAGTCCATATTATGGCAAGAACAGCTCAAATAAGCTGCAGAGGATAAGTTCATTAGAATTACCAGCCTCAGAAATTGCAGCCCAGATAAATGCTTCACAGAGTTCAAGTAACAAACACATCTCAACATCATCTGATCAGAGGAGACTGTGTGAATCAGGCCTTCATGGTCGAATTACTGCAAAGAAACCACTACTAAAGGACACCATGTCACGATCGTCGTAGGAGTGAGTAGACCAAGGCGCAGCGTGTGAAACAAACATGACTTTAATAGTTAAAATATACAAAAACAAAACACGACTCGTGAAGTCCACGGTAAACCAATACCGACACGGAACAAAAACCCACAACACCCAAGGGAAAACCTACAGATTAAATATGGCTCCCAATCAGAGACAACCAGCCGACAGCTGACACTCGTTGCCTCTGATTGGGAGTCACACAGGCAGACATAGAAACAGACAACCTAGAACACCCAAACAAAGAAACAGAACACATAGAATGAACACACCCTGGCTCAACATATAGAGTCCCAGAGCCAGGGTGTGACAGTACCCCCCCCTAAAGGCGCGGACTGCGACCGCGCCTCAACTAAAGCAAAACAGGGGAGGGCTGGGCGGGCATACCTCCTCGGCGGCGGTTCTGCCTCCGGCCTTGACCACCACCCTCCAATGAACCCCCCATAGCGCCCCTGGTCCAGTCTGGCTCCGCTGGCTGGAGCTGACCTGGACGTAGCAGGAGCGGCTAGCTTCAGCTCCGTTGGGGAGCAATAAAGCGGTACCTGATCTGGCACCGATGACCCAGGCACGGGTTGTGCCGGACTGACGACTCGCACCCCTGGCTTGGTGCGAGTGGCAGGAACGAGCCGGGCCGGGCTGGCGACGCGCACCGTAGACTTGGTGCGAGTGGCAGGAACAGGCCGTACCGGGCTGGCGACGCGCACCGTAGACTTGGTGCGAGGAGCAGGGACAGGCCGGGCCGGGCTGGCGACGCACCCCGTAGGCTTGGTGCGTGGAGCAGGGACAGGCCGGGCTGGGCTGACGACGCACACCGTAGGCTTGGTGCGTGGAGCAGGAACAGGCCGGGCAGGGCTGGCGACGCACACCGTAGGCTTGGTGCGTGGAGCAGGAACAGGCCGGACTGGGCTGGCGACGCACACCGTAGGCTTGGTGCGTGGAGCAGGGACAGGCCGGACTGGGCTGGCGACGCACACCGTAGGCTTGGTGCGTGGAGCAGGGACAGGCCGGACTGGGCTGGCGACGCACACCGTAGGCTTGGTGCGTGGAGCAGGAACAGGCCGGACCGTACTGGGAACACACACCACTGGCCTTAAACGGGGATCAGGAACGGGCCGGACCGGACTGGCAATACACCTCAGTACCTCTCGCCGTGCCTCTACAACTTCCTTCCCTCCTCTCGCCAATGGCTCCCGTAACCCGGTGGCCTTCTCTCCTCGTCTCCCATTTCGCCCTGTGGCAGCCTCCTGCTGCCCAGTCGCCCATGCCGTGTGCCCCCCCCTAAAAAATTATTGGGGGTGCCTCTCGTCCGTCCGACGATGGCACTGCTGACGCCGCTGCTCCTCTCTCGCCAGGGCCTTAATCCTACCCCAAGGTCCCTTGCCCCCGAGCATGTCCTCCCAGGACCACACTTTGCCCACCTGGGCCATCGCCAGCCTCTCCATCTCCTTTCCTGGCGCTTCCTCCCATGTCCAGTCTGCCTGCTCCTGGACACGCTGCTTGGTCCTTTTACGGTGGGTTTTTCTGTCACGATCGTCGTAGGAGTGAGTAGACCAAGGCGCAGCGTGTGAAACAAACATGACTTTAATAGTTAAAGTATACAAAAACAAAACACGACTCGTGAAGTCCACGGTAAACAAATACCGACACGGAACAAAAACCCACAACACCCAAGGGAAAACCTACAGATTAAATATGGCTCCCAATCAGAGACAACCAGCCGACAGCTGACACTCGTTGCCTCTGATTGGGAGTCACACAGGCAGACATAGAAACAGACAACCTAGAACACCCAAACAAAGAAACAGAACACATAGAATGAACACACCCTGGCTCAACATATAGAGTCCCAGAGCCAGGGTGTGACACACCAATAATAAGAAGAGACTTGCTTGGGCCAAGAAACACGAGCAATGGACATTAGACCGGTGGAGTCCAAATTGGAGATTTTTGGTTCCAACCGCCGTGTCTTTGTGAGACGCGGTGTGGGTGAATGGATGATATCCGCATGTGTAGTTCCCACCGTAAAGCATGGAGGAGGAGGTGTTATGGTGTAGGAGTGCTTTGCTGATGACACTGTCTGTGATTGATTTAGAATTCAAGGCACACTTAACCAGCATGGTTTGGGCTTAGTGGGACTATTATTTGTTTTTCAACAGGACAATGACCCAACACACCTCCAGGCTGTGTAAGGGCTATTTTACCAAGAAGGAGAGTGATGGAGTGCTGTATCAAATGACCTGGCCTCCACAATCCCCGACCTCAACCCAATTGAGATGGTTTGGGATGAGTCGGACCGCACAGTGAAGGAAAAGCAGCCAACAAGTGCTCAGCATATGTGGGAACTCCTTCAAGACTGTTGGAAAAGCATTCCAGGTGAAGCTGGTTGAGAGAATGCCAAGAGTGTGCAAAGCTGTCATCAAGGCAAAAGGTGGCTATTTGAAGAATCTCAAATATAAAATATATATTGATTTGTTTAACACTTTTTTGGTTACTACACGATTCCATATGGGTTATTTCATAGTTTTGATGTCTTCACTATTATTCTACAATGTAGAAAATAGTAAAAAATAAAGAAAAACCCTTGAATGAGTAGGTGTTCTAAAACTTTTGACCGGTAGTGTATATAAATATATACTTTATATTGGAGTTGTGCCTGTTGTTCACACGCATATCTGCCCTCTCATTGGCTAGAATTGTCCCATCTTTGAGTACATGTATTTCCATTGTTAGAGCGGTCATTCAACTATCTTGTCAATAGAAAATCTTTGTTGGAGGTAAATACAAACACAGCAATGACGATCTTGTCTGCTTCTCATTCTGTACATTTGGTATTCCGAAAATTAAAGGATAGAGCAGAGCAGAGAGACACAGAAGACGGAAGAAGAAGACAATAAAAAAAGGAGAAGGGAGAGGAATGAAATTTTAGCAACACTAGCTAGTTACTTTTGAAAGAGCTGTTTTAAAAGCCTTTCTAGCTAGCTGGCCCGCCATTAGCTAGCTAATGTATTAGCTAGTTAATGTTGCTCTAGCTATATATTCTGTAACATTAGCTAGTTACAAGTATGCTTTTTATTTATGTCGTCCTTACATAGTTAGTGATACCACTGAATTTTCCCTGGAGTTTTTCCCATTTTGATTCTAGCTAGCTAGCTGGGTCATTATGCCGTTATGCATTTGCCGCGTTTGGGGAAAAGGAACAAAGCGGGGCGGCGACGGTTCTTGATCTTGAGTCATGACCCAGCTAGTGCGCCTACTAACTAGTTAGCTAGCTAGCTACGTTCATCTGTTTGTTTGCTAAGCTTGTAGCTAAATGGGATTGCTAGCTAGCTACATGTTTATCTGTACTGTATACTAGCTAATTGTCTGTCTTGGTTTATTATTTTATTTGCAGACGATCATGATGTACCGCCGCAGACAAAGGAGGCACAGGGAATAGGGCACCATTTGAGACACAACCATGTTGCTCTGCTGTACCTTGAGGAAGGCTTCCTTCTGCTCCAGGTGTTTGCTGATGAGGGGGATGACATGGTCCGTCTCGGCCATGGCTCCAAGCTTGTCATGTCCACCACACCAGTCCTCATCCCTCCTGTACTCCTGCTCCAGACTCTCCAGCACACTGCACACCTGAGGAGGGCACAGGGGTCTCAGTCTTCATGCTAGGTCGGACACAATTTCGAGGTGCCATCACAGAACCGGACATACTACCGATAAGCAACCTTTTCTGTCTTTGAGTTTAACCAAACACAAAACCACACCATCCTTTGTCTTTTTTCAAAAAAAAAATTTAAGGAGTGGGAATTCATATATCTTGTTTATTGAGGACATAGGGACAGGATGATGCAATGGAGAGAGAATGTGTCTCAAGGCTTTAGGCCCTCCAGGCCAACACCACCATTTGTCTTAATGGATGGGAAATGCTTGAGGTGGTTGTTGAGTGATTCAGGGAGCGCTGTGCGGGGGTGGTGTTGACACACACACACCTGCTCTGAGGTCTTGTAGAAGGCCACAGAAGCGTTGACCAGCTTGAGACGATCCTCCATCTTGAGCATGAGCTGCTGCCAGTGCATGGCCACCTTCTCGGCGCAGGCCCGTATGCCGTCCGGGTCAAAATGGCCCGCCTGGAGCATGACCTCAGCCTTCTGCTGCACCTGCAGGGCACTCTGGTGGGTCTTCTGGAGGGAATTGGCATGGAACAGGGACTGAGGGGACACACAGAGAGAGAGAGAGAGAGGTTGTTTAGGGTAAGGGTCAGGGTAAGTGACGGGTCAATGATACATGATGATGTGTTAATTCTAACAGTGTAAATATGACGTTTTTTACAAACTGTACATGTGCCAAGACTTTATACACTGCTCAAAAAAATAAAGGGAACACTAAAATAACACATCCTAGATCCTCTCCTCTTTACATAGTTGAATGTGCTGACAACAAAATCACACAAAAATGATCAATGGAAATCAAATGTATCAACCCATGGAGGTCTGGATTTGGAGTCACCCTCAAAATTAAAGTGGAAAACCACACTACAGGCTGATCCAACTTTGATGTAATGTCCTTAAAACAAGTCAAAATGAGGCTCAGTAGTGTGTGTGGCCTCCACGTGCCTGTATGACCTCCCTACAACGCCTGGGCATGCTCTTGATGAGGTGGCGGATGGTCTCCTGAGGGATCTCCTCCCAGACCTGGACTAAAGCATCCGCCAACTCCTGGACAGTCTGTGGTGCAACGTGACGTTGGTGGATGGAGCGAGACATGATGTCCCAGATGTGCTCAATTGGATTCAGGTCTGGGGAACGGGCGGGCCAGTCCATAGCATCAATGCCTTCCTCTTGCAGGAACTGCTGACACACTCCAGCCACATGAGGTCTAGCATTGTCTTGCATTAGGAGGAACCCAGGGCCAACCGCACCAGCATATGGTCTCACAAGGGGTCTGAGGATCTCATCTCGGTACCTAATGGCAGTCAGGCTACCTCTGGCGAGCACATGGAGGGCTGTGCGGCCCCCCAAAGAAATGCCACCCCACACCATGACTGACCCACCGCCAAACCGGTCATGCTGGAGGATGTTGCAGGCAGCAGAACGTTCTCCACGGCGTCTCCAGACTCTGTCACGTCTGTCACATGTGCTCAGTGTGAACCTGCTTTCATCTGTGAAGAACACAGGGCACCAGTGGCGAATTTGCCAATCTTGGTGTTCTCTGGCAAATGCCAAACGTCCTGCACGGTGTTGGGCTGTAAGCACAACCCCCACCTGTGGACGTCGGGCCCTCATACCACCCTCATGGAGTCTGTTTCTGACCGTTTGAGCAGACACATGCACATTTGTGGCCTGCTGGAGGTCATTTTGCAGGGCTCTGGCAGTGCTCCTCCTGCTCCTCCTTGCACAAAGGCGGAGGTAGCAGTCCTGCTGCTGGGTTGTTGCCCTCCTACGGCCTCCTCCACGTCTCCTGATGTACTGGCCTGTCTCCTGGTAGCGCCTCCATGCTCTGGACACTACGCTGACAGACACAGCAAACCTTCTTGCCACAGCTCGCATTGATGTGCCATCCTGGATGAGCTGGACTACCTGAGCCACTTGTGTGGGTTGTCGACTCCGTCTCATGCTACCACTAGAGTGAAAGCACCGCCAGCATTCAAAAGTGACCAAAACATTAGCCAGGAAGCATAGGAACTGAGAAGTGGTCTGTGGTCACCACCTGCAAAACCAGTCCTTTATTGGGGGTGTCTTGCTAATTGTCTATAATTTCCACCTGTTGTCTATTCCATTTGCACAACAGCATGTGAAATGTATTGTCAACCAGTGTTGCTTCCTAAGTGGACAGTTTGATTTCACAGAAGTGTGATTGACTTGGAGTTACATTGTGTTGTTTAAGTGTTCCCTTTATTTTTTTGAGCAGTGTATATTCTTATGTTTAAATGGGTTTTCTACAATGTTGTTTTTGGGGCTGAACCATAAGCGAGAACAGTATGGTAATGTGTGTGTTAACCCTTGTTTTCTAAAGACTTTATATATGCCATTGACTGTAGTCCAGTCTAGTCTGGTGCTTGCACGGCATTTTGGGAGCCCGGGTTTCCTTTGGACGTCATTGCCTGTGTGATTAAAACCTTCCAATAAAAGATGATTTAAAGTTGATGTTTCGTTTTATTAAAAGAAGATGCAAAAATGTGAGAGGCTTAAAGATAAGGGACATTTCATTAGCTACTTATCTGGAGCTGTCTAAAGATACTGTCCCACTAAGAATAAATGCAATTATCTTTCCAAATGGCCTCTCCATGTCTACATCCCAAATGGCACCCTATTCCCTATGAAGGGCACTACTTTTGACCACGGCCCTGGTCAATAGTAGTGCACAGTACCCTAGTCTGCAGACTTCTTCTCTCTTTTTCCTCATCTCATATATACTGAGTGTACAAAATATTAGGAACACCTTCCTAATATTGAGTTGCACCCCCTTTTGCCCTCAGAACAGCCTCAATTCGTCAGAGCATGGACTCTACAAGGTGTCGAAAGTGTTCCACAGGGATGCTGGCCCATGTTGACTCCAATGCTTCCCACAGTTGAGTCAAGTTGGCTGGATGTCCTTTGGGTGGTGGACCATTCTTGATACACATGGGAAACTGTTGAGCGTGAAAAACCCAGCAGTGTCGCAGTTCTTGACACACTCAAACCAGTGGGCCTGGCACCTACTACCATACCCCGTTCAAAGGCACTTCAATCTTTTGTCTTGCCCATTCACCCTCTGAATGGCACACACAATCCATGACTCAATTGTCTCAAGGCTTAAAAATCCTTCTTTAATCTGTCTCCTCCCCTTCATCTACACTAATTAAAGTGGATTTAGCAGGTGACATCAATAAGACCTGGTCAGTCTGTCAGGGTTGCCCAACCCTCTTCTACTGTCCTGTAGGTTTTCAGTCTAACCCTAATTTAGCATATCTGATTCAGCTAGTTAAGGTCTTGTTGAGCAGCTAATAATTAGAATCAGGTGTGTTAAATTAGGGTTGGACTGAAAACCCACAGGACGCTAGATCTCCAGGAAGAGGGTTGGGCAGCCCTGGTCTATGTCATGGAAAGAGCAGGTGTTCCTAATGTTTTGTACACTCAGTGTATGTTGTCCTCTAGAAAGTAAATATTAAGTTGTAACAGTGTCAAATGGCTTTTGTTTTTTTGCTTGGCTAGGCTGAGCTACATCACAAAGGAAAAAAAAAATCAGAATTGAACAGAAATGCATTTCAATCTTACAGAATTAAACCCATAGAGGCAAACTACCATGGTGTGCTTTTCTTGCCAGATCCAGGCCTGATTTACAACTATAAATCCACCAGAGAAAGCTAATACAGGAGAAAAGGAAATAAAGCCGTCAAGAGTAATTTAACATTTCTGCACTTACACAAGTTACTACTTAATCAAAAACATTACAATTGATGTATAATCAAATACAAAAAACAGAATATGGAATTTCAATTCTGCATGAGTCCCATTACCTAACTCTAAAAGCCTTCCTAAACTATAATGTAAAGCAGGTCTGCGTCCCAAATGGCTCTCTATTCCCTTTATAGTGCACTACTTTTGACCAGGGCTCATAGGGCTCTGGTCAAAAGTAGTGGACTTTATAGGGAATAGGGTGCCATTTGGGATGCATCCCAAGTTTCTGGTCCACAGCTAATGGAGGGCCAGGGAAATGCTGACTCCTCATGAAAGGATAGGACCAAGAGCCATAAACCTTTCATAAAGCATCAATCTTATAGGAGTATATATCACATAACAGTCACTGGTTCATCTAAAACGCTCTGTCAATGCAGTTACCTTTACAACATCCATTTTGCATCTAAAATGATATAATCAGGTAAATCCAGTCTTAACTCCCTTAAAGGGTAATCCATGATTGCTACATCTTTTGACTTTTACAATTATTGATTCAGATGAGCAAAAAAGATGGTATAATAATATATTATGTATATTAATACAAATACTGGCTATATTGTATGCTCATAAATTCTGAAAATTCTATTATTTTATACTAATACAATTTCGCAGAGAAAGAGATTTTGTTTAATAAGTAATATATTTTTCCTCTCAAAGAGATATGGGTCAAAATGATTGGCACCCCTGTTTTCAATACCTTTCAATACATCACCTTTTGAGGATAACGGCACTGAGCCTTTTTCTGAAGTGTTTTATGAGTTGGAGAACACATTGGTAGGGATCTTAGACCATTCCACCATACAGAATCTTTCCAGATCCTTGATATTCTTCGTCTGCCATCTTCAATTCAAAACCACAGGTTTTCAATGGGGTTCCTGTCCGGAGACTGAGATGGCCATTGCAAAATGTCGATTTTGTGGTCAATTATCAATTTCTTTGTGGATGTTGATGTGTGCTTGGGGTTATTGTCTTGCTGGAAAATCCACTTGCGGCCAAGTTTCAGCCTCCTGCCAGAAGCAACCAAGGTTTTGGATAAAATGCCCTGGAACTGGGTAAAGTTCATGATGCCGTCGACCAGTAACAAGGGCCCCAAGACCAGTGGAAGCAAAATAGCCCCATAACATCAAAGATCGACCATCATATTTTACAGTAGGTATGGGGTTATTTTCTGCTTATGCATCCTTATTTAGACGCCAAACCCACCACTGGTGTGTGTGGCCAAAGAGCTCTATTTTCATCTCATCTGACCATTGCATTGGTTCCAATCCAAGTGCCAATTCTGTTTAGCAAACTCCAGGCTACATTTGTTGGATGACATGAAAATATAGCTCTTTGGCCACACACACACCAGTGGTAGGTTTGGCGTCTAAATAAGGATGCATAAGCAGAAAATAACCCCATACCTACTGTAAAATATGGTGGTGGATGATCAAGGATGCATGGAGGAATGGTCTAAGATCCCTACCAATGTGATCTCCAATCTCATAAAACACTTTAGAAAAAGGCTCAGTGCCGTTATCCTCGAAAGGTGAGGTACTGAAAGGTATTGAAAACAGGGGTGCCATACATTTTGACCCCTATCTTTTTGAGAAAAATAGTGTTACTTGTTAAAAAAAAAGCTATTTCTCTGAGCAATTGCATTCGTATAAAATAATATAATTGAATATATATTTTTTTTAGCATACAATACAGCTCAGTATTTGTATTATTTATTTTATGCAGTCTTTTTTTCAAATCTTTATTAAGGGTGGCAATAATTTCAGACCTGACTGTATAGTCATTCATTCTTGAAGAATATGTAACTTATAAACTGTCTTGCCCCATCAGAACCCAAAATATATGCTTATTTTACCTCATCCCTCAGCTGTTTACCAAGAAAAGTGGCCGGTGTGACGCTATCACAGATTGCCCCTTTCTCTCTATAGGTCCCAATAGAAACCTGATGTCTGGGGAGAGATAGGCCACTGTGGTGGCTTTCTGGGGTAAATACATACATTTGTTTCCCCAAAGAGAGGAAGGGATGGTGATTGCATTAAGAAAACTCCCTCTACATCCTGCACAGTGATTTAATAAAAGTTAGCTAATAGGTTCTTAAAGGGGTTATTTTCATTCCCTCCAAATGGATTCCAGAGCTGTGCTGGACAGGATTCAGCACACATGCACATGCACACACCCACACAAACACACACACACACACACACACACACACACACACACACACACACACACACACACACACACACACACACACACACACACACACACACACACACACACACACACACACAAGTATACACACACAGTCTGGGGTGGTGGTTCTTGGGCTGGAACAGGCCTCCGGATCCAGGCTTCACTACTTGGAGTCAGAGCCACAGCAGAGCCAGATTGTGTGCCAGGTCACCAGTGTGCTGTGTGTGTGTGTGTGCTGATACAGGACTTTACCAAGCAGCCCCATATTTTGTGTGAACATTTGTCGTCATGCTCAGAGCAACAGCTATTTAAAGAGCTGAATGAAAACAAACAGAGCACTGTTTTCCCAGATAGTGTGTGTGTACGGCTGAGCGTGTGTAATGTTGACAGACAATGTTTGTGTGTGTGCATCTGCGTGTGTGTCTAAGGGTATATGGAGTTCACACCAAATATGTGTGTGTTTGTGTTTGCCTGTGTGTGTGTGTGCGCAAATGCAGAGTTTACACTTCGTGCCTGCTTGTGTGTGTATAGTTTCATGACAGCGCACATTGAAGCGATTAGCCTGGTCAGTCAGTCTGGTTTTGGGGAGGGGGAGAGGTTACCTCGATGGCCAGCTGGAACTGTTCATGCTCCCTCTGGAGTTGCTCTGCCTCTGACAGCGAGCTGGCATTCACCATGCTGGCGTTCAGCATGGACTCCCCATTCCGGATCCAGCCCAGGACCTGCAGGGGGGACACACAGAGAGGAGAGGAGTTTAGAGTTGGTACATTGGTACGGTGCAGTTAGGTCTAGGCCAGAGGAAGGTGGTGAGGGAGGATGTCTCATAATAATGGCTCAAATAGAATGGTATCAAACCTATGGAAACCATGTGTTTGTTGTGTTGGACACCATTCCATTCATTCCGTTCCAGCCATAACTATGAGCCTGTCCTCCGAACTGGATGGTGTCACGTAACATAATACAGTATTCATAATGTCACTTTTTTATGAGTATGAACATACTCAGACATGTTTTGCCTCAAACAGCAGTTGAAAATGTCAGAGGGACAGACTGAGTCAGACTTAGAAATACCCAAAGTCAGGCTTATGTAATGCATATCTAATGCAATCCCAAAATGAAGCATGAGATCAAACTAGAGGCACAAAGAGCTTTGGTATTGTTGAGCTTCATAAGCACAGCTTGGTGGCATAGTTCAACACAAACAAGGGGATAAACTAGGATTAGCAGTAGTATAATCTTCACAGGCATATTAACTATTAGATATTACATATGTTCCCTTCTGTTCATTTAGAAATCCAATGAGGGATTAGAAACATATGGATCTTTTTTTTCTCTGGCTTCCTAAAACTCAGAGACCGGCTGTGCAGGGGATGTGGCTCATCAGTACCACTCTCTTTCTTTCTACCTCGCACTCTCTTTCTTTCTTTCTTTCTTTCATTTATTGTTATATTTAAATTGACTTTAAGAGGTGATTTGCTACGTGGATGGTCCGGCAGACTTCAGTTTGAGAGAGCGATCCAGCATATTTAATTAATCTGTATTTCCACAGTTTGTATATTTCTTGTATAGTGATGAAGGCACACAGCTAAATGTGCTCTATGTCAAACTGACATTCAGATTGAAATTTCCTCAGAGAGCTTTCTCTCTCAGAATGCATCCCAAATGGCACCTTACTCCCTACATAATGCACTACTTTTGACCAGAATCCTATGGGCCCTGATCAAAAGTAGTGCACTATATAGGGAATAGGGTAACATATGAGACGCAAGCTCGGTTTGACACAGACAATAATACTTTACTAGCCTGTCTGAGAATGATTAAGTAATCTAGTTTAGTGTTTCTCAATGGCACTGGCATACATTGACTTGACATTTTACTCTAGGCCATACAAGCAGATAAGTCGGCAAAAACATGTTTGAGAGGAGTGAAAAGCTGTCTTCACCAAGCAGCTGATACAAGCCAGTCATTGATCAAATATTGAACCACTGCTGGCAGCCATACACTCACACTGACTGTTTGATGTAGGGTGTTTTCTGCTGGGTGGATGTGTGTGTGTGTGTGTATTTGAGCGCGTGGGTTTGCGTGTGTGTGTGCGCCTGCAAGCGAGTGAGCATGTGTGTGTGCGCAAGTGTGTGTGTTGGAGACTCTCACCAGCCCAGTTCACCCTCGTTACCCCTATACAATATAAGCGTGTGAGTACACCCACCTGTTTGACCTCTGACTGCAGGTGGCGGAGCTGCAGACACTCCTGCAGTCTCTTCTGGGTCTGGTCAGCGCTGACGTCCAGCTCATGCTGCTTCTCATGGAGGAACTCCAGCAGCTCCTGGACCTGAGTGGCCAGATCCACCTCTTTCTCCCCAGTCAACTCAATGCCTAGAACACCACACAGGACTATGGTCATTACCACATGAAACCATACAGTCACAAATAGTTACATACCATAAATGAAGCTATGCATTTGTCTTGTTTTCAGGCAAACTGGTTGAAACAATGTTGTTTCCATGTTATTTCAACAAAATAATTCAATGTGACGGTGTTGAATTAACGTGGAAAACTGAATGGATTCGCAATCTTTTCGTATTTTTTTCACTGAACTTTTACCCTAAATCCAATGACATGGTTAGCATTACTGTTGACAGCCCTAGTGGCCCAGTTGAAAAGTTGTACACTATACAGGGAATGGGGTGCCATTTGGAATGCAGCCATACAGTTGAGTGTTTCACCTATCACCGTGCAATAGGAGTGACTGAGGACCTACAGTACTTGTAGTTGTTTGTACTTTTTACCCCTTTTTCTCCCCAATTTCACGATATCCAATTGGTAGTTACAGTCTTGTATGTGGGATCAATGAGGAAGGTGATATAAACTGTACCACTAGGTGGAGCTAGTGCACAAGTCCTTCTCCAATGAACACCTGCTATTTTCTATCTGCCGTGTTTTTTCTCAATTAATTAAATCACCCGACTTAAAAAGACAACACTTCACTTCAATGTCTAATTAAATGATTACTGTGATTACCCAAAACCACAGGGTTATCAAGTGTATCTGATGAGAAAAGAAAACAATATTTGTGTTCCAAATGGCACCCTATTCCCTTTATAACGCACTACTTTTGACTAGAGTCATATGCACCCTGGTCAAAAGTAGTGTACTTCAAAAGGAATAGGGCACCATTTGGGACGTAGACATAGTGAGGAGGTGTACCACTCCAAAAAACATCAATAAAAATGTCTATACTGTACAGTATAAAATGTGACCCTACACTGGGCTAATTTCATCTTCCAGGGTGAAATATTGTCGAGAGCCCAGCCCACACCTTTGGAGGGCTTAAGTCTCCATTGGTCAGGACTGAGGGGGATGTCACAGTCCACACAGTCCATGAAGGGCACACGAGGGTGGCCCAGATTGAGTGCTTTTCCCAGAGTGCCATTGGGATGCAGCCCAGGCCTAGTATTAAGCTTCATGCAGTGCAGTGAGGAAGGTAAGAGGATTGTGCTGAGGGGGAAAGAAAGCCTTGCTTTTTAAACCTAATTCCTGACTCCTCTCCCTCTCTCCAGATGGTGAACTCCACAGCTGTCCAGATAAGACTTGGCCCCTCTGAACTGTTACTGCTGCCACCCACCCTCCCTCCCTCCCTCACTGCTATCAGCTCCTTCCACATGAGCCCAAGTCAGGTGGTCGGTGGGTGGACCGCTTCCCTCTCTGAGTTGGCAGGGCAGCAAACCTACCCATTTACTCTCCTGTCCCTCTCTCTGAACCCATTCTACGCCTAGCCCTGTTACATGGCTCTAGACTCTTAATGGCAGAGTTACATACCATGTGAGTTATACAATCTTTAGATCATGTACAATAGAAACATCCAATGACAAGAGTGTCCTTCGGGAGCAAAAGAGATGCAGTAGAGTGTATCCCCTATCACCGTGCAATATGAGTGGCTGTCAGTCTTACCTGAGGCCTGGACCTCCATGATGTACTGGTGAAGGTCCTGTCCCTGTTGCATCACCTCGAAGGTCATGTTGTTCATGGCCAGCTTGCGCTCCGTGTGGCGCTGCAGCCGCTGCTCGGCCAGGGTCAGGTCCTCCGAGTTGAAGTCGTTCACCTGGCGCAGAAGGTCTTCGTTCCACGCATCCAGCTCCGCCGTCACCTGCAGGGAGAGCAGAGGGCAAAGGTCAGAGGTTAACAATGTTGTTAGTGTTACACCTGCATGGCACACCTGGGGCCGTATGTTTCAAGCATCTCAGAGTAGGAGTACTGGTCTAGGATCAGGTCCCCTCTGTCCATGTAATGTTATTCATTATGATCTAAAATGCTAAACTGATCCTAGATCAGCACTCCTACTCTGAGATGCTTGATACACTGAGAGTCTTATGTCATTAAGTCATTATGTGCAGCTTAGATTATATTGTGAAACAGTAACATAACCAAATCGCTTCCCTTAGGCATACTGTACATTTATAAGAACAGTATATAGCTCTCCCCATATTATAGTTCATAATGACACCATTGCATAACACAAACCCATTGGTAATTCACTGCACGTCTCAGGCCTAGGACATACTAGAGAGCAGCACTGCACTGGGACTACATACACAGTTATCTATCAAAGTCAACTGACATTAGGTCTCTCAAAGCCTTACACTAGGATCATTAGATTACAGTGTGGCCAGCAGATGGACACAGTACACAGTAGCCCCCCCCCCAATCGACCGGCCACCTGAGCCCCCTCTCCCCCCTTTCCCCTGGGAATGCCTCCCCTCCCCCGTTTCCACCCGTTTTCCACCCACACACCTCGATGGTGTACTGCTCAAAGATGCGTAGCTGCAGGAAGATGTCCAGCTTGATCTTCCTCTCATGGAACAGCTCCTCCATCTGGCCCTGGGCCTCGTCCAGCTGCTGCAGGACACTCTCAATGTGGGCGATGGAGCTGTTGTGGGGCATCTTGTTGGTGGACATGGCAGCGTCCCTGGAGCCCAGAGAGAGAGGGAGAGTGAGAGAGGGAGAGAGAGTGTGAAAAAAGGTGAGAGAGAGAGAGAGAGAGAGAGAGAGAGAGAGAGAGAGAGAGAGAGAGAGACAGAGACAGAGAGAGAGAGAGAGAAAGAGAGAGAGAGAAAGAGAGACAGACAGAGACAGACAGAGAGAGAGAGAGAGAGAGAGAGAGAGAGAGAAACCTGAGCTGTGAGATGGGCAGTAATAAGGCCGCGGCTCAAATGGCACCCTATTATCCCTTTATAAGGCACTAGCTTTGACCAGGGCCGCTAGGACTAGTAGTGCCCTATAGGGAATAGGGTCCTATTTGGGACACCACCCAAATATCATCAACAAAATAGGCGTAAATTGTCATGGTGTTAGTGTTCAATTAGAGAGGTTGTAAAATATGTAATAAACGAAGCAGCTCTATGGATTACCCTAATTGCCCTCACTGTAAAGGCACTGTAGTCCTTTCCTGCAGTCAAATCACCTAGTGTCAGAAATATTTTCACTATTTTCACTATCACCGCTAACTGGCCAATCAGAAATATGTGGTTGCTTCAAGTTGTGTATTTACAATCTTTTATGTATTGCCTTGGAATCAACTCCAATTCCAATGTTAGTCCGTTATAGTTTTTTAAAAGGCTTACAGAAACGAAATAACAAAATGTAGACCTACAGTATCTTTGCTAAATATGTTAACTTGAACCCATTTGCAGTCCACATTGTTCTAAGTAATTGCATGGCTTCAACAGCAAATTAACAACAACAACAAAATGTTGTAAAATGTAATGATGTCATACAATTGCCAGGATAAAAAAGACATTGCTGTTGAACCAGCCTTCGTTATAGTAAGGGAGGGCTTGGGTTTTGAACATATGAAACAAAAAACAAGCAATTTTTACAGGTTACAGATACAGTTACTTCTAAATACGAGGTTCCCCGGTATTCACCGAGGTACTCATCTCTCGTTTCATGATGGGCATGGACACGTAGCCTACATCATGGTAGGGGTTTTACGCACGTCCAAAACGGGACCTGCATGGCTAAAATAATGTAGGCCTTCCTACAATACATAGATAAAAAGGGAATGTCAGCTCACTGTTTCACTCCTCTCATACTTGATATTTTAATAAAGCTTTGGTGATTAAGATTTATTTTCAAGCAGTCTCAGGAGCCAAACCCTTTATCGACAGTCTTGACTACTTCGCGGTTGCATTGGGCAGACAAAAAAAGCCTTAATTGAGAGGAGGGGAGGCTATGCTTAGTATTTAATCAAATAAAACGAAGTGGGAAAAAACATTTTGTTTCTAAATACAAAGTATACAGGCACCAAAAGCACATTGGGCTACTCTTGTTCCATGCGCATATGGGCAATCAGCATCACGGCTGGATAGGCTGTGTTTCAGCTGTGAAAAGTCATGCCATAACCAACTGCGTTACTGCTAAAACCAGCTTTTGGTTGGTCTTAAATATCCCTGTCAGCGCTGCCTGAAATGAGAACTTTGTATCATGTTTTTAAGGAAACACCTCAAATATTTCCACCCCAACCATCTGAGTGCAAGCGAGCTGATATAAGACAGGTAAATTGCCAAACCTGGCGTTAGGGCTGGTAAATGGCAGCGGCAGTTTTTACATGATGAAATTGCAAACTTAACACCAGCCGAAAATAGAGCCCTATATCTGACATGGTACAGGTGTCTTATTTTTGTTAAGCCCATAACCATGTGTGTGAGGTGTATACTTTTGTTTCAAAGTAGATTTGTTTAAGACTACCAAGAAACACTCTGTGTGACCCTGATTTAGCCCACTGCAGTAAGGTTAACACACCTGCCCCTGGAGTGGATTAGCAATACAACACCTATCACAATGTAGTATTGGACTTAGTCTGTGTCCCAAATGGCACCCTATAGGATGCCATTTGGGACTCAGCCTTATAATGCAGCAGTCTATATATGGTCTCTGACACTTTACACTCTCTCCCACACAAGGACCTGTGGCCCATAAAACAAGCGAGTGAGTTTTGATGACTGTAGTGAAATGGCATCATATTTCCATCGCTCTTGACAGTACACTCTTAGAAAAAAGGTGCTATCTACAGTAGAACCTTAAAGGGTTCTTCGGCTGTCCCCATAGGAGAACCCTTTGAAGAACCGTTTTTGGTTCCAGGTAGAACCCTTTTCACAGAGGGTTCTACATGGAACCGAAAAGAGTTCTACCTGGAACCAAAATGGGTTCTCCCATGGGGACAGCTGAATAACCCTTTTGGAACCCTTTTTTCTAAGAGTGTACCGTAAAATCATCTCAAAGTAGGAGTGCTGATCTAGGATCAGCCCCCCCCCATCCATGTAATTTTATTCATAATGGTCTAATAGGCAAAACTGGTGGAGGCCTCTGTAGCACACTCCGGGGTGAAGTTTCCCCTATTCCTAACCTTAACCATTAGTGGGGGAAATGTAAAACTGACCCAAGATCAGCATCTAGGGGCAACTTCACCCTACATGTAGCACATACAACACTGACCTGAGCTGCTGGATGAGGTCCTCTCCCTCCTTGATGACGTTGAGCGTAGCCTCCAGGGTGGCCGTCTGCTGCTGCTGGAACTGCTTGATGAGCTCCTGGACTGACTCCACCGAGTCTGAACACACTTCCTCCAACAGCTCCTTCTGCAGGTCCTCCATCCATGTCCACAACTGGAGGGAGGAATGGAGGGAGAGAGAGAGGGCGGGAGGGATGAAGGGAGGAAGGAAGGGAGGGTGGGAGGGAGAAAGTGAGAGTGAGAGTGAGAGTGAGAGTGAGAGTGAGAGTGAGAGTGAGAGTGAGAGTGAGAGTGAGAGAGAGAGAGAGAGAGAGAGAGAGAGAGAGAGAGAGAGAGAGAGATGTAACACAACACAAAACAACATACTCACACCTTGTGGGTCAGACTGTAAAGGATACAATGGGTGAAACTTTAAGCAGCAATAGTAATGCATTCACTTAGTAAAATAGACAATAACCTTTCGGGTTTGCTTCATATGTATAATACATATGCAGGAGGAGTACTCAGCATATACTGTATCTCTCTTTAGACTAATTGTTTGACAGTGGGAAATAAATAAATCAATTTCCATCTCCACAATTAGAGAACTGCTCTCAAAACGCACCGAAAATAGACGGACATTTCTCCAAATATACAGATGTTTTAATTTTTCATCCGAAAAAAATTACCCCCACTTTAATATTTCAGTGAGGGAACAGGAGCTTGAATATACAATTACACACATCACCTGAAGCATAATCCAAGTAAATTGGCAGGAGATTGTGTTGAGGGGGAAATGAATCGCAAAGTTCAGCACCTGCTTCATCATAATTTCAGTATCAGCACACACGCTAGCTTGACAAGACTGCATCCCAAATGGAACCCTATTGCCTATTCCCTATATATAGTTAACTACTTTTTACCAGGGCCCATACCCATTTGGGACGCAGACTTTCTCACTATTTGTAGTTAGTTAGAGCTCTTCTGAGATGCACTGTTGAGGTTTTTTCCATTTATATAAAAATTAACTTGCTGGACATAGCTTTGGCCTGCTAGGCCTGCTGTTCCTCAAAGCATATTCATAGGACATTATGGTAAAAGTAATGCTGCTCTGCCCTTCTCTCTCTCTCAGGGTGCAGTGTGTGTGTGTGTGTGCACGCGCACGCGCGCGTGTGAAATGAGTTACACTCATAACAGTTTATCTAGTATGGAGAGTTTAATTATTTTAGCCATGACAATAACAGCATTTTACCCCTAGTGCAGCAAGCCATAAAATGATGCATGTATTTACTGCTTGCTAAGTGTTCCTCCATAGATAATAAAATAATTGGAAGATGGAGATGACTCAAGATGAGATGACTCAAGATGGAGATGACTCAAGATGGAGAGCACTACAACGAGAGCACTACAAGTGCTCTCGTTGTAGTGGGTGCTCAAGTGTTGTTTGAAACACTGCAATGAGGGAGACAAAACAAGCATAGCCTAATCATTGAATCAGATAAGTACAATGATAAGATCTAGCATGACACAATTAACGAACACTAACAGACAAATTGTATTCCAGGAACCACATTCTTAAAGAATGGTGCACAAAAGAACACTTCAGGATACTAATGTCATCATCTCCCTCCAGTGAGATACTGTCTG
Organism: Coregonus lavaretus; assembly: GCF_964263955.1. NCBI lineage: Eukaryota > Metazoa > Chordata > Actinopteri > Salmoniformes > Salmonidae > Coregonus > Coregonus lavaretus. The sequence goes on from NC_140003.1 coordinate 11,912,146, forward strand.
CATCCCAAATGGCAACCTATTCCCTTTATAGGGCACTCATTTTGACCAGGACCCTATCCATATTCCTATAGGGCTCTGGTCAAAGGTAGTACACTGTATAGGGAATAGGGTGCCATTTGGGACATATCCACTGTCATCATTTTCACTAGAACCAGTACATTTCCAAGTAGTTTTGCTGAGAAAAATGCCTCTCTTCACTCATGATTGTGACTATATACACATACAGAGGGAATTCTCTGTGTTGCAAACGGTTAAGAAAAATCATAAAGCAGAGAGTGGCGTTGCCATCTTGGTGGTTCCCATGGTAACTGCTCCCCATGACTGATCTGAGCTCGCTCAGAATTAAACATGCTTCTCTGTGTGTCTGCTGCTGTAGCTAAAGGATCCTGGCTGTGTTGTGCTGCACTGGGCATGACCAGCACAAACAGCTACCACACATTTACACACAGATTTCACCATAAACCTGAATTAGGATTAGACATAGGATTAGGGTGAAATAGGTTGTGCATAATATTTGTAATCCCAGGTTTGTAATACTGTAATAGAATATACTGTACAAACACACACGGCACACTTACACAGATTTCATCATGAATCTGAATTAAGACATGGGATTAGGGTGAAATAGGTTGTGCTTAATAGTTTTAATCCTGGGTTTGTAATCCTATATTAAATTATAGCACCTACATTTACACTATATTTGACCGAAATTACTAAATGATTAATTATTAAATTACTATAGCTCATTTACACTATATCTGATCAACACTAAAACACCTGCATCGGAATGAATTTGGGGGCGCTCAATGTAAATGTTCCACTCAAAAGGCACTTAGAACATTCTCTGAGAGCATATCAATATTCTATGTTTCATGTGGAGTCCATAGAGTTAAGTATCCTCCTCATACATTTAGTTTGCGTCCCAAATGACACATATTCACTATATAGTGCACTGCATTACTTTTGACCAGGGCCCATAGGGAATAGGTTGCCATTTGGGACACAGCTAGAGTGTGCCAACATCAAGCAGCCTAAACGAACACTTAAATGAGCCGTTTGGACCTCTACAGGTAGTGCACTATGTAGGGAATCGGTTGCCATTTGGGAAAAGCCTTGTCCCAACCATATCTCATAATATTGCCCTGAGTGAACATGTGGCGGACAGAGAGAGGCTTTCCAACAGTCCCTCTCTGTGATTGCTAAATCATGGCTCTGATTGCTTTCCTCATCTGTTTGATGGTGCAGTCCGACCGAGCACTCATGGCTAAGTCCCAAACGGCACTCTATCCCTATAAAGTGCACTACTTTTGACCAGAGCCCATGGTCAAAAGTATGGAAACTGGTGAAAAGTAGTGCGCTATAAAGGGAAATAGGGTGCCATTTGGGATGAACACCATGTCTCCATGTAGACCACAGTCCAGAATGCAAATTAGTCTCTTTCAGCTCACACAGCACAGCAGACTGAAACCTTCTTTCTTTTAGCTAATTGCTGCTTTCTGTTAGTCTGGTAGAAAGTATATTAAACGTAAATCGATATAAAGATAAAACCATAAGAGCGAGCAGAAGGCGGAGGCAGCCGAGGAAAAAGCAGATTAGGAAAATGAAAAAGATTCATACATTAAGGAGGAGTGATTACCCCTTCGTAAATCAAACATGCTCGGTGGAGTGCATCGTTTTCTTTTACGTGAGATGAGAAAATACAATCAACAAAACTTCCCCTTGGAACACCACATCAAGCGAGTAACACTAAGTGGAAAGTTGTCAGTAATTGTCCGTTGAGCCGGTATTGATAGGGATTTGGTGGCATTAGTGAAGCATCTGATGCAGTGAGTGTGCCCTCGGTAATCTGGCTATTTCGTGTCATTAGGCTTTTAAAAAGCAATGCCATCTCCGTAGACCACTACTACTGACCAGCCCTATAAAGTGAGTTTTGAACTGCACTTCATAGGAAAAAGAGTGCAGTTTGGGGTGCATCTTGGTCTCTACATTAATAATGGATTTGGCCTTGGCTTTCAGGATAACAATCAGACTCTAGGAGTCTTATCTCAGGCCATTCTTAGCACAGGTTTGTTTGTTTCTTCAGCGCAAGCTCTCAGAGCCCCTTAAAAGCCCAAAACATAAAGTATTAAAAAAAGACAATGAGTTTCGGTTCTATCAAAGTCCAACAACATTTCCTGGTCTGGTCTACGTCTCAAATGGCACCCTATTCCCTCCATAGTGCACTACGTTTGACCAGGGCCTATATGGTCAACCATAGGACTGGTCAAAAGTACGATCTTATAAAAAATTGTGCTATCTAGAACCTAAAGGGATTCTTCGGCTGTCCCCATAGGAGAACCCTTTGAAGAACCCTTTTTGGTTACAGGAAGAACCCTTTTGGTTCCAGGTAGAACCTATTTTGGTTCCACGTAGAGGGTTCTACATGGAACTCAAAAGGGTTCTCCTATGGGGACAGTTGAATAACCTTTTTGGAACCCTTTTTTGTAAGAGTGTAGTGCACTATATAGGGGATAGGGTGCCATGTAGGATGCAGCCCTGAGGTGTCTAAGTGGAGGCCACTTTTTCGGTGTGGCATTTTGGGTGTGACCACTACTTCATATCCAGCTCTGGTGTCCCACGGCTTTACCACTTCCCTTTGCTTAACTCCAATAAAAATATCTACTGTTGACTGCCAGAGTGATCCCACGGATCCCATCATTATCCATAAGCAATCTACCATACTGCATCATGTAGACACGAGAAAGCCAGTCAGGTAAGCTGAACCTATACTGAGAACACAGTGAATAACACAAATCGGCTTTGGAAAAGACTGCAGAGTGGGCTGTTGGAAATAGTACAAGGTGGAGACTTAAGAATTGTAGCAAACAGTTTAATATCAGCCGTATACAGTGGCTTGCGAAAGTATTCACCCCCCTTGGCATTCTCCTATTTTGTTGCCTTACAACCTGGAATTAAAATTGATTTTGTGGGGTTTATATCATTTGATTTACACAACATGCCTACCACTTCGAAGATGCAAAATATTTTTTATTGTGAAACAAACAAGAAATAAGACAAAAAAACAGAAAACTTGAGCGTGCATAACTATTCAGTTTGCTTATTTTTTTTCTTTAAGCAATGGCTTTTTTCTGGCCACTCTTCTGTGAAGCCCAGCTCTGTGGAGTGTACGGCTTAAAGTGGTCCTATGGACAGATACTCCAATATCCGCTGTGGAGCTTTGCAGCTCCTTCAGGGTTATCTTTGGTCTCTTTGTTGCCTCTCTGATTAATGCCCTCCTTGCCTGGTCCATGAGTTTTGGTGGGCGGCCCTCTCTTGGCAGGTTTGTTGTGGTGCCATATTCTTTAAAAAATTTTAATAATGGATTTAATGGTGCTCCGTGGGATGTTCAAAGTTTCTGGTATTTTTTTATAACCCAACCCTGATCTGTACTTCTCCACAACTTTGCCCCTGACCTGTTCGGAGAGCTCCTTGGTCTTCATGGTGCCGCTTGCTTGGTGGTACCCCTTGCTTAGTTGTGTTGCAGACTCCGGGTGTCACGCCCTGGCTCTGGGACTCTGTTATGTTGAGCCAGGGTGTGTTGTTTCTATGTGTTTTGTGTTCTAGGTTGATTATCTAGCTCATGTGTTTCTGTGTTGGCCGGGGTGGTTCTCAATCAGAGGCAACGAGTATCAGCTGTTGCTTGTTGTCTCTGATTGGGAACCATACTTAGGCAGCCTGTTTTCCACAGTGTTTTGTGGGATCTTGTTCCGTGTATGGTTTGTGTCTGTTACCTAGGACTTCACGTATCATTTTGTTGTTTTGTTTCGTGTGGTGAATCAAATTAAAGGTATGTTCACTCATCACGCTGCGCATTGGTCCACTTCCTCCAACGATCGGGACAGAAGAACCCACCATAACTGGACCAAGCAGCGTGTCCAGGAGCCAACGCCAGAGGTGAATCTAATGGATGTCCACCTCGACTGTGTCAGATCATGTGACACTTAGATTCCACATAGGTGGACTTTATTTAACTCATTATGTGACTTCTGAAGGTAATTGGTTGCACCAGATCTTATTTAGGGGCTTCATAGCAAAGGGGGTGAATACATATGCACGCACAACTTTTCCGTTATTTATTTTTAAATTATTTTTCTCATTTCACTTCACCAATTTGGACTATTTTGTGTATGTCCATTACATGAAATCCAAATAAAAATCCATTTAAATTACAGGTTATAATGCAACAAAATAGGAAAAACGCTAAGGGGGATGAATACTTTTGCAAGGCACTGTATACTGTATATTCCCCATAAAATGTGTGATTTTCAAATCATTGCCATTTGTATTCCCATTAGTGAGACTGTGCCGCTAAGATACTTCACACAATCACTCTCCTGAGTCACCCTCTGCTCTACACTGTGTGGAACAGCTGTGACTCCTAAAACCACACTCCCACCTCTCATATATAACTGGGACTAGCTCACGAATTATGTGTATGTATGTGTGTGTGTAGCTAGTGAATGATGGCTCCATTAGGAGAACTGAACCAAACAAATATCCTCCACACTGCTCCAAAGTTCCACAGATGAATCATGGTACTCCGCAGCACAGGATAATGACTCTGGCTTGGGAATGGTGGGTAGGATGGATCAGTCAAATCAGAAGACCTCAATAAGTAGTGGTCAGCCAGCCCAGTTTACACCCTATACATCTTCCTCCTGTCCCAGTGCTCAAATGAGTGCCTCAATAAGGGGATAGAAAATGGTACCATATTACTTTTAAAGTGCACTACTTTTGACCAGGGCCCATAGGTAGTGCACTACACGCTGAAGAGCTGCTAGGGGAAGAAGGTAGTACAACACGCTGTCTAGGGTAATCTATCACATCCATCCCCTTTGTTCAGTAATATACACTACCAGTCAAAAGTTTGGACACACCTACTCATTCAAGGGTTTTTCTATATTTTTACTATTTTCTACATTGTAGAATAATAGTGAAGACATCAAAGCTATTAAATAACACATATGGAATCATGTAGTAACCCAAAAAGTGTTAAACAAATCAAAATATATTTGAGATTCTTCAAAATAGCCCCCCTTTGCATTGATGACAGCTTTGCACACTCTTGGAATTCTCTCAACCAGCTTCATGAGGAATGCTTTTCCAACAGTCTTGAAGAAGTTCCCACATATGCTGAGCACTTGTTGGCTGCTTTTCCTTCACTCTGCGGTCCAACTCATCCCAAACCATCTCAATTGGGTTGAGGTCGGGGGATTGTGGAGGCCAGGTCATCTGATGCAGCACTCCATCACACTCCTTATTGGTCAAATCACCCTTAAACAGCCTGGAGGTGTGTTTTGGGTCATTGGCCTGTTGAAAAACAAATGATAGTCCCACTAAGCGCAAACCAGATGGGATGGTGTGTCGCTGCAGAATACTGTGGTAGCGATGCTCGTTAAGTGTGCCTTGAATTCTAAATAAATCACAGACAGTGTCACCAGCAAAGCACCCCCACACCATCACACCTCCTCCTCCATGCTTCCTGGTGGGAACCATACATGCGGAGATCATCCGTTCACCTACTCTGCGTCTCACAAAGACACAGTGGTTGGAACCAAAAATCTCAAATTTGGACTCATCAGACCAAAGGACAGATTTCCACCGGTCTAATGTCAATTGCTTGTGTTTCTTGGCCCAAGCAAGTCTCTTCTTCTTATTGGTGTCCTTTAGTAGTGGTTTCTTTGCAGCAATTCGACCATGAAGGCCTGATTCACGCAGCCTCCTCTGAACAGTTGATGTTGAGATGTGTCTGTTACTTGAACTCTGTGAAGCATTTATTTGGGCTGCAATCTGAGGTGCACTTAACTCTAATGAACTTATCCTCTGCAGCAGAGGTAACTCTGAGTCTTCATTTCCTGTGGCAGTCCTCATGAGAGCCAGTTTCATCATAGCGCTTGATGGTTTTTGCGACTGCACTTGAAGAAACTTTCAAAGTTCTTGACATTTTCTGGATTGACTGACCTTCATGTCTTAAAGTAATGATGGACTGTAATTTCTCTTTGCTTATTTGAGCTGTTTTTGCCATAATATGGACTTGGTCTTTTACCAAATAGGGCTATCTTCTGTATACCACCCCTACCTTGTCACAACACAACTGATTGGCTCAAACACATTAAGAAGGAAAGAAATTCCACAAATTAACTTTTAACAAGGCATACCTTTTAATTGAAACACATTCCAGGTGGCTACCTCATGAAGCTGGTTGAGAGAATGCCAAGAGTGTGCAAAGCTGTCATCAAGGCAAAGGGTGGCTACTTTGAAAGATCTCAAATCTCAAATAAATTAGTTTAACACTTTTTTGGTTACTACATGATTCCATGTGTGTTATTTCATAGTTTTGATGTCTTCACTATTGTTCTACAATGTAGAAAATAGTAAAAATAAAGAAAAACCCTGGAATAAGTAGGTGTGTCCAAACTTTTGACTGGTACTGTATATATAAATATATATACAGAGAGAGAGAGAGAGAGAGAGAGAGAGAGAGAGAGAGAGAGAGAGAGAGAGAGAGAGAGAGAGCGAGAGAGAGAGAGCGAGAGAGAACGAGAGAGAGAGAGAGAGAGAGATCTGTAAATTTCTGAACATCACAAAATCAGGTTCAAAGTCAAAAATAACATTTGGACACTATGATTTTAAAGAGTTTAAGATTAGGGGCCATTAGTATAGGGGAGATGATGGTAGGTCTGTGAAGTAGCCCTCACAGAGACAGAATTTGCATCCCGATTCGCACCCTATTCCTTTTATAGTGCACTACTTTTGACCAGGGATGTGGGCTATTGTAGTGCACTATATAGGGAATAGGGTGCCCAGGTGGGTCTCTCACATCTGGCATAGATCAGGCTGCGCTAACTAATTTGGGTGCGATCCTCTGTGAACGACTGGTATGTATGCCCTGTCTGTCTGTTTGTCTGTCTGTCTGTCTGCAGTGATCAGTGACATAAACCAAGCCACCCCAAGCCTCAACCCTGTGACAAGTCACTGCTCTTAAAGACAGGTAGAGTGATCCATCATGCAGGTCAGGTCAGGGCTCCTACATCTTTAGTGTGGGTGCAGAAGGAAACAGATAGCGACTGCGTCCTACCACATCCAATCCCATTCTATTGTCCCATACTATGCATACATAAAAAATGGGTCACTGAACCCCAGAACTTCCCTGACATAGAACGTGATCCATCCTGCAGGTCATGCAGGTCAGGGGTCAAAGGTCTTACCTCCTTGGTGTGGGTGTGGAAGGAGACAGACATGTCCAGCAGCAGTTTCCTCTGCTCCACCCGCCGGACAAAGTCTTGGATCCTGACCTCCAGGTGCCGCGCTGCTTTATAGATCTCCTCCGGGTCACATTCCCCAGTCTGGGCCAGCTGCTCGGCCGCCTCCAGGAGCTTGTCTGCGTTGGTGTAGGTGTTCTGGTACCCAGAGAAGACAAGGGCAGCTCAATTAGATGACTGCAACATAAGTATGTAGAGAACTGTGTCTGTAAGATGTACTCTACAGGATCTGACTGCTGCAACTCTGGTGTCTCCAAGTTAGTCGAAAATTGTGTCTGTCTGCACTCTGTCGCTGCATGATTTGACTGACTACTGCACTCCTGTCTTTCTCTGTCCTCCACCGCCACAGACAGACAAGACCTCTCTCTCCGATGGGTGCCTCCGCTACTAAATTGCCCCAAAACTGTGCAGAGTGGCAGGGTAAATCCCTGGCTATCCCTATGTGGTAATCCCACATCCTGGCAAGTGTTGCCTCTGGATCAACACGGCAGTAGGGACTAAGTCAGTAGAGCACCAGCCATCAGGGCAGGACAGATTAATGCCTGGCTAGCATGTAGCGTGTAACATGTAGCACCGTGCTGATCTGATGAGGATGGGATGACCCAAAGTCTCGGGAACTGGTAACCTCATGTAAGGTTTGGCAGTAGGTCACATTCACTGGGTCAAATGGTACTCTTTTTAGTGTGCATAGGGCTCTGGTCAAAAGTAGTGCACTATATAGGATATAGGCCTTTGACCAGGGTGCATAGGGCTCTGGTCAAAATGTATGCACTATAAAGGTAGTAGAGTGCCATTTGGGATGCATTCTGGGCCATTTAGGAATAAAGATTCCATATGGGGATACTTTTAGTGCTTCAACGTGCTAAGGCGGACCCTTACCTAGTGACACGCACCCTGGAGAAGATTTAACACTGTGGGCCTCACATAATCACATTCATGTAATTAAAATCCTATCTGTGTCCCTACCTACTGTGTCTGTCGGCTCATTTACACTATGTATGGTGGGGGTCTAACCTTCGATTATCTACAGTGTGGCGCCCCGGTGATGTGGGCGGGCAAAGCCACTGTTTGGAGCGTGAGCCACGCCCCACAACCAGCATTGTAGCCGGCAGCAAGCTAGGCTGCAGGGCTACGCCTACACCTGAGGCCACTCAGCCTCGTTAGGCTGCAACACAGCTGAGGAAATTTAAGGGCCTGCTTTAGTTCAGCACGAGGGAACTCCTAGCTGGACGCTGAGCGCTATAGACATCTGTTTGAAGCCCTGGACATTGTGGTCGCCAAAGGAAGAAGTGAATGGACTACAAGTGAAGGTGGTAAGCTGGGTAGCAGCTCATCTAGTTTTCTTTAAAGTTAAGGCTAACTCTGGGTTCAGTTAAGGTGAGTGGGAGAGTGTTTTGTGTTCAGTTAATGTTTGAGAACCAGCTTTGTGAACCTTTAATTTTGAATAAATATGCCAGCCTAGCCTGGTTTAAACTGTGCCCCTGTGTGTTGGACTTCTGTCATTGTTCCTCCTCGATGCCTTCCTACCAGCCATACCTAGTGAGTCGTTACAACAGTTAAGCCTTTTTTAGACAATCAAAGAATTCTGAACTGGTCATCTTTTTTTTTACCCCTTCAAAATATCTTAATCCATATTTTTTCAAATAAACTGGACAAGGTTTAACAGAGCGCTAACATTTAACATTTGAAATCTATGCTTTGATTGATTGTAAAACAAAGATTAAAAATAGGTGACTTAGGGAATGCTGTGGAGGTGGATTGATTCGCCTGTACTGTCAGGTTTACAGTGCCTTGCAAAAGTATTCATCCCCCTTGGCATTTTTCCTATTTTGTTGCATTACAACCTGTAATTTAAATTGATTTTTATTTGGATTTCATGTAATGGACATACACAAAATAGTCCAAATTGGTGAAGTGAAATGAAAAAAATAACTTGTTTCAAAGAATTCTACAAAATAATAGAAAAGTGGTGCGTGCATATGTATTCACCCTCTTTCCTATGAAGCCCCTAAATAAGATCTGGTGCAACCAATTACCTTCAAAAGTCACATAATTAGTTAAATAAAGTCCACCTGTGTGCAATCTAAGTGTCACATGATCTGTCACATGATCTCAGTGTATTATTACACCTGTTCTGAAAGGCCCCAGAGTCTGCAACACCACTAAGCAAGGGGCACCACCAATCAAGCGGCACCATGAAGACCAAAGAGCTCTACAAACAGGTCAGGGACAAAGTTGTGGAGAAGTACAGATCAGGGTTGGGTTATCAAAAAATATCAGAAACTTTGAACATCCCACGGAGCACCATTACATCCATTATTAAAAATTGAAAGAATATGGCACCACAACAAACCTGCCAAGAGAGGGCCACCCACCAAAACTCACGGACCAGGCAAGGAGGGCATTAATCAGAGAGGCAACAAAGAGACCAAAGATAACCCTGAAGGAGCTGCAAAGCTCCACAGCGGAGATTGGAGTATCTGTCCATATGACCACTTTAAGCCGCACACTCCACAGAGCTGAGCTTTACGGAAGAGTGGCCAGAAAAAAGCCATTGCTTAAAGAAAAAAATATGCAAACACGTTTGATGTTCACCAAAAGGCATGTGGGAGACTCCCCAAACATATGGAAGAAGGTACTCAGGTCAGATGAGACTAAAATTGAGCTTTTTGGCCATCAAGGAAAACGCTATGTCTGGCGCAAACCCAACACCTCTCATTACCCCGAGAACATCATCCCCACAGTGAAGCGTGGGGGTGGCAGCATCATGCTGTGGGGATGTTTTTCATCGGCAGGGACTGATAATTGAAGGAATGATGGATGGCGCTAAATACAGGGACATTCTTGAGGGAAACCTGTTTCAGTCTTCCAGAGATTTGAGACTGGGACGGAGGTTCACCTTCCAGCAGGAAAATGACCCTAAGCATACTGCTAAAGCAACACTCGCGTGGTTTAAGGGGAAACATTTAAATGTCTTTGAATGGCCTAGTCAAAGCCCAGACCTCAATCCAATTGAGAATCTGTGGTATGACTTAAAGATTGCTGTACACCAGCGGAACCCATCCAACTTGAAGGAGCTGGAGCAGTTTTGCCTTGAAGAATGGGCAAAAATCCCAGTGGCTAGATATGCCAAGCTTATAGAGACATACCCCAAGAGTCTTGAAGCTGTAATTGCTGCAAAGGTGGCTCTACAAAGTAATGACTTTGGGGGGGTGAATAGTTATGCACGCTCAAGTTGTCTTTTTTTTGGTCTTATTTCTTGTTTGTTTCACAAGAAAACATATTTTGCATCTTCAAAGTGGTAGGCATGTTGTGTAAATCAAATGATATAAACCCCGCAAAAATCCATTTTAATTCCAGGTTGTAAGGCAACAAAATAGGAAAAATGCCAAGGGAGGTGAATACTTTCTCAAGCCACTGTATGTGAGTATTGTAGAGCAGAATACCCCTTCCTCCCTCCTAGGATTGCTATAACAGTTTTACACACACTGATCCCTTCTCTGTGTCACATTGGCATGAGCTCTGGCCTAAATCTCATTTATTCATAGTGAATAGAGAGGATCAGCTTATTATACGGGGTACAATGGAGGGTCTATTCAAAGGACATGGATACAGTAAGCAGGATTACAGTTAAAGGGCTCTTATGTACTTATCTACTGGTGTATAGTAAAGGCTGTATTAAAACCCACACATCTACATTTTCAATAGTACACGCAAATTCCAGAACAGCTATGAATTATATCACATTCTCATTTTTACATTTACATTTTAGTCATTTAGCAGACGCTCTTATCCAGAGCGACTTACAGTTAGTGCATACATTATTTTTTATAGCCCCCGTGGGAATTGAACCCACAGCCCTGGTGTTGCAAACACCATGCTCTACCAACTGAGCTACATCCCTGCCGGCCATTCCCTCCCCTACCCTGGACGACGCTGGGCCAATTGTGCGCCGCCCCATGGGTCTCCCGGTCACGGCCAGCTACGACAGAGCCTGGATTCGAACCAGGATCTCTAGTGGCAGTGACTTAGATCACACAACCACTCCTCCCACACAAATAGACATACACTACCGTTCAAAAGATTGGGGTCACTTAGAAATGTCCTTGTTTTCAAAAGAAAAGCAATTTTGTTGTCCATGAAAATAACATCAAATTGATCAGAAATACAGTGTAGACATTGTTAATGTTGTAAATGTCTATTGTAGCTGGAAACTGCTGATTTTTTTAAATGGAATATCTACATAGGCGTACAGAGGCCCATTATCAGCAACCATCAGTCCTGTGTTCCAATGGCACGTTGTGTTTGCTAATCCAAGTTTATCATTTTAAAAGGCTAATTGATCATTAGAAAACCCTTTTGCAATTATGTTAGCACAGCTGTAAACTGTGCTGATTAAATAAGCAATAAAACTGGCCTTCTTGAGACTAGTTGAGAATCTGGAGCATCAGAAATGGTGTGTTCTATTACAGGCTCAAAATGGCCAGAAACAAATCAAGTTCTTCTGAAACTCATCAGTCTATTCTTGTTCTGAGAAATGAAGGCTATTCCATGCGAGAAATTGCCAAGAAACTGAAGATCTCGTACAACGCTGTGTACTACTCCCTTCACAGAACAGCGCAAACTGGCTCTAACCAGAATAGAAAGAGGAGTGGGAGGCCCCTGTGCACAACTGAGCAAGAGGACAAATACATTTGAGTGTCTAGTTTGAGAAACAGACGCCTCACAGGTCCTCAACTGGCAGCTTCATTAAATAGTACCCACAAAACACCAGTCTCAGCGTCAACAGTGAAGAGGCAACTCCGGGATGCTGACCTTCTAGGCAGAGTTGCAAAGAAAAAGCCATATCAAAGACTGGCCAATAAATATAAAAGATTAAGATGGGCAAAAGAACACAGACACTGGACAGAGGAAGATTGGGAAAAAAAAGTGTTATGGACAGACGAATCGAAGTTTGAGGTGTTCTATTCACAAAGAATAACATTTGTGAGACGCAGACCAAATAAAAAGATGCTGGAGGAGTGCTTGATGCCAGCTGTCAAGCATGGTGGAGGCAATGTGATGGTCTGGGGGAGCTTTGTTGGTGGTAAAGTGAGAGATTTGTACAGGGTAAAAGGGATCTTGAAGAAGGAAGGCTATCACTCCATTTTGCAACGCCATGCCATACCCTGTGGACGGTGCTTGATTGGAGCCAATTTCCTCCTACAACAGGACAATGACCCAAAGCACAGCTCCAAACTATGCAAGAACTATTTAGGGTAGAAGCAGTCAGCTGGTATTCTGTCTATAATGGAGTGGCCAGCACAGTCACCAGATCTCAACCTTATTGAGCTGTTGTGTGAGCAGCTTGACCGTATGGTACGTAAGAAGTGCCCATCAAGCCAATCCAAGTTGTGGGAGGTGCTTCAGGAAGCATGAGATGAAATCTCTTCAGATTACCTCAACAAATTGACAACTAGAATGCCAAAGGTCTGCAAGGCTGTAATTGCTGCAAATGGAGGATTCTTTGACGAAAGCAAAGTTTGAAGGACACAATTATTATTTCAATTAAAAATCATTATTTCTAACCTTGTCAATGACTACATTTCCTATGCATTTTGCTATATTTCCATTTCAAACTCATTTCATGTATGTGTTCATGGAAAACAAGGACATTTCTAAGTGACCCCAAACTTTTGAATGGTAGTGTAGTCTGCGTCCCAAATGGCACCCTATTCCTAGGGCACTGTGTAGGGCATAGGGTGCTATTTGGGACGTGAGCCATTGTGGGGTGTATTCCATGCAGCAGCAGTAGACCCAGCCCAGGCAGCACTTTGCTTTCATCGGATCAGGAGAACTCCTTCCTTGTCTTCTGTATTATTTTATCCCTCCAGAGAGGTGCAGTCAATAATGCCATTCAGGCTTTCCCTTCGCAGATATGGCTGGGCTGAGGTGGAGTCGTGTCTCTCTCTCTCTCTCTCTCATTCAATCTGTTCCACGCACAGGACTTTTATGAGCTTGATAACCAGATGCCAGAAAAAAAAAGCTTTGTGCCTCTTTCTCTCTCTTCCTATTGAGAAGGGCTCAGCCTAAACAAATCCCCATCGCATGTTTTGTAGGCAGAATACATCTGAGGCCAGTCATTAGAGAGCTGCACCATTCGGGGGGGGGGGGGGGGGGGGGGGGGGCGTTCATCTACAATGGCAGATTGAATCTGAGAACAACCTCTCTGAATAATTAACTAATGTGGTGTCATTAGGATTACTTATGGTAGAGAGGGTTTAAGACAAGATGCCTTGATAAAGTTTTATTTTTTATAACATCCTTTTCTTTTGATATTAAATTAGCTCTAAACTGCTGGATGAGATATTATGTTGAAGATCAATGAAAGGCTTTGTGTTCGTGCGTGCGTGTGCGTGTGCGTTTGTCTGTGTGGACTTGTGGGTGTGTGTCTAGCCATGTCTGATCCACCCCATTTTGTTAGTCCTGACTTTGGTTTCAATCTCCTTTGATGCGGTGTCATGGGGAGATGATGGTGCCATATGTACATATCTTAATGAGCTCAAATTTAACATATTCCAATATGAAGAGCTTTATTTGATTCATTAAGCCATTTGATCCATCCTTCAGGAGTAGGAGTGAATTAAACATCCTCATCTCGTACACTTTTCCCCAGAGAGAAGTAAATAGTTAGAAAATAGGGTAAACAATGTGGAGTCTGATATTCAGATCAAAGCCTGGCCAGGCCTTTCAGACAGTGTCCTAAACTGCACCATATTCCCTACATAGTGCACTACTTTTGACCAGTAGTGCACTATATAGGGAATAGGATGCCATTTGGGACATAACGGCAGACTTCTGCTTGCCCTGAAGACAGACACGTTGTCCATCTTGTAAGAGTGGTGACCCTAATCAAGCCAATCCATCATCAGGGGGGCTAAAACATTTTCGTAATACCAGGATTACACATACATTTAGCATTAAAACACATCCCCTTAACGCTGGTGTTATCACTAGTCACGGCTCATGCTGCTACCATTACACTCAGGAGGTTAGCAAAGTCTAATTATTGTGCCTGGCAATTATTTTATTTATGGGCCCTAGTCAGAAGTACTGCACTAGGGAATAGGGTGCCATTTGGGACACAGGCACTGTCTCTCAAGTACTACTACGTGTGACCTATAGTCATATAGCCTATTAAAGCAGAACATCTTTCTTCGTACAGTTTGTCTGTGTGATGAAATGAGAAAGTGTATTTCCATAGTGGACTGGTTCCAGCTTGTTCTTGCTTGGTCTAAGTGTTCTGGCCTCCTTCTTTCTCATATGGACTGCAGCTACAGTGGGCAGTGAAAACCAAACCTGTATGCCAAGCCCATAAGAAAATACTAAAGCTAAAATGACTAGGTTTGGATTCCATTTCTGTGAGTCTCTTAACGCCTGTATGCATTTCTCATTGTATACTAATTTTCTGTCACTTGTCAATCACAACTAACCACGAAAAATCGTAACATTCCGATATTTTGAGTTTAAAGCTAGAATCCTTAATTGAAACAATAAAAAAGTGTTCTCCCCAGCTCTGTTTCTCTAAAAGCTAAGGGACGGGGCTGGAAAAATGTAACCACTCTCAAATTCATAGACAGAGTTATGGATGCAAAGAATGACCATCCATGATATCAAATGTATAGTTCTAACCATGTTTTAAGGCTATACAGTGTTTGTGTACATTTACGGTGTTTACAAATATTGGAGTAAAACAAGCTTATATTTGGGGTTCTGATGTTCTACAGCAGTTGAACTAAGACATTTATAAGTTATATTCTTCAATAATCAATGGGTATATATGATTCATTTATACGTCCAAAAATGGATGTAGCAACTAAGGATTCTAGCTTTAATTGACATCCTCACTGAATAATAGTCAAACCTGCTTCAAAAAAATACAAATCTGCCATCTGTGAATCCCATTTGAACACTAGAACAGTAGTAATAGGAAACTGTAAAAGCACAATAGAACGTGTCAATGTGTCAGTGTTCAGTTCATTGACCATGTCTTCTCTTGGAACGGTGTTCAGTTGTCTTCCCTTTCACTGACACCTCAGCACTTTGACATTAGACAGAATAATATAACAGCCTACAGAGTTCAAATCTAGTACAATGCTGCAGTTCAAATGTAGTACAATGCTGCAGAAAATGCAGCCTTCGTTGATATTGTAGCGTGGATGAGGCAATTCAACCTCAAAATGCCATCCACAATGCCTGAGGACTACTAGGCTGAAGTTGCCCATAAACCCTGATCTGGGGTCAGCTTAACATTTTCCCCACTAATGGTTAAGGTTAGGTTTGGGGGAGGGGAAGCTGATCCTTGACCAGATACTCCACCTCAACAATGTGGGGAGGAGATTCACACCATTCAAGGCATGACCAATGACACACTATTAGCAAGGCCGTAACAATATTCTCATTGGCAAAACTACTGGAACTCTCACCTGTGCCACCTCCTCAAAATCGTCGTGGCGTTTCTGCAGTGCCCTGGCGCGGTGGAGGGACTTGCCCACGCCCGTGTGTTTGCTAAGGAAGGCCTCTCCATGGTTCTCTATCCAGTCCATCACCTGCACAAGTGACACAGAGAAAGACATGTTAACCAGTGTTCTGTTCAGCCCATGTTACTTCCCTCCCCCTGCCTCCAAAGGAGACAGACACATGCACGTTAACCAGTTTTCAGACCAGGTTACTTCTCCCCTCTGCCTCCAAAAGGAGACTAACGCATGTGTGGGCTTCAGGGCCAGGAATCTGTCACCACTGTCACTTTGTCACCCTATATCAGGACAGCAGTCCATCTTCAAGGAGAAAGAAGAGGAGGTTTTGTGAACTCCAAACCATGGAGGAAAGCAGAGGTAGTGTGCCTCGGAAATATTGTCTAGCTTCATTCTCTCCCTTTGCTAAGCTTTTACTTAGACTGGGAATACATTCATATATCTCGACAGCAGTCAAAGAGAAAGTAGCCAAATGTGCAGTGTGAAAGGTAGCCAAAAAGTGCAGTGAACTTTGCATAACTCCACTCTAGAGTCCCATTGCGTGACTATACATTGTCGGCGGAATAGCCAGTATGGCAGAATTTACAGTACTAAATGTTAATGAATAGATGAGAGGTCATAAGATGAGATCATCTGTGTTGATTTGTAAACAGTGTCTGGCTGAAACAGAGCAGAGCAGCACCCTGTGAAATATTTTCAAATAATTTCTCTGTGCTTAATTGAGCTTGCCTGGCGAGATGGAACCAATAGAATACTCCCAAAACTGTAAACCCCGCCCATATGGCACTCTAGGCAGGCTAGTATTCAAATAGTATTTGAACCCAGGTCGGTCTTTTGTTCTCTCCCTAATAACTCTCTCTACGGTCATTTCAAGGATGGAAAATCAAAGCTTGCCTGTCCTGCCCTACTTCAATGATCTTGTTATCCTGTGTTGTCCTCAAGTGTAGCCTCCCTGTCCTGATCGTGTTAGCTTGCCTGCGTGTGTGTATAGTCGGGAGGGGTCATCTGCTTGCATGTGAGTGTACAGGAATGTTTAATTAACTTGTCAGTGGGTGAGCAGACAACTCTTGTTTTGCCCTGACTGATTAGGGTTGCTGCATCCACAGGAACAAGCAGGAGTCTAAAACTAGCCTGGCTCGCTCGCTCGCTCACACAAACACGGGAAGGGCTGAGAATAGAAGAGATATTTGCTGGGGATGAAATTAGCTGTCTGAGGATGCCATGCCTCGGACGGGAGTGTTACTTCTGGATTCTATGTCTGCATCCCAAATGACACCCTATTCCCTATTCCCATAGGGCTCTAGTCAAACGTAGTGCACTATGTAGGAAATAAGATGCCATTTGGGATGCAGGCTATCAGTCTGGTGATGTCTCAGCAGTTACTTGACACCACAATGTTATTCTAGCAATGATGTTGAGGAAGTGGGCTGGAAATATTGGATTCAGTTTAATGTGGGTTCAGTTCCAAAATGAGGGCTCTGGTAAAAGTAGTGCACTACAGTATATAGGGAATAGGGTGTCATTTAGGACACAGCCTGTATTTGTGATGCTGCAGCAACATCCAGATTACTGACAACTCAGAGATGTTTCCTGGAAAAGTACAGTACATGATACGCCAGAAGACCGGCGCATTAAAACAAAGATGGCCTGGACAAAACCATAAAAGAAAACAGAGGAAGCATGAAAAACAGCAAACAAAACCACCGGACAACTATTTTCTTGATTTAAAAAAACTGGATGCCCATGGGAAAGAGGGGCTCTTGTGTGAACATTGTGGTGCTTAATGTAATCTCGGTCTAAATCTGTTAAATGTTACAGGCACACACATATGATCCAAGCCCCTAAGGAGGCATTTGAAAAATGCACGGAAGAGGATGCCAAAAGTGCTTTTATTTTCACTCTTTTATTTTACTTTTGACAGTGTATAAGTGAAAGCAGTCCTGGTCACACTATTTGGATAGCCCGGATAGTCCATGTGTAGATGCGCTACAGATGGTCATACTATCAACAAACTATCTGTTGATAAGCAACTGCTTTCTAAGGTTATGGTTAAGGTTTAGAAAAAGGGTTAGGGTAAGGGTTAAGGCAGACCCGGCGCCAGGATAAAGTGACTAAGGGGGCAGTTGAAATCGGAAACGAGGCATTGGATTTATATTGAATTCTGCTTATATCACACTATACCACAATAAACAAAGTTCAAATGCAGAGACTCCGAGACCATTGAGTGCTTTTGAAGTGACAGGTTGGTGCGAAATCTGTAGCCTTTCTCCACTGCACTGTATCAGTGTAAAATAGGGGCCTTCTGGCAGTCGTAAGGACAAAGATTCAGCAGGCAGGTAGCGGTGCAAATGAGTGCTGGATTTATTTACACAGCGCTGGTGTTTCAAAGATGACGGTGATATTTACAAATATATATACAGTGCCTTCGGAAAGTATTCAGACCCCTTTACTTTTTCCACATTTTGTTACGTTACAGCCTTATTCTGAAATATATATATATATATATATATATTTTTACAATCCTCAGCAATCTATACACAATACCCCATAATGACAAAGCGAAAACAGGTTTTGATATTGTTTTTGCAAATTGATTACAAATAAAAAACAGAAACACCTTATTTACATAAATATTCAGACCCTTTGCTATGAGACTCGAAATTGAGCTCAGGTGCATTCTGTTTCCATTGATCATCTTTGAGATGTTTCTACAACTTGATTGGAGTCCACCTGTGGTAAATTCAATTGATTGGACATGATTTGGAAAGGCACACACCTGTCTATTTAAGGTCCCACAGTTGACAGTGCATGTCAGCGCAAAAATCATGCCATGAGGTCAAAGGAATAGTCCGTAGAGCTCCGAGACAGGATTGGGTCGAGGCACAGATCTGGGGAAGGGTACCAAACAAATTCTGCAGCATTGAATGTCCCCAAGAACCAAGTGGCCTCCATCATTCTTAAATGGAATAAGTTTGGAACCACCAAGACTCTTCCTAAAGCTGGCTACCCGGCCAAACTGAGCAATCGGGGGAGCAAATAGTGCACAGAAATAGTGGAGAGAGACGTGCCTATAGCGCATCTTCACCACACACCCCTCCCCTTATTCTGGTCTCGACATTTTAAATGATGCTCGAGACACGTTCCTCACACATAAGCAGTAACCTCATAAACATTGTCAGGACGAAGCAGTGGTCATCTTCCCTTCAACTGAAATCATTACGGTTCAGTATTTCGAACCCCCCCCCTTAAACGCACACACAACCCAAACGAATGGACATGTGACAGCAAGGCAGAATGGCTCATTCCAAACGAGCACAGGGTACATATTGACCAACATGGTATGTCCATTTAGTGAATGTAGATTGACAGAGCAAATAAAGGAACATCATAGCAGTTGCCCCGAGGCAGATTAACACTTTGCCAAGGCCCTAAACACTGTCCACGAACCTTTTGGCAATGCAGGGGCACAAACTTCCCTGCTGTTTTGAATTAAAATAAAATTGTACCTACACATTGAAGAAGTCTGTAAAGCAGAAACATCTGATGCAGTGAAAATAATTTAAAAAATCGAATAATGAACTATGTTTTATGCAACATATTTTTGAGTGCGAACCCATTACATATTTTTGTCTCTCCAAGCTTGAGGAAAGGGTCAGAGCACACCCTCTCCCCTCCAGGCTCCGGAGAGAGCTCGGTCATATTCAATTCAGTGTCAGTCAATGTCGGGATGAAAACCTCACACACCCCATCATAGGGCAGACACTCCTGCAGAGCGCCCCCTATAGGAACAGCCGAGGAGCAGGAAGGAGTAGGTTCAGCCTCCAACATGGAGTCCTCACCAGGGCCAAACTGGTTAACTAGACTCTGCCCTTATAAATCAAAATAAAATATTACAGGCGAAGGCGTATCACATTCACTTAGCCTATCACAGAGATGACAAGCGTTTTTCCCAGTTTTTATGGAAACCCAAAAGAGTCATACCTAACCGCCCTACGCACACCGCAGCGTGCTCTGTCCATTGTGCTGATGCAGCGCAGCAGAGATAGATTTTTTTTGCACCAACCTGTCACTCAATAATTTTTGCTATTTTTATATGGACATAAAACTAAAACTGAGGGGGCTAAAGTTTGAACTGAGGAGGCTAAGTCCCCTTTAGCCCTCTCGTGGAGCCGGGTACGAGTTAAGGTTAGGGCTAGGGTTAAGTTTAGGATAAGGGTTAGGTTTGGTAGATAGCAGTGGAGGCTGCTGAGGGGAGGACGGCTCATAATAATGGCTGTAACGGTGCAAATGGAATGGCATCAAACTCATGGAAACCATATGTTTGATGAATTTGATACCATTCCACACATTCCGCTCCAGCCATTACCACGAGCCCGTCCTCCCCAATTAAGGTGCCACCAACCTCCTGTGGTAGATAGTTAGTTGAAATGTTACTTATAGTCTTTAGATCCTCTGTAGATGGACTATCCAAATAAAATGTTACCACAGTCCTCAGTTTCTGGCTTTATGATGGCCACAGAAAATAAAAAACTGAGTGCGTCCCAAATGGCACCCTGTTCCCTATATAGTACACTATTTTTGACCAGATCATCTACGGGCCCTTGGACGCAGCCAGAGGCAGTAAAACCTAAAGAAAATACCTACATTTTTAGACATACACTGTGAATAGCACCATCTAATATTAAGGAAGTATCTCCTGATAAGCTGTACACTATTTACCAAGATAGTTTTCATCTATATTTTTCGTAGCTGTTTATTTACCACCACAAACCGATGCTGGTACTAAGACCACACTCAACGAGCTGTATAAGGCCATAAGCAAACAAGAAAATGCTCATCCAGAGGTGGCGCTCCTAGCGGCCGGGGACTTTAATGCAGGGAAACTTAAATCAGTTTTACCACATTTTTACCAGCATGTTAAATGTGCAACCAGAGGAAAAACTCCACACACCGAGATGCGTACAAAGTTCGCCCTCCATTTGGCAAATCTGAACATAATTCTATCCTCCTGATTCCTGCTTAAAGCAAAAACTAAAGCAGGAAGTACCAGTTACTCACTCAATACAGGACTGTTTCGCTAGCACAGACTGGAATATGTTCCGGGATTCTTCCGATGGCATTGAGGAGTACACCACATCAGTCACTGGCTTCATCAATAAGTGCATCGATGACGTCGTCCCCACAGTGACCGTACGTACATACCCCAACCAGAAGCCATGGATTACAGGCAACATCCGCACTGAGCTAAAGGGTAGAGCTGCCGCTTTCAAGGAGCGGGACTCTAACCCGGAAGCTTATAAGAAATCTCACTATGCCCTCTGACGAACCATCAAAACAGGCAAAGCGTCAATACAGGACTAAGATTGAATCGTACTACACCGGCTCTGACGCTCGTCGGATGTAAATGCTAAATGATGTAAATGTAAATGTAATGTGGCAGGGCTTGCAAACTATTACTACAAAGGGAACCACAGCCGCGAGCTGCCCAGTGACACGAGCCTACCAGGCGAGCTAAATTACTTCTATGCTTGCTTCGAGGCAAGCAACACTGAAGCATGCATGAGAGCATCAGCTGTTCCGGACAACTGTGTGAGCAAGTGTCTGTCCCTGACTGAGTCTGTAATACCAACATGTTTCAAGCATACCACCATAGTCCCTGTGCCCAAGAACCCTAAGGTAACCTGCCTAAATGACTACCAACCGGTAGCACTCAAGTCTGTAGCCATGAAGTGCTTTGAAAGGCTGGTCATGGCTCACATCAACACCATTATCCCAGTAACCCTAAACCCACTCCAATTTGCATACCGCCCCAACAGATCCACAGATGATGCAGTCTCTATTGCACTCCACACTGCCCTTTCCCATCTGGACAAAAGGAACACCTTCATGAGAATGCTATTCATTGATTACAGCTCAGCGTTCAACACCATGGTGCACTCAAAGCTCATCACTAAGCTAAGGACCCTGGGACTAAACACCTCCCTCTGCAACTGGATCCTGGACTTCCTGACGGGCCGCCCCCAGGTGGTAAGGGTAGGTAACCACACATCTGCCACGCTGATCCTCAACACGGGGGCCCCTCAGGGGTGCGTGCTCAGTCCCCTCCGGTACTCCCTGTTCACCCATGACTGCATGGACAAGCAAGACTCCAACACCATCATTAAGTTTGCAGATGACACAACGGTGGTAGGCCTGATCACCGACAACGATGAGAGAGCCTATAGAGAGGAGGTCAGAGACCTGGCCGTGTGGTGCCAGGATAACAACCTCTCCCTCAACGTGATCAAGACAAAGGAGATGATTGTGGACTACAGGAAAAGGAGGACCGAGCATGGCCCCATTCTCATCAATGGGGCTGTAGTGGAGCAGGTTGAGAGCTTCTAGTTCCTTGGTGTCCACATCACCAACAAACTATCATGGTCCAAACACACCAAGACAGTCGTGAAGAGGGCACGACAAAGCCTATTCCCCCTCAGGAGACTGAAAAGATTTGGCATGGTTCTTCAGATCCTCAAAAAGTTATACTGATGCACCATCGAGAGCCTTCTGACTGGTTGCATCACTGCCTGGTATGGCAACTGCTCGGCCTAGACCGCAAGGCACTACAGAGGGTAGTGCATACGGCCCAGTACATCACTGGGGCCAAGCTTCCTGCCATCCAGGACCTCTATACCAGGCAGTGTCAGAGGAAGGCCCTAAAAATTGCCAAAAACTAGTCATAGACTCTTCTCTCTGCTACCGCATGGCAAGTGATACCGGAACGCCAAGTCTAGGTCCAAAAGGCTTCTTAATAGCTTCTACCACCAAGCCATAGAACTCCTGAACAGCTAATCAAATGTCTACCTAGACTATTTGCACCCCCCCCCACCCTACCCACTCTTTTATGATGCTGCTACTCTCTGTTTATTATCTATGCATAGTCACTTTACCTCTACATATTACCTCAATTACCTCGACTAACCTGTGCTCCCGCACATTGACTCGGTACCGGTACCCCCTGTATATAGCCTCGCTACTGTTATTTTACTGCTGCTCTTTAATTATTTGTTATTTTTCAATTTTTCTTCTTTCTTTATTTTTCTTTATCTATTTTTTACTAAACCCTTAATTTTCTTAAAACTGCATTGTTGGTTAAGGGCTTGTAAGTAAGCATTTCACTGTAACGTCTACACCTGTTGTATTCGGCGCATGTGACAAATACAATTTCATTTGATTTGATGGGTTGGAGAATTGCTGACAATCACGAATCCACCAAAAAAGATTCTTCATACATTAAGTACAATTCTGCTGTTGCCTAAGTAACAGTTTATTTAATTTTAGTGCTATCCCTCACAGTCGTTATCCATTGCATTGTATGCTTTACCTTATGAAAAATGAGAGGAATGTCATTAGATTAACCCTCATGTGGAGGGAGGAGAGTATAGAGACAGCCCCAGGTTTCTCCAACTCCTCTTAAATCTGGCTACGGTTATATAGTAGATGACCTTGGATAGCGCTGAACTTCCTCCACATATCCTCCAACACGGCTTCCTCCTGACAAGCCTCATGCAGTTTGGAAGCCTTTGCGTCCTAAATGGCAGCCTATTCCCTATATAGTACATTACTTTTGACCAGAGCTCTATACCCAGGTAGCACATTTGGTTCCTTGGAAGTTGTGGAAACGTACATTTTGGGTTTCCCATTGGTTCTGGGAACGAAGCCATACGTTTCCTGACCGGTAAAACAGAACATTTTTTAAACGTTCTGAGAACAGAAGTGAACATTTTGTCTGTTCTTGGAACGTTAACTTTAAGGTTGCAGTGAGGTTCTGAGAACGTTTTACTATGGTTCCCTGAAAGTCTTCCTGGGAGGTTTTATGAATGTTCTGAGAATGGAAATTATAGGTTATTTGAAGGTAATTAAATAACGTTCTGAGAGTATGTTCCAATCAGACTTTTAATAACGCTGCTAGCTGTTTTGAACTTCAAGCATTGATAGGACACATGGACATTTATTTGCTTAGGCATTAACACATTTCCTTTTTATTGTGACACATAAGTGAGATTCAAACCTATAACCTTCTGTTCTCTATCCATGGAATTAGTTAATTGCGCCACCAGGATGGAGCTAGCATGCCATGTTTTTTTACGCATACAAAGTTCAAACAGACCCAAGGAAACAACTCATTAAGCTCAGGTGTGTTGCAGCAGGCCGCGACCGGGAGACTCATGAGGCGGCGCACAAATGGCCCAGCGTCGTCCGGGTTAGGGGAGGATTTGGCCTTCCTTGTCCCATCGCGCTCTAGCGGGCAGGGCGCATGCACGCTGACTTCGGTCGCCAGTTGTATGGTGTTTCCACCAACACATTGGTGCGGTTGGCTTCCCGGTTAAGCGAGCAGCGTGTCAAGAAGCAGTGCGGCTTGGCAGGGTCGTGTTTCGGAGGACGCATGGCTCTTGACCCTCGCCAGAGTCCTTACGGGAGTTGCAGCGATGGGACAAGACTGTAACTACCCCCAAGCCATAAGACTGCTAAATAGTTCACCAAATAGCTGCCCGGATTATCTGCATTGAACCCTTTTGAACTAACTCGTCACATACGTCACATACGCTGCTGCTACAGTTTATTATCTATCCTGTTGCTGAATAACTTTACACCTACCTATACAGTATTTTTACATTTACATTTTAGTCATTTAGCAGACGCTCTTATCCAGAGCGACTTACAGTTAGTGAATACATATTATTATTCATACTGGCCCCCCCGTGGAAATCGAACCCACATGTACATATCTACCTCAATTACCTCGTACTGGTACCCAATGTATCTAGCCAAGTTATCGTTACTCAATGTGTATTTATTCCTTGTGTTATAATTGTTCTACTATTTCTATTTGTTTCTCTCTGTATTGTTGGGAAGGGCCCTTAAGTAAGCATTTCACTGTTAGTCTACACCTGTTGTTTAGGAAGCATGTAACAAATAACATTTTATTTGATTTATGTTGAAGTACTGAAATTCCCACAGAAAAACGTTGTTTCTTAACATTCTCTGAACTGTTTGAGAAACATTCCCAATGTTAAAACAGTTGGAGAATGTTCCTAGAACATAACCAAAATTGAAATTAAATGTAACCATGTTTGAACTTTAGAAAATGTTCTGTTAAAGTAATGAAATACCAAGAAAATGAAGTTTTTTTGTTAAGTTCCTTAAACGTGCTGAAAATGTTCCAAAGCCATACAACTTTCCCGCACCATTTCCAGAACGTTGTGGGAAGGTTTTATGCAAAATCACCATAGGACAACCACGCTCTCACCCAGGTCTAAGAAACATATGGTTCTCAGAACGTTATGTGCTAGCTGGGTAGGCTCTGGTCAAAAGCAGTGCACTACATAGGGAATAGGGGGCCATTTGGGAAGCATCCAATGAGTCAGTGGCTTGAAATGTAGCCCATTAACACTGTCTGCTTCTTGGCTGTGTGGCGAGGTGCGGCGGTCAGTCATGTGCACTGCTGATAACCCCAGTCCTGATCTGCCATGGTGGAGGCTTCAATCTCTCACCAAGCCCGGCCTAGTCAGTAAGCCCAGAACAAAGGATTACGTTTGCTTATCTACAAAATAGACCAGCCACTCAACATCACAGGGAGAAAGAGAGAGAGAGCAAGAGCGAGAGAGAGAGAGCAAGAGAGAGAGAGCGAGAGAGAGCGAGAGAGAGAGAGAGAGAGACTGGGGGAGGGGGGCAGAGAAACAAAGCGTCATCTTGCTAAACCGTAGACATGCTAACCCAAATAGGAGAAAAAGAAGCCTTGCCAACTTGTATGAGAAAGATATCTCTGGAGTACAGTAACAGAGATAATGGGAGTCTGCAGGCCCTGATACAGTCCGTCAACTGAATCAGAGACAGAAGCATCGCAGAAAGGAGGGGAGTCAAGGGATCATCTCCGCTCATTGTTATTGAGTCTCATTGAGTCATTCACAATCATTGATGCAGTAGTTATTCTTTCCTTTAAATAAAACAGGAGTGGATACTCCTACTAGGTGCTACAGAGACTAATGCTCAAGGACTTAATCTACACATCAGGCTGAGATGGGAAAGAAATAGAAAAAGAAAGAGAGAGAGAGAGAGAGTGATGCATACTATAGCTGATGATAGCATTCTGTGCTGTCAGACAAATAATGATGTTCATTAAACCAGCCGCAATAATCATCATCATTGACGTGATATGAATATCAATGAACTACCCTGGTGTGGTTCCCTTAAGTAAACATATATAAACTAGAGTTCTGTGTGTATACAGTGCGTAAATTAACTAACTAAATGCATGCTACAGTCTCCATGGATGCATCCCAAATGGCACCCTATTCCCTAGTGCACTACTTTTGACCATATCACTATGGGCACTGGTCAAAAGTAGTGCACTAAATAAGGAATAGGGTTCCGTTTGGGAAGCAACCACAGTGGAGGACGGTTGTCCCTGAGGTATTGTATAAACAGGCCTCGTCTGTTCCAAACAATATGTAAT
The DNA here is from genome assembly GCF_964263955.1 of Coregonus lavaretus. Lineage (NCBI taxonomy): Eukaryota > Metazoa > Chordata > Actinopteri > Salmoniformes > Salmonidae > Coregonus > Coregonus lavaretus. Next base: position 11,938,455 of record NC_140003.1, read on the forward strand.
AAGTGAGCTGCAAACAAAGTCACCCCCTATCACTGAGCTCCACTCTGACTGTGGGCAGAGGGCCAAGGGCCAGGGGCTAGACAAACACAGTGGACTCACTGGACAATACACTACAGTGTTTCTCTTTCAGCCAGTCCAGCGTGGCTTTTACTGTCATGTATTCTATCTGGTACACTGCTGTATTACACTGGCTGTGTCCCAAATGGCACCCTATTCCCTATGTAGTGCATGGCCCATAGGGCTCTGGTCAAAAGTAGTGCACTACAGTACAAAGGAAATAGGGTGCATGGAAATCCATGACCTCCCCCTCCCAAGATAGCAATTGTTGAGAGTTCTATTGTAAGGAATGTCGTGGTTGATGGTGCAAAGACTGCTTCCCCGGTGGCAGAGTGCGGGACATCACTCGGGAGCTCACAGTCATTCTAGACCAAAACCCGGAGCTGCACACGGTGGTTGTGCATGCTGGTACAAATGACATCAAGCTGCGGCAATGGGCTGAGTTGAGACGGGACTTCGAATACCTGAGAGACACAATATTGGCTAGGGGCAAGAGGATTGTTTTTCCTGGCTCTATCCCAACACACGGTCGTGGAATTGATCGCTTCTCCTGGCTACGTGCACTGGACTCTTGGATGAAATCAGGACTATGCACTGAAAAAACGTTGGATTTTATTGACAATTTCGATATGTTTTGGGAGCGACCGCAATTCCTGAAAAGGGACGGCCTGTCCCCGAACAGGAGAGCAACTTAGATGCTGAGTGCTAACATTGAAAAGATACAAAAAAAGTGATCGGTTATCAGTCCTTGCCCGAAATAGGTAACCCTTATTTGAGTCCTGTATTAATCCATGTCCTCGATCGAGGCATAGACCAAATGGCACAGTTCTAAGCAATTTTGTATCTATATCGTTTCAAGCCAACCCAATGGCTATTTCATAGAGAGGGTTACCTACTGATCACAGCATGTTTGTGTTAGAGACTCCGTCTGATCTGAAATCCCGCAGCTGTGTCCTTGGACTGATTCATGTAAATGCCAGAAGTCTGATTTTGAAGATGGATGATATTGTAATTCTTTCTCCTCAAACTAATCATTTTATCATTACTGAGACTTGGTTAAAAAAGTCTGTGCCAGACTCTGATGTGTCTCTGAATGGATATTATGTTTATAGATCTGACAGACCTGGAAGAGGTGGGGGTGTCGCCATATTCATAAAGAACAATTTGAATGTTGCTGTGTGTATTACCACATCTGTCCTTCCAAGCAATTTGAATGTCTAGCTTTAAATGTGGGCCTTGGTAATAATGTCCAACTGTCACGACTTCCTCTGAGGCTGCCTCCTATCCTTGTTCGGGCAGGCTTTGGCGTTCGTCGTCACCGGCCTTCTAGCCACTGCCGCTCCTCATCTCATCATTACATTTGTTTTGTCTTGTTGATTACACACACCTGGTTCATATCCCCTCATCAGTACCTGTATAAGTGTTCCCTCTGCCCCCTTGTCTTTGTTTGTGAATGTTTATTGTGAGGATAGTGAAGCTTGGTGGAGCTCCTTGTATTTTGTATTCACCAGGTTATTTTCCCGTGAGCCATGTTGGTTCCTGTGCGCCTGTTTTGCGCACTGGACTGTTTTGACGCTTTACTGCGTACTCTGTATTCCGGAATAAATCCTGTTATTCTGTGATTTACCCTCCTGCGCCTGACTCAAATAAAATCACCCATCACACCAACTAACATTAGTGGGAGTTTATCGCCCACCCTCGACCTCTTTATGTGCTCTTAGCAAATTGTCTGACCGGCTGTCTAACTACGCTAAATCTGAATTATTAATAGTGGGTGATCTTAATCTGGATCGGCTGATGCCAGAATCTGATAGGCTGAAAGATATTTGTACAAAGCTAAATCTAACTTGGCTTATAACTAAACCAACTCGCCTCAACTTTAAACACCCTTTAAACCTACTCTCTTAGATATTATTCTAACAAATGCCCCTCCTAAGTTTACAGCCAATGGGATATTTGATAATGAGTTCAGTGACCATTGTCCAATTGCTTGCATAAGAGATGTTAAATTAGCTAAATCTCGCTCGCACATTATTACAGAGAAATTCTAGGAATTGTTAAGACCAATTTTTTTGGGTCTGAGCTGGGGCTGAGTGACTGGTGGGTTGCGTCAACTATCACTGACTCAGATCCTTCATTGTTTTATTTCCCTGTTTAGCTCTGTTGCAGATAAAGATGCGCCGTACAAAAGGACAAAAGGCAAATCTAATCCTTGGTTCACGCATTAATTGACTGAGAAATTACAGGAAATAAATGTAGCTTGGGCTAAGGCTAGACTGACTGATTCTACGTCTGATTGGCAGTCCTTCAGACATTTGAGAAATAGATGTCTATCTCTGGTTAGAAAAGCAAAATCAACATATTTAGTGAATTGTGTATAGGAGAACGGTGGTAATCCAGCTAACTTCTGGAAAGTGGTCAAATCTTTTAAACAAAACTCCAACCCCCTCGTTGCCCCAGCAGGCTTTGACAGCCTCTGGTCCCATACTAGACAAAATAAAAATTTGTGGTGCTTTTAATAATAATTTTGCTTAAGTTGGCCACCTGTTTGAAAGGATAGTCTCTTAAATCGCATCTCATTCCACTAGAGGGAGTCCTTTCGTCACCTCAGAATGATGCTCTAACAGACTCACATACTTTATTCTCATTTCAACCGTTTGACGTCTACGATGTTTTAAGTGCCTTGCTAAAGATCAATGTAAAAGAAATCCACAGGGGCTGATTCAGTTGACCTCTTCTTACGACAGCTCTCTGTCCCACTCATTGTTGAACCTTTAACATGTATTTTTAACTTGACAATTGCTACTGGTGTTATTCCTAAGATTTGGAAAGCGGCACATGTCCTCTCCCTACATAAAGGCGGAGATCCTTCTGACTTAGATAATTATCGCCAAATTATCTTACCTAGCCAAGGTACTAGAATCCCTGATCAACTCCCAGCTAAGAACTATTTTAACTGTTCACGCTCTTCTAAATATGCACCAGTCTGGTTTTAGATCTGCACATGGCACTGTTTCTGCTACTATGCTTGTTTTAGATGATGTGTTAAAATGCCTAGATCATAAAAAACATTGTGCTGCCCTATTTATAGACCTTTCAAAGGCATTCAACACCATTGGCCATTCCCTTCTCATTCAAAAACGGTCTGAAATGGGCCTGGACAAGGAGTCTTGCAAATGTTTTCAGCGTTATCTGACAGACAGGTCACAATGTGTGCCTTCTGATGGTGTCAAAACTAGTTTCCTTTAAATTACGAAAGGTGTACCGCAGGGGTTGCTATTGGGACCTGTTCTCCTTAATATTTATATAAATAATATTGCTCAATGTATTAAATCCTGTAATATTCATCTGTATGCAGACTATACGGTTATGTATTCCATTAGAATAAGACTGTTGACCAAGCTATGTTAGAGCTGCAATCTGAACTTGTACTTAATCTGGGCAAAACATTTTGTTAAGTTACAGCCTTATTCTAAAATGGATTAAATTGTTTTTTCCCCTCATCAACCTACACACAATACCCGATAAAGAAAAAACAAAAACTGTTTAGACAAGTTAATGTCACGCCCTGGCTCTGGGGACTCTTATATGTTGAGCCAGGGTGTGTAGGTTTCATTGTTTAGTTTTCTAGGTTTGTGTTCTAGTTCGTGTATATCTATTTTGGCCAGGGTGGTTCCCAATCAGAGGCAGCGGTAGCTTGTTGTCTCTGATTGGGGACCATACTTAGGCAGCCTGTTTGGCACTGTTATTTTGTGGGATCTTGTTCCGTTTGGTTTGTTGTATAACCTAGGACTTCACGTATCGTTCATTTGTTGTTTTGTTGAGTTAAGTACGTTCAATAAAAGTATGTACGCCTATCACGCTGCGCCTTGGTCCGCTTCATCTAATAACGATCGTGACACATAAGTATTCAGACCCTTTACTCAGTACTTTGTTGAAGCACCTTTGGCAGCGATTACAGCCTCGAGTCTTCTTGGGTATGATGTTAAAAGCTTGGCACACTTGTATTTGGGGAGTTTCTCCCATTCTTCTCTGCAGATCCTCTCAAGCTCTGTCAGGTTGGATGGGGAGTGTCACTGCACAACTATTTTCAGGTCTCTCCAGAGATGTTCGATTGGGTTCAAGTCCGGGCTCTGGCTGGGCCACTCAAGGACATTCAGAGACTTGTCCCGAAGCCACTCCTGCTTTGTCTTAGCTGTGTGCTTAGGGTCATTGTAATAACACATATGGAATCATGTAGTAAACAAAAAAGTGTTAAACAAATCAAAATATATTTTATATTTGAGATTCTTCAAATATTCACCCTTTGCCTTGATGACAGCTTTGCATACTTTTGGCATTCTCTCAACCAGCTTCACCTGGAATGCTTTTCCAACAGTCTTGAAGGAGTTCCCACATATGCGGAGCACTTGTTGGCTGCTTTTCCTTCACTCTGCCGTCCGACTCATCCCAAACCATCTCAATTGGGTTGAGGTCGGGGGATTGTGGAGGCCAGGTCATCTGATGCAGCACTCCATCACTCTCCTTCTTGGTAAAATAGCCCTTACATAGCCTGAAGGTGTGTTGAGTCATTGTCCTGTTGAAAAACAAATGATAGTCCCACTAAGCCCAAACCACATGGGATGGTGTATTGCTGCATAATGCTGTGGTAGCCATGCTGGTTAAGTGTGCCTTGAATTCTAAATAAAATCACAGACAGTGTCACCAGCAAAGCACCCCCATACCATAACACATCCTCCTCCATGCTTTACGGTGGGAACTACACATGCGGAGATCATCCGTTCACCCACACCGCATCTCACAAAGACACGGCTGTTGGAACCAAAAATCTACAATTTGGACTCATCAGACCAAAGGACAAATTTCCACCGGTCTAATGTCCATTGCAAGTGATTCTTGGCCCAAGCAGGTCTCTTCTTATTATTGGTGTCCTTTAGTAGTGGTTTCTTTGCATCAATTTGACCATGAAGGCCTGATTCACACAGTCCCCTCTGAACAGTTGATGTTGAGATGTGTCTGTGACTTAAACTCTGTGAAGCATTTAGGCTGCAAATTCTGAGGCTGGTAACTCTAATGAACTTATCCTCTGCAGCAGAGGTAACTCTGGATCTTCCATTCCTGTGGCGGTCCTCATGAGAGCCAGTTTCGTCATAGCGCTTGATGGTTTTTCCGTATTGACTGACCTTCATGTCTTAAAGTAATGATGGTCTGCCGTTTCTCTTTACTTATTTGAGCTGTTCTAGCCATAATATGGGCTTGGTCTTTTACCAAATATGGCTATCTTCTGTATACCTTGTCACAACACAACTGATTGGCTCAAACGCATTAAGAAGGAAATAAATTCCACAAATTAACTTTTAACAAGGCACACCTTTTAATTGAAATGCATTCCAGATGACTACCTGGTTGAGAGAATGCCAAGAGTGTGCAAAGCTGTCATCAAGGGTGGCTCCTTTGAAGAATCTCAAATATAAAATATATTTTGTTTAACACTTTGTTGGTTACTACATGATTCCATATGTGTTATTTCATAGTTTTGATGTCTTCCCTATTATTCTACAATGTAGAAAATAGTAAAAAATAAAATAAAAACCCTTGAATGAGTAGGTGTGTCCAAACTTTTGACTGGTACTGTATATACATAAAAATGATGCCGATTCATGATTTCAACTGGCTGAGAAAAGATATCCGTCTCGTCCTGAGACGTTTATTCTCAATAGAACAGTGGAGATCGAATTTCAATATTGAAACAATGTTGCAAATGTCGAGAGACAGCAACGTTTGTCCAAACCCCCATTGTTGCAAACCAAATATTAGGCTAGAAGCAAGGGGTAATAATGTCTAGAGGCTTTTTTCAGTGGAGATCAAGTTAATGAATTGGCTGCCTGAGCTGATGGGACACTGGATGCACAGGGATTTCTCAGATGGAACAGAAAACAAGATGCCCATTTTTGCATCATAGGCTTCCCCGTGCTAAACAGGTTTTTTACACTGAACAAAAAAATAACCGCAACATGTAAAGTGTTGGTCCCATGTTTCATGAGCTGAAATAAAAGATCCCAGAAACTTTCCATACGCACAAAAAGCCTATTTCTCTCAAATTTGGTGCACAAATTTGTTTCCATCCCTGTTAGTGAGCATTTCTCCTTTGCCACGATAATCCATCCACCTGACAGATGTGGCATATCAAGAACCTGATTAAACAGCATTATCATTACCAGTGGCATGCATTCCTGGATGCCAATAGAAGAAAGGCATTCCCCCCAAAATTTACCAATATTTGTATTTATTTTCAAAATAATTGAACTTTCATCTCTCTATGTTTCATCATTTTCCTTCAATTCGCAAGAGGTTGAATGTATCTCACCGGAGAAAGCATCCGAGCCAGCGAAACAGCGCCCCTCTGTTTCTCTACGTGTAGGCCATCTATCTGATGCTGTCTGGTCCAAACAAGTATGACATTGCCAATCAATGCCCATCGCATTGAAGGCAAGAGAAGCCAGCGAGCATCTGGCCTCCAAATTTGCCAATCAGCGTTGAGCTAAACTGAGCGAGCTCAACTGTGAATGGTCCTGGCACACCAAAAAAAAAGTGTCAAGGGAAGCCAGCTTGGATTTGGCGTCACTCCTATCAAATCCCACTGAGAGGATACGTCATTGACAGAAAAACTTGAAATGTTGCATCTCATTGTGTTGTTGTCCTCCGGTGGCTAGCTAGCCAGCTAGCTAAAATTGGCCCTTTCCTAAATTAGCCATGGATGGAGATAGGGATTTGGACTTGTGGTTTTACTTAATTCTCCATACTGGCCAATTATTATAACGGCAATTCTGATCCAAACATTCATTCATACATTGTTGTGCCCCTGGCCTGAGAGGATGGAAGTTCAATATGTAGCTAGATGTAGAAGGCTAATGTTAACTAGTTAGCGTTGCACATGAATGGAAGTTAGGCTAGTGAGCAAGCATTTTAGCTAGGTAGCCTAGGACAACAAAAAATAAAAGTGTGTACTGTATGACAGAGTGACAGACCATTTCGTCAACATGAAAGAGAGGAGGATGGCGTTTCTCTACAAGTAGGGTGAGTCAACATGTTTTTCTACTTGCACAACGCACACGCACACACAATCAGAACCATGGACAGCTACATCATATTTAGCTTACATTGATTGGACTCAATTGTTTTTGGTATCATTTAGTTGTCACTGTATTAGACTAAGCAGAGGTGATTTGATGATGTTGAAATGTTGAAGTTGAAATGGTGCTGGAATAGTGGAGGCAGCTCCTGTTTTCTTTGTGACTTGCGGTAACTCTGTGGTTCTAAATCAATAGTTGTTTAGTGATTCGAAAATGTCTGAAACATTCACTTGCTATAGGTCATGTAACTGTCTGTTACTGTACATGCAATATGCTTTGTGGACTTCACTGGACAGAGGTTGATATCCAGTTTTGTGATAAAACAAAGGTGTGGTTGAATTTATTCTACCACTGTGTCTTCTAATTGTCTCGGCCTTTCAGTCGCAGGGCATATTAATTAACAGGTTATAGAGCAAACAACGTAATTATCACAACACATAGGTTGTAATATGGGGGGGGGGGGGGGGTTGGCTTTCCCAGTGATTTTACACAGGTGCACCTTGTGCTGGGGACAATAGAAGGCCACTCTAAAATGTGCAGTTTTGTCACACAACACAATGCCACAGATGTCTGAAGTTTTGAGGGAGCATGCAATTGGCATGCTGACTGCAGGAATGTCCACCAGAGCTGTTGCCAGGGAATTTAATGTTCATTTCTCTACCATAAGCAACCTCCAATGTCGTTTTAGAGAATTTGGCAGTACGTCCAACCAGCCTCACAACCGCAGACCACACGAGTATGGCGTTGTGTGGGCGAGCGGTTTGCTGACGCCCCATTGTGACGGTGTTGTTATGGTATGGGCAGGCATAAGCTACAGACAATGAACACAATTGCATTTTATCCATGGCAATTTCAATGCACAGAGATACCGTGAGATCATGAGCCCCATTGTCGTGCTATTCATCCGCCACCATCACCTCATGTTTCAGCATGATGATGCACGGCCCCATGCCGCAAGGATCTTTACACAATTCCTGGAAGGTGAAAATGTCCCAGTTCTTCCATGGCCTGCATACTCACCAGACATGTCACCCATTGAGCATGTTTGGGATGCTCTGGATCGACGTGTATGAAAGAGTGTTCCAGTTCCCGACAATATCCATCAACTTCAGACAGCCATTGAAGAGGAGTGGGACAACATTCCACAGGCCACAATCAACTCTATGCGAAGGAGATGTGTCGCGCTTCATGAGGCAAATGGTCGTCACACCAGATGCTGACTGGTTTTCTGATCCATGCCCTACCTATTTTTTAAGGTATCTGTGACCAACAGATGCATATCTGTATTCCCAGTCATGTGAAATCCATATATTATGGCCTAAAGAATTTATTTCAATTGACTGATTTCATTATATGAAATGTAACTCAGTAAAACCTTTGAAATTGTTGCATGTTGCGTTTATATTTTTGTTTAGTATAGTATGGCTTAGAATGCGTCTAACTAATCACAATGCTTGTTTTGACCAACCACTTAAAGGGTATCAGGAAAGACTACCAAGCCCATACCTATGGAGGGGCTCTTCCAATCAGCTGCTTCAATGAATGGTGAGATCCATCCCATTCACTTCTTCTGTGTTTAACTTGCATCCCAAACGACACCCTATTCCCTAAGTAGGGGATAGGGTGCCATTTGGGATGTAGCACTACAGTAATGTTTGCCTCGGTGAGGGAGCAGTGGACTCGTTATCAGAGTGAGAAAGAGGTAGGGAGAGGAGGAGATATGAGAGGAGGGGTGAGAGGAGAGGAGAGGTATTCACCCAAAGGGAGCCATACTGAGAGAGGAGGAAGGTGTGAGAGACGATGAGTGACTTGACAGAGAAAGCTGATTCGCTCACTCACACATACCCTATTGAACACACACACACACACACACACACACACACACACAGGCACACACACACACACACACACACACACATACAACCACTAATGTGTTCTATTACACAGCATTGCTTTTTTAGGCCATTGAATCCATGGTAAAATATTCCAAGATTATGCCTAGTAATTATTCATGAAGTTTGTGAGGTGATGCTTGAGTCAACAGTGCTCCAGTGTCCCTGGTGGATTGGTTCTGCATGGTTTGGCTTGGCTGATCAGAGGTCAGATCTTGATTTGGCTCACAGACTTGGCTCAGTGCTGCTGTTGGAATTATTAGTGCAATATATAGGGAATAGGGTGGAATTTGGGACACCCCCAGTCTTTAGCTCTCTCTCTCTCTCTCTCCATTCTACAAAATGGCTAATGCAAGGAATACTAACTGTACTTCTGGGCACTTTTACAGGCGAAAAATATTAGAGGAAAAGTACACAGACAACTGTTGACAAATCTCCTCTTTCTTCGCGCTGCTCGTTTGAAATATGGATTCCTTTTACAAACCAGGAGTCGGCACAGAGCCAAATGAACAATGAGATGTAAAGATTTTGCTGCAGTAAAATGCAGTATCAGGGCAATGAACTGTGTTTTCTAAAATGGGTTAAACTAAAAACAACTAAAATACATGTTCTACAGAAGAGATTGACACCATGGCCTACTAACCTCTTACTATTACTAAACTAGTGTGTCAGAAATCATTTATATAGGCTGAATCCCACGACCCTGACAAGAGAAGGAAGAGATGACTGAAGATACAGCCTTCCATTTACACTGTGGGTGCGTCCTATTCCTTATGGTTCACTACTTTTGACCAGAGCTGTGTAGCCGCTGGTGCAGGTGGACCGTGTGTGTGCGTACGTGCGTATGTGCATATGTGTGTGTGCCTGCACATGCCGACAATTACCTGTTGGACGTCCTGTTGGAACACACAGAGCTGTAGCCTCTGGTGGAGGCGGACTTTGCGGTGCTGCCAGATGCTCTCCAGGCGTCTCTGGTGGTGCAGGACCTCATGGACCACGTCCAGGATACAGTGGACTGCCTTGGAGTAGTTGGCTGTGGCCGTCAGAGACTCTGAGTTCCCTGGGCTCAGTGGTCTCTGGAGGACATCCAGCAGGGCCTTGCCATCCTGACTGACCTGGTGACAGAGAGAGGGACATGACATTAGGAGAGTTACATAACTGTAGGGTTAAAAAAAATCCCAGGTTTTCCTGAAATCTTGGTTGGAGGATTCCTGGATTTCTTGCATATTCCATCCTGATTCCAGGAATCTTCCAACTGGGATTTATGGAAAACCTGGGAATTTTGGGAAAGTTACCGACATTCTGCAACTCTATATCTGCATTAAATAACAAAGATTTGACTGAAAAGATTCATCTTGAAGTCGGTCAGAGGAAAATAAGGATTTTGAATGTCAGGTCCTTGCTAATCATCTCTCTTCTGATCAAATCCAGCCCTGGCCTGTTCTAGCTGTCCATGTACGATACTAAATCAAGCTGGTCAGAGCTGTAATTTCATTACCAGTGCAAATTACTAAATTATATGCAATTTGGGTGCATGGGGATGGGTATTGTTTTCTTAATCTGTGGCACAATATGGAACAGAACAACAAACCCTTTCTTTTTTTGGTTCAAACCAGAGACGTTAATAGCAACCTTTTCAGAGATGACACTAAAATTAAACAAACAAGTACAAAAGTCAGTGTGGTGCAGAGGCATCTAGTGAAATGCTACACAAACACAAACCTATCATCATACAGGATCTTCTGTGGGAAATCAGTCTGACTTGGATGGACAGTGGTCCACATATTACAGGCCATGTGTCACACAAGGTGCAATTCAGCTGGATTTAATGTGGTGGGTAAAGGTCATATTTGAAAATGGTCCTGAAAGAGTTACAGTATGTATGTGTTTGGTCAGATTTGATTGAAGGACTTACATTTAATTTAAGGGCAATATTTCAAAGTAATGTACAGTGTACATCCATGTTTAGATTGTTTATGATAATGTCTTTGAAAAACCAAAACCTGCCTTTCTTGAAAATATATAAAAGGGTCATTACCATTGTGGTCATTCTCCTAGAAAGCTATGTGGTGGGATCTTAAACTAACAAAGAATGCCACTATAAACCAGATCTTCAGTTAGTGTACGACTGCTATTCCATTCGTAACGTAACATATCATACTAAATGGAGGGACACCAAAAACATCCCTGTCATACAAATTGCCTTGAGGCACGGTTGCACTATAAAGCAGTGTTCAGTTAGTGCTGTAGCTGAGGAAGTGTTGTGAGGGTGTCTCACCTCGGTGTAGGCCTGGGTCACCTGTTCGTAGAGGGTTTGGTGGTGGTGGATGGCCAGCTCCAGGTCCTGCATCTCCGAGGGCAGCCCCCCTTCACTGCATATCTTGCACCAGGCCTCCACCCCAGCCAGGAACTGCATGGACACAGGCCAGGAGACATATTCACACAACAGAACAGAGACAAATAGACCAATCAACAGAGCCATGTGAGTCACTTCATAGACAGAGACAGGAAGAGAGAAGGTAGGGAGGGAGGTAGGTAGGTAGGTAGGTAGGTAGGTAGGTAGGTAGGTAGGTAGGTAGGTAGGTAGGTAGGTAGGTAGGTAGGTAGGTAGGTAGGTAGGTAGGTAGGTAGGTAGGTAGGTAGGTAGGTAGGTAGGTAGGTAGGTAGGTAGGTAGGTAGGTAGGTAGGTAGGGAGGCAGGCAGACAGGCAGGCAGACCCCCCCACTCAGCCTCATAGTAGCTGCTGCGTGTTACAGCCTGAATTTAAAACAGATTAAATGTAGATTTGTTTGACAATGGCCTATACACAATACCCCATAATGTCAAAGTGGAATTATGTTTTTCAAATTTTTTACAAATTAATAAAAAAAGAAAAGCTCAAATGTCTTGAGTCAATAAGTATTCAACCCCTTTGTTATGGCAAGCCTAAATAAGTTCAGGAGTAAACATTTGCTTAACAAGTCACATAATAAGTTGCATGGACTCACTCTGTGTGCAATAATAGTGTTTAACATGATTTTTTAATGACTACCTCATCTCTGTACCCCCCACATACAATTATATGTAAGGTCCCTCAGTTGAGCAGTGAATTTCAAACACAGATTCAACCTCAAAGACCAGGGAGGTTTTCCAATGCCTCGCAAAGAAGGGCACCTATTGGTAGATGGTAAAAAAAAAGCAGACAATGAATATCCCTTTGAGCATGGTGAAGTTATTAATTACACTTTGGATGGTGTATCAATACACCCAGTCACTACAAAGATACAGGTGTCCTTCCTAACTCAGTTACCGGAGAGGAAGGAAACCGCTCAGGGATTTCACCATGAGGCCAATGGTGACTTTAAAACAGTTACAGAGTTTAATGGCTGTGATAGGAGAAAACTGAGGACGGATCAACTACATCGTTACTCCACAATACTAGCCTAATTGACAGAGTGAAAAGAAGGAAGCCTGTACAGAATACAAATATTCCAAAACATGCATCCTGTTTGCAACAAGGCACTAAAGTAATACTGTAAAAAATGAGGCAAAGCAATTAACTTTTTGTTCTGAATACAAAGTGTTATGTTTGGGGAAAATCCAACACAACACATTACTGAGTACCACTCTCCATATTTCCAAGCATAGTGGTGACTGCATCATGTTATGGGTATGCTTGTAATCGTTAAGGACTGGGGAGGTTTTCTGGATAAAAAATAAATGGAATGGAGCTAAGCACAGGCAAAATCCTAGAGGAAAACATGGTTCAGTCTGCATTCCACCACACAGGGAGATGAATTCAGCTTTCAACAGGACAATAACCTGAAAAACAAGGCCACATTTTCACTGGAGATGCTTACCAAGAAGACAGTGAATGTTCCTGAGTGGCCAAGTTACATTGGACTTAAATCTGCTTGGATATCTATGGCAAGACTTCAAAATGGTTGTCTAGCAATGATCAACAACCAATTTGACAGCGCTTTAAGAATTTTGAAAATAATAATGGGCAAATATTGTACAATCCAGGTGTGCAAAACTCTTAGAGACTTACCCGGAAAGACTCACAGCTGTAATTGCTGCCAAAGGTGATTCTAACATGTATTGACTCAGATATTTCTGTATTTCATTTTCAATACATTTGAAAAAATTTATAAAAACATGTTTCACTTTGTCATTATGGGGTATTGTGTGTAGATGGGTAAGGATTTTTAAAATGTAATAAATGATTTATTCAGGCTGTAACACAACAAAATGTGCAATGTCAAGGGGTATGAATACTTTCTGAAGGCACTGTAACTAAGTGACAACAGTAGGGGGTTTCAGGCTACTGTCGATGTACCTGTTCCGACTTCTGGTGGAAGACGGCCGACATGGCCAGGATGGTGCTGCGTTCGTCCAGTGCGGCGGCGAAGCCCTTCCACTCCTGGTCCAGCTGGGCCGAGATCTGTTTGATCTGCTGCGAGGCGTAGTGTCCCGCCTCCGACAGCCGCGACGCCACTGACATGATCCGGTTGATGTTCACATAGGCATTCTGCACAGAGGCAGGGACACACATGGAGATGATATTATATATTATGGGAAAAGATTCTGGGTTTATTTAATTCAATTTAGGATATACAGTATTTGATTTAATTCAGGATACATTTGATTTAATTCAGGATATATTTCATTTATTAACATAGAAATGACTTAATCAAAGTAGACAAACTGTGTAGGGCTTGGTCTCTGTGGCGTGTCTAGCTACCTAGTGGTGTAGTATCACTTGATAGCCAAACACGCAATGCTACACCTGAACATGACACAGACATGACACGTGAGCCAGCCCGCCGTGAAGTGATGGTGTAGAGCTTAGCGACAACAAGCGTGACAGAATTCTGCAGCTTTCAGTGAATCTCTCTCTCTGGCAGGCCACCCCTGATGTCTTTGACACTCCACCACACACACACACACACACACACACACACACACACACACACACACACACACACACAGAAAGACATTCACATGCTCTTTACTGCCATCTGGCTCTGTAGTCCCCAAAACCCATCCCCACTATGGGAGTCTCATCATCTCTGGCTGCTTTAGGCCCATCCATTTATCAGCTTCACATGATGCACCCACCGTGGGCTTTATTTACCGCTAAACTGATTAGAACTGCTAATGAAGCCATCAAAATGAACAGCGCGTAGGTTTAAAGCAGGGCTTAAGGAACTACGCTCTGACATGGTCGCTGCACGCTGAGCACACTGAGCCAAGACTCACATTAAAACATAATAACAGTATGAGTCGGGAGTCTGTATGAGCAGAGAGAGCAGAGAGAGTGATAACGAGAGGGAGCGAGAGAGAAAGACAGAGAGTGAACAGAGAGAGTGGGGAGAGAGTGGGGAGCTGAGAGAGAGTGACGAAAGAGAGAGAAAGAGAAAAGGTTGAGAGAGAGAGACAAGGGGGGAGAGAATGGGGAGCTGAGAGAGAGTGGAGAAAGAGAGAGAGAGAGGTTCTTCAGTGAGAGCCAAAATGCCTCTTTGTGTGTGAGTGGTTTTCGGTCAGTGTGGTTCTGTTCTGTGCCTGTGTCTGTTTACCCCCTCTGATGACTGCCGTGTGCAGCCCAGCCCAGCCCAGCAGCAGGCTGATGGAGACACAGCAGGCTGGAGAGGACTGGAGAGGAGGGAGCACACACAGCCACACACATGCACACAGAGACACACACACACACACGCTGCTGTGAAGGGCCTCCTGTGTGTCTGTGTGTGTGTGTCTGCACATCGGTGCCAAACACGAAGAACTCAACATGCCTGCTCCCGAATACACACAAAGCTGGGGATCTGGGGAGAGATGATTCTCTCCAATGATGACTGGAGGAGATGGCCAAGAATCTCACCATACTACCCAGTGTTATTATGCCATTTAAATGTGCATGGTTGTGCATGCCATGTGAGACTCTTGGTTTGGTATATAAATACCTTGATTTTCTCATCCAAATAGTATCAGACATGTCACCATTCTGTCAGAACAAAACTGCAGTAGAGGTCATTGCCTACTGTAATGTGTGTCCCAAATGGCACCCTATTCCCTATTTAGGCCCATATCAAATTAATCAAATCAACATTTTATTCGTCACCTGCTTCATAAACAACAGGTGTGGACTAACAGTGAAATGCTTACTTACGGGCCCTTCCCAACAATGCAGAGAAAAAAAATGAGAAATTATATAAAAGTAAAACACGTAATAATAAAAGTAATAATAAATATACAATGAGTAACGATAACTATATACACCGGGTACCAGTACCGAGACGATGTGCAGGGGTACGAGGTAATTGAGGTAGATAAAGTGCCTTGCAAAAGTGTTCATCCCCCTTGGCGTTTTTCCTATTTTGTGGCATTACTACCTGTAATTTAAATTGATTTTTATTTGGATTTCATGTAATGGACTTACACAAAATAGTCCAAATTGGTGAAGTGAAATGAAAATAACTTGTTTCCAAAAAATCTAAAAAACAAATAACGGAAAAGTGGTGCGTGCATATGTATTCACCCCCTTTGCATTAATCAGAGAGGCAACAAAGAGACCAAAGATAACCCTGAAGGAGCTGCAAAGCTCCACAGCGGAGATTGGAGTATCTGTCCATAGGACCACTTTAAGCCTACACTCCACAGAGCTGGGCTTTACGGAAGAGTGGCCAGAAAAAAGCCATTGCTTGAAGAAATAAATAAGTAAACACGTTTGGTGTTTGCCAAAAGCCATGTGGGAGACTCCCCAAACATATGGAAGAAGGTACTCTGGTCAGATGAGACTAAAACTGAGCTTTTTGGCCATCAAGGAAAACGCTATGTCTGGCGCAAACCCAATACTTCTCATCACCCAGAGAACACCATCCCCACAGTGAAGCATGGTGGTGGCAGCATCATGCTGTGGGGATGTTTTTCATCGGGACTGGGAAACTGGTCAGAATTGAAGGAATGATGGATGGCGCTAAATACAGGGAAATTCTTGAGGGAAACCTGTTTCAGTCTTCCAGAGATTTGAGACTGGGACGGAGGTTCACCTTCCAGCAGGACAATGACCCTAAGCATACTGCTAAAGCAACACTTGAGTGTTTTAAGGGGAAACATTTAAATGTCTTGGAATGGCCTAGTCAAAGCCCAGACCTCAATCCAATTGAGAATCTGTGGTATGACTTGAAGATTGCTGTACACCAGCGGAACCCATCCAACTTGAAGGAGCTGGAGCAGTTTTGCCTTGAAGAATTCAAAGTGGTAGGCATGTTGTGTAAATCAAATGATACAAACCCCCAAAAAATCTATTTTAATTCCAGGTTGTAAGGCAACAAAATAGTAAAAATGCCAAGGGGGGTGAATACTTTCGCAAGCCACTATATGTACATATAACTAGGAATAAAGTGACAGATCAAAAGTAGTGCACTATATACGGAATATGGTGCCATTTGGGACTTATCCTAACAGTTATTCCTGGTGAGTCTAACCAGAGGAAATAAAATCAACATTGAGGAAGTAGCCTGCTGTTACAGTAGAGCGATAATAATCAGAATATGTGTGTTTATATTTAAAACTCAATTCTGCTCTCCATTGCCAGTGGCCTGTATTATATTAATGATAGCTGTCAAATGGGGGAGTAGTTTTTTTTTACAACCCTATTAGAAATACTAATCCAGTAATTGAAAGGCCTTTTGACCCCATCCTTGAACATGTCTTTCAATGATTCAACTCTTACTCATACAAAGTGAAATCACTGAGGCATGACTCAAGGACCATTGACATCATCCATATTATTAGATCCCCTGTCCCCATACACCACAGAAAGACCTCACACAACATATAGTCCTTACATACCATATAGTCCCCACACACCACAGTCACACACCATAGACAGTCCTCACATACCACATAGTACCCACAAACCACATCGTCCCCAAGCACCATATAGTCCTCACACACCACTGACAGTCCTCACATTCCACTGACAGTCCTCACATACCACTGACAGCCCTCACACACCACTGACAGTCCTCACATTTCACTGACAGTCCTCGCATACCACTGACAGTCCTCACATACCATAGAATTCATGGCAAAGTGATTGTGCTGCGTCTGGAGGTCCATGGCGTGCTGGTAGCTGACTCCGATCTCTGTGTGGCTCTGCAGGAACACTTCCTTATTGTGGCTGATCCAGTCAAACATCTATGGTGGGAACACAGGACAAATACATAAGATTGGTTTCGTTACTGGTTGGGTTACTAGTCCTGTGTGGCCCAGTTGGTAGAGCATGGAGATTGCAACACCAGCATTGTGGTTTTGATTCCCGCTGGAGCCACCCATACAAAAATGAAAGCACGCATATAAATAGCACATATTTGGCATATTACAATATATACAGTACCAGTCAAAAGTTTGGACACACCTACTCATTATTTTTACTATTTTCTACATTGTAGAATAATAGTGAAGACATCAAAACTATGAAATAACACATATGGAATCATGTAGTAACCAAAAAACTGTTAAACAAATCAAAAAGTGTTTTATATTTGAGATTCTTCAAATAGCCACCCTTTGCCTTGATGACAGCTTTGCACACTCTTGGCATTCTCTCAATCAGCTTTACCTGGAATGCTTTTCCAACAGTCTTGAAGGAGTTCCCACATATACTTAGCACTTGTTGGCTGCTTTTCCTTCACTCTGCCGTCCGACTCACCCCAAACCATCTCAATTGGGTTGAGGCCGGGGGATTGTGGAAGCCAGGTCATCTGATGCAGTGCTCCATCAGCCTGGAGGTGTGTTGGGTCATTGTCCCGTTGAAAAACAAATGATAGTCCCACTAGTCCAAACCAGATAGGATGGCGTATCGCTGCAGAATGCTGTTGTAGTCATGCTGTTTAAGTGTGCCTTGAATTCTAAATAAATCACAGACAGTGTCACCAGCAAAGCACCCCCACACCATAACACCTCCTCCTCCATGCTTTACGGTGGGATCTACACATGCGGAGATCATCCGTTCACCCACACCGCGTCTCACATAGACATGGCGGTTGAAACCAAAAATCTCCAATTTGGACTCCAGACCAAAGGACATATTTCCACCGGTCTAATGTCCATTGCTCGTGTTTCTTGGCCCAAGCAGGTCTCTTCTTCTTATTGGTGTCCTTTAGTAGTGTTTTTTTTTGTTGCAGCAATTCGACCATGAAGGCCTAATTCACACAGTCCCCTCTGAACAGTTGAACAGTCTGTGACTTGAACTCTGTGAAGCATTTATTTGGGCTGCAATTTCTGAGGCTGGTAACTCTAATGAACTTATCATCTGCAACAGAGGCAATTCTGGGTCTTCCATTCCTGTGGTGGTCCTCATGAGAGCCAGTTTCATAATAGCGCTTGATGGTTTTTGCAACTGCACTTGAAGAAACTTTCAAAGTTCTTGAAATCTTCCATATTGACTGACCTTCATGGCTGTCATTTCTCTTTGCTTATTTGAGCTGTTCTTGCCATAATATGGACTTGGTCTTTTACCAAATAGGGCTATCGTCTGTATACCTTGTCACAACACAACTGATTGGCTCAAATGCATTAAGAACGAAATAAATTCCACAAATTAACTTTTAAGAAGGTACACCTGTTAATTGAAATGCATTCCAGGTGACTACCTCATGAAGCTGGTAGAGAGAATGCCAAGAGTGTGCAAAGCTGTCATCAAGGCAAAGGGTGGCTATTTGAAGAATCTCAAATATAAAATATATTTTGATTTGTTTAACAATTGTGCATATGTGTTATTTCATAGTTTTGATGTCTTCACTATTATTCTACAATGTAAATAACGGTCAAAATAAATAAAAACCCTTCAATGAGTGTGTCCAAACTTTTGACTGGTAGTGTATATATTAGACATTCCATTGATAGTTTAGTTGTCGTAACACAGCACAGCAGATACATTTTTTTTTTTTTGTGGAAAGGATAAAGAGGAAAGATCTAGAAAATAGCAGAGGGCTGTACTTGAACCCATGCTTCAGCAGTATATGTGCTCCAGAGGCAGCGGTTTGGACAACTAGACCCCACTAGGCCACGGCAGATAAACATTCTATGCATTACATGATACTGTAGTCCTCTCCTTGGCATTAATAACACACTATTGATCAGATTTAATCAAATGCAGTCATTGGGAGGCTTTCCATCTCTCTTTAAAATCCTGGACAGCATGCTCTATTATCTAATGAAATATACAATTATGGTGGCGTGACAAGCGTGGTTATTGGGTGACACAGGAACAACTCTCTAGGCCAGCAGCTTTACATCGCCGCTCTAAAGAGCCTGCGACATTAGAACAAATCCATTTAATCAGGTTTGATCAAGCTGTTAATTAAACATTGACGCTGGTGTGACCTCTCGCCGCTACCTTCCGATGGAATTCCTTATAAAGGGAATTAGTTATCCGATGTGTTTTTACCGATCTAACAGATTACAGTGCTGGTGTTTCAATTTGCTCTGAATTAGAAGCTGTTTGATAAATAATGCTATATTCATTATTATCGTATTAAACTACGATCAAATTGCAGTTAAATGTATTATATTTATTCAATAAGCAATATTTTTTGCAAATAGAATGGGAAAAGCTGAAAATGCCTAGGAAATAGTGCTCCTCCATATCTTTTGGTTTGATGCATATTTCTTTCCCTCAAAGTAGGGTTTGAGGAAATTGACCATATGATTGACAACGTACTTGTAAATTCTCCTACTTGTCATGCTTATTAAATCACATCTTGACAGCTTAATCTAATAACTTACAAATCAAATGAAGAGAAGCTGGCTAAAGAATTAATTAGCTCAATGACTGTTTTCTTTTTTTGGGGGGGGGGGACAAATTCTGACTCAGTGCAGTAAGTTGATAATGCTGATAAATGACTCCCTATCATGTTCCCTTGGAGATGATGAACAGCGGAGAGCTAGTCTGGAAGAGAGAGAGAGATTATGAGCATTTATCAATTAGTCTACACATCATTATCCTAAATGACTAACGACTTCTTCCACATCATAAAGCTAAAATGTACTCTGTAAAAATGCCACATTCCTTGAAAGAAACCTATTGATTGTATGAGAGAGATATAATTTTCTCTAGAGTATACCTATAACTCTCCACACTAAAATCCATGAGCCTTTTTGTGAAATAAATGAATGTTTTGGATTATAATTTTTTCGTCATATGGGGGCTGATCATCACCAGTGCATGATGGGAGAGGAAGACGACGACGTGGAGCCGAGGCGAGCAGTAATTGTTCATTTTGTACTTGCATTCAAAATGGCAACCTATTGCCTATATAGAGTACTACAAAAGTAGAGCACAAAAAAAGAATTGGGTGCCATTCAGGACGTAGCCACAGAGATCACGAGGTCATTACAGAGGTCATTACGGAGGTCATTATGGAGGAGGAGGAAAAATAAACACCTGGGTCCATCCTCCCCTCCATCCCTCCCTCCTCCCTTCCCTCAGTGAAAGGAGGCCTTCTGTCTGTTATTGTTACCTTTGATCCTAATCCACACAGACATGAACTGTCTTTACAGGGGTTACACACTGACAATTTCATTCCACCAGCATTGTAAAAAAAAAAATAATAATTTGCAGACGCTCTTATCCAGAGCGACTTACAGTTTTGGTGAGTGCATACATTTTCATACTGGCCCCCCGTGGGAAACGAACCCACAACCCTGGCGTTGCAAGCGCCATGCTCTACCAACTGAGCTACAGGGGATTAAAAATGTATTATGTGTTGTGTAAAACAAGGTGTTTTGTCTTTAGAATCGCTGTTACAAATACTAACGTACAGGTGTGCAACCACGAATGCTACTATGATTGTCCAAGTGCTTGGTCAGACCAGAATCAAAATAATCCTATGGAATCCGAGCTTACAAAATGACCAGTACCTGAACTGCTGAATCTATCATGATTCTGATTAGACTGCGTTGTATAACACATCACCATCCAATTGGAGAGGACACAGGGAAGGACACACACAGTACGTGTGCCATGCCTTGATTGGCATTGTCCCCAGGGAAATGAATCATTATCTGGGCCTGTCCTAATCAGAGGCCCCATGGGGCTCCACGATCATTAGGGAAGGGACTGACTGCACTTATCCAAATTAAGGCCTCTTCATGATTGTAGGGTTTATTGTGGGGAGTGTGGGCTTGAGGGATTGGAGGGAATATTGCATGGTTATATGGGAATAATAATGTTTTTCTTCCTCTCTGTAAACACTAACTGAGTGGCAGTTCTACTTTAGTTTATTTGGCTGGTTGCCTTGAGAAGAAGGAAATGACTTGGCAAAGTAAAATATTGTTTTGAATCATATGATATCATCTTCGTCATCTAAATACCATCACCTTTTCTTACAGACCCACCTGTGTCTCTGACCTTGCCAGAGTTGTATAGGTCCTAACATGAGGTAATGTGCTCACCTTACATTCATGTTGTTGTTGTTCTGTTACTCCTGATGAGTTTTGGGGTATTTGGGGTATATGATGTTTTCCTTTAAAAGCCTGGAAGCTTTTCAGAGACCAAAGATAATTACATGTAATTATTACATGTACCTTTGGGTACATCTGGAATATAAATTTAAAAAATCTCATAACTTGGAAAAGTGGTCAAAATATATGTTTATTCCCCCAAATACCATCTCAGGGAAAGATGTTCTGTTTTCTCAATATCTTGTAAAAGCATATTATATCCCATTTAATGTGTTTCAAATAAATACAAACAAAATGGCTGTGTTTTTATGTATTTAGGCCCTCCATATAAACAGAGAAAGGCTACGTCTCAAATGGCACCCTATTCCCTACATAGTGCACTACTTTGATATCAAAAGTATTACACTATATAGGGGATCGGGTGCCATTTGGGGCACAGCCTAGGCCTCACATCACATCAAGCCCAAAGTTTGTTATTGGTTCCCGTACTGAGGACATTCACGATGCGCCTCTAGGATAAATATTTGAAGACAAGACTCAGGGATATTTATATGCCAAAACCTCTCAATCAGTTTGCAACCTTTTTATTATAAATTCCTTGTCAATATTTGTCTGTCTTACTATACACAAGGCACATGTGTGGCAATAAGACTGGTCTTACTAAACGCCCTGCAAGGTCAAATCACCCAAGTGTCTTTAATGTGATGTGGGTTTATTCTTGTTATTCTGTTAGCAGAGGTAATCATCTGTATCATATTGTCTGATGTATGTTTCGTTTACTGTTTTTAAATCATTCCAAATGTCCATTTATGAACAATAAATATATTCTATTCAATTCTATACAGAGATCAACTCAGCTTAACTGTTGTTGTTGTGATTGTGTTTCTGGCCCCTCTGGGCTTGGTTACTCACCTTCTCTGCATCCTGCTCAAAGAGGCGAAGCTGGAAACACTGGTCCAGTTTGAGCTTGCGGACGTGCCATATCTGGTGCAGGTGCTGTCTGGTCGAGTGCAACTTGTCCAGCAGGCTGGCGATCTTGGGCACCACGCTCTGGAAGTCAGCGCTGCCCGAGATGCAGTTCCTCCCAGAAAACCCATCACTAGAACGGATACACTGAAGCAGCCTCTGGCCCTCGCGGTCTAGCTCCTCCACGGGAGCCTTCATCACCTTCTTCTTAAGCTGTGTGTGCTCGTCGATGAGGCACCGGGAGCCCTCCACGTCCACCGGGAACTCCTTCTTGGCCAGAAGCTCCTGGAGGTCCTCCAGGCGGGAGAGGAGGTGAACGGCGCTCCCCATGAACTCCTCCAGGGCCACGCGCAGATCCATCCACTCCTCGTGGTTGTACTCCAGAGAGCCCTCAAAGTCGTCTGTCAGCTGGGACGGGTCCACCAACTTAGTCAGCCCCTCCACTGACACCATGCTAGTCTGTCAACAGCACACAATCAAGAGGCTCGTTACGTTACCCCAGTCAAAACGGATACAAGCTTCATTGGATGTGTCCAAAATCGCACTCTATTCCTAATATAGCACACAGGGCCTGGGCTCTATGTAGGGAATAGGGTGACATTTGGAGCACAGGCATTCTGTTTCTTATTAGCACTACAGTTCACTGTGGAGGGAAGGAATGAGAGAGGGGAGGACCGAGGGGTGTAAGCATAACTTCACATTACCTAGCATACTACTAATGGCTGACCTCTGTACAGCACTACGGGCAGAGAAGATGGGAACATCGCGGGGAGGTAATAATCATTCTACACATTCTTTTATAATTAATAATAATTGGTCATTTAGCAGACGCTCTTATCCAGAGCGACTTACAGGAGCAATTAGGGTTAAGTGCCTTGCTCAAGGGCACATCGACAGATTTTTCACCTAGTCGGCTCGGGGATTAGAACCAGCGACCTTTCGGTTACTGGCACAACGCTCTTAACCACTAAGCTACCTGCCGCCCCATTTTCTCACCAGTCCCTCTGAAAACACGGCTCTGTGCTTCCTGTCCGCTTTAGAGACATATTAAAATTAACGACTATTGTGGAGTATCGCTGATAGTCCTGTGATTGATTACACTTTTAAATAATGTGCTATTCAACTCTGGCTGAAATACGACATCAAAATGCCTCGTTTATCACAATAATCAAAACAGGCATGCTGACTGAAGAAATATAAAATAGTCCAGGGCAGTGGGCAGACATTCCAACCAAAACAAGGTTATGTTTGCGCCCATGCTGAGCGATGCTGAGAGAGCGGCTTACCTCAAATGTGAACTTGGCACTACCAAAGTTGGTCTTCTGCTTCTGCCAGAAGTTGTCGGGTTTGATGATGAGCGCCACGCAGATCTCGGCAGGGAAGGCTTCCTGCAGGGTCTTCAGTAGAGGCTTGATCAGGTCCCACTTGGAGCCGCGCATATCAATGATCACTGTGAACCCCCGCTTGCACACGTCCTCACTGGGAGATGGAGGAGATGAAAGAATCATGCAAGAGAGAGAGGAGAGAGGGATAGTGAGAGAGAAACAGAGCGAGGAGGGAGGAGAAAGAGAGGGGGGGGTGAGTGAAAAAGAGAGGAAAGAGAGAGAGAGCGAGAGAGAGAGAGAGAGAGAGAGAGAGAGAGAGAGAGAGAGAGAGAGAGAGAACCAACCGTTAGTATCCAGCAATCCCTGTACATCACGTCCACTTCCATGGAGCTTGGGTCGAGCTGGGGCGGGTGACGTCACGCCATCCAACATCACCATCCAACACTCCCTAATTAATGTCCCTCGGCCAATTTAGACTCCCCTGGACTCTCAGCCAGGCGCGGTGCTAAAGCCTTTACACCACTGGAACTGTTTAACTGCTGTGACTAAATGACAAGCGCTGTTCAATTGGACTTGTTTTCAGCTAACGCGCTGCTTCTACCTTCAGTGTGGTGCGCTCCCTCCCGCAATTCTACTTTCTGACAAGCCTGTCATCAACATTAAGCTCTGTCGTTTTAGATGATCATACAAACGATAGCATATCACACACATACCTCTTCTCTCCTCCTGGGCATGTCCTCTTTAGATGCAAAACGGAGGGCCCCACTTTTCTAACAGGTTATGAGGCTGCAATACTATTAATGCTCTATTCTTAGGCCTGATGCTCTGAAAGCACTTCACCGCCCATTGGAAGAAGATAAAAATAACCTCTAATTGCTTTGGCCCGCCACATGCCCTCCTCCTCCAGCCTCCACTACTTCTGGCATTGCTTTGTACTGGAAGACTGGGGGACACACAGGAGACCATGTCTGCATCCCAAATGGCTCCTTATTCCCTATGTAGTGCACTACTTTTGATCAGGGCCCATAGGACTCTGGACAAAATTAGTGCACTACATAGGGAATAGGGTGCCAATTGAGATGCAACCAATACATTTGTACCAACAGCAGTCTATTAGGCCCCCTTGTTTCCTGCCATTTTCTCTTCTCAAAGGGTCACTGGTCATAGGACAACAGGAAAACAGCCCTGACACAGTCATACACATCCTACTAGTTGGAAAGGGAAGTGTTATTGGTTGGATGAATTTCTCCTTTGTGTTGAGTAGATGAGGTGCTACGTGAGGACACTACTTTAATTTCCAGGTACTGTAGACTGAAATGTCAATGGATATGTAGCCCGTGACCTTTGGCTTTGCCCCACTGATTGTCAATGAACAGCAGCATTCATCGACTTGGGATGTGTCCTAAATGGAACCCTATTCCCTTTATAGCGCACAATGGGCCCTGGTCAAAAGTAGTGCACTATATAGGAAATAGGGTCCCATTTGGGACACAGAGACGTCGACTTGCTCATTCACTTTCAATTGAGGGAACATGTTGAAGTGGTTATGACATCATCGTCTCAGTTTGTAGTTTCACTCACCCATGCAAGCTCAGCTAATTCAAATGAGCTCAAAACAAACTGAGACTGTTGCTGAAATATCACAGTAACTATCACAGCAAACACATATCAAAGAGTTATAAATAGAGAGAATATAAATGTCCTGGACGTAGAGAGGGAAATCCAATAAATGCCTGGGGTAGGGATTGGGGGGTGGGGGAAAGGTGGGTGGGTGGTGGCACTGGTGGGATGGATCAATAGCATTGACAGAAAAGTAACAGGCACTGGGATGTTGTGATCTGGAGCTACAGTATCAATACAATTCTTGACGTTCACAGCCACACAACTCATTATGAAACCATTTTCAGTGTCTTTAAAGAAAGCACACAAAGGTTGACACCGAAACGTCTGTGTGAATTTATTCAGCCTCTCAGGTGAAAAGAGAGACAGAGAAAGATGTAAAGCTACTTGAGAGAGAGAAACAGAAAACCACAAAAAGAGCTCTCTCGCTTCGAGTCAGGAGAGAGGCTCTCATTTCTCAACGGTTGACAGCACGGCTCTAGAAGAGTGCCATGTGGCCATACCCCCGCTCCCTTCTCTCCGCTCTGTAATTCCCCTATGCTTTTCCATTCTCAACATGTGTTGGTAATGGTGGTGGGTCAGTTGGAGGGGAGTCAGGGGGACTCTCCCTGGCTCTCCGGCCGGGCTGGCTGTTTAAACTCTCATTAAGCAGGTCTTTATTCAGAGCTACACAGAGAGGCTTTGAAGCTGACTTCATAGGCCCACTGCCAGGCCTGATCAATGGCTTTACGCACTCAGTGCAGCCCTGTCACTCCGCCTGGCTGACAGCACCCGACACACACACACACAACCACACACACACCCATGAACGCACACACACTATACACACTTGCGCACACACGTATGCATACACATGCACAGGCACACACAAACATTTTCCACTGCAGTTAACAGCATGGCCACAAGGATCAGACCGGGGTAATATATGTGTTTAGATTACGCAGGACAAACACACACACACACACACACGATGCCACGAACTGAATGTGAACATTTTCAGCATATCTGTAAGCAGGGCCCAGGCTCTGACAGATATAAGACCAAGCTAGTGAGACAACTTGGTGGATATACAGTGCATTTGGAAAGTATTCATACCCCTTGACTTTTTCCACATTTTGTTACGTTACAGCCTTATTCTAAAATGGATGAAATAAATAAAAATCCTCATCAATCTACACACAATACCCCATAATGTTTTAAGAAATGTTTGCAAGAAATACCTTATTTAGAGAAGTATTCAGACCCTTTGCTATGAGACTCGAAATTGAGCTCAGGTGGATCCTGTTTCCATTGATCATCCTTGAGATGTATCTACAACTTGATTGGAGTCCACCTGTGGTAAATTCAATTGATTGGACATGATTTGGAAAGGCACACACCTGTCTATATAAGGTCCCACAGTTGACAGTGCATGTCAGAGCAAAAACCATGAGGTCAAAGGAATTGTCCGTAGAGCTCCGAGACAGGATTGTGTCGAGGCACAGATCTGGGGAAGGGTACCAAAACATTTCTGCAGCATTGAAGGTCCGCAAGAACACAGTGGCCTCCATCATTCTTTAATGGAAGAAGTTTGGAACCACAAAGAGTCTTCCTAGAGCTGGCCGCCCGGCCAAACTGAGCAATCGGGGGAGAAGGGCCTTGGTCTGGGACGTGACCAAGAACCCGATGGTCACTCTGACAGAACTCCAGAGTTCCTCTGTGGACATGGGAGAACCTTCCAGAAGGACAACCATCTCTGTAGCACTCCACCAAGCACTCCACCAAGCAGGCCTTCATGGTAGAGTGGCCAGACGGAAGCTGCTCCTCAGTAAAAGGCCCATTTTTTGTTTGCTAAAAGGCACCTAAAGGACTTTCAGACCAGGAGAAACAACATTCTCTGGTCTCATGAAACCAACATGGAACTCTTTGGCTTGAATGCCAAGCGTCACGTCTGGAGGAAAACCTGGCACCATCCCTATGGTGAAGCATGGTGGTGGCAGCATCATGCTGTTGGGATGTTTTTCATTAGCAGGGACTGGGAGACGAGTCAGGATTGAGGGAAAGATGAACGGAGCAAAGTACAGAGAGATCCTTGATGAAAACCTGCTCCAGAGCACTCAGGACCTCAGACTGGGGCGAAGGTTCACCTTCCAACAGGACAACGACCCTAAGCACACAGCCAACACAACGCAGAAGTGGCTTCGGGACAAGTCTCTGAATGTCCTTGAGTGGCCCAGGCAGAGCCCGGACTTGAACCCGATCTAACATCTCTGTAGAGACCTGAAAATAGCTGTGCAGCAATGCTCCCCATCCAACCTGACAGAGCTTGAGAGGATCTGCAGAGAAGAATGGGAGAAACTCCCCAAATACAGGTGTGCCAAGCTTGTAGCGTCATATCCAAGAAGACTCGAGGCTGTAATCGCTGCCAAAGGTGCTTCAACAAAGTACTGAGTAAAGGGTCTGAAAACGTATGTAAATGTGATATTTCCGTTTTTTGTTTTTAATACATTTGCAAAAATGTCTCAAAACCTGTTTTTTCTTTGTCATTATGGGGTATTGTGTGTAGATTGATGAGGGGGGAAAATAAACATTTTAATCCATTTTGAATAAGGCTGTAACGTAACAAAATGTGGAAAAAGTCAAGGGGTCTGAATACATTCCAAATGCACTGTATTATTCATTCGCCGTGTTTACACATTGAACTGAAGGTAAAAGGCTTCAGAAAAATAAGTTACTGTATATCACCCATTAATGGAAGTGCCACTCATTTTGAGCTAAGCTCAAACATACACAAACGTCTGTCAATTGATAAACATTTGACCTTGACCTTTAAGTAAAACAATAAAAATAAAAAAAACATCCAAGGGGGTGGCCTCACGGCAACATGGGCCTAAAATTGCATCACAAATGGCACCCTATTCCTTATATAGTGCACTATGTATTGGACTATGTATTGCGCTATATACACAGAAAAAAATTAAGGTTCGTAAATGGTTCTTCCTCAGCTCTTAAGGTTCCTTGGAGAACCCTTACCAAATTAAAAACGGCTTGGCATCCGACGTGGAATCCACAGAATTCTAAAAGGTTCTTGAAATGAATGGAAGTCTGCAGATGTGTCCCTTTCATAGCACACAGCAAATTGGCCAATGTTTACTAGTGTTGATTTTTCAGTGTAACATGTCTAGTGTTGATTCAATAGTTAAATTAACACTGAAAATAGTTAAATTAAGGCTCAATGGTGTAAAAGAACCCCAGTGTTGGTGTTAATAACCAGAGATGAACCAAAACCACAACCATCATATCATATTTCCCTGAAGGCTCTGTTGCAGGTAGATTATTTTAATTGTTTATTTCAATATCTATGTTTTTGCATGTACATTCATTGATTCATTAATCTTATGCTACTCAAATAAAACAACATACATTTTTCTAAACTACACTTAAAGCTTAAATAAAAGATCCCAGACATTTTCCATTTGCACAAAAAGCATATTTCTCACAAATTCTGTGCACAAATTTGTTTACATCGATGTTAGTGAACAGAGTGCCTCATGGTGGCAGTGGGCTTATGGTATGGGCAGGCATAAGCTACGGACAACGAACACAATTGCATTTTATCGATAGCAATTGAATGCACAGAAATACCGTGACGAGATTCTGATGCCCATTGTTAGGCCCATTTTTTTTAAAGGTATCTGTGATACATATCTGTATTTCCAGTCATGTGAAATTCATAGATTAGGGCCTAATGAATTTATTTCAATTGATTGATTTTCTCATATGAACTGTAACTCAGTGAAATGCATGTTGCGTTTATATTTTTGTTTAGTATAATACAATCTGTTACTTGGAGTTATTGCACCGTTCCAGTTTAGATGCTTTAGGTAGTCTCATATCTTAGTCTTCCCAACCCTGGCAGTTATTCTGAATGCAGGTAGCTGGTGAATAAAAATTCCAAATGTTGGATATCCCCACTGGCTGGATTCCAATAATAATTACACATCACTTGACTTCAGCATAACATGACTTGCAGGACTGATGGGACCTGTAAACCATGACTTTCAGGCCACTGTATAAACTAGGCCCTCAAAATAAGGCCTTATAAAGTATGTATTGTATATAGGCTCTCACTTGGTGAAGGCCGCAGTACTGAAAATGAATGAATGCAACAACCATGTCTCTGTCACCAGCAAACACAGTCATTGGTGGTACTGATAACTCCAAAATGCACTCGAAAGGCACCCTGGGAAATATGCAAATAAGGCTCAACACCTTATTTGCATAAAATAAGGTGTTGAGTGTGTGTGGTTCTTCCATTTAAGGTTCTTCAGAGAACCTAAAATGGTTCCCCTATGGCATCGCTCTGAAAAACCTTATTTGGTTCCAACTGGAACCTTTATTTTTAAGTGTAGGGAATAGGGTGCCATTTGAGACACAACCCTAACGTGCATCAAAGAGAGACATGCGATCTGCAATGTACAGATAGCTAGCAGAATGTTTAACGCACTAAGGCAGGTAAGGAAACAGAGCAGCTGTTCTAGCAAACTGTCATAAATCATTCCTGCGGGCTTTTCTTCGGGGAGTCTCTCTAATAGCCCTCCTGGGAAAACTAAAAAGGTTTGGCGAGAGGGAGAGAGGGAGCCCCTCGAAAACCCTGGGCTCACTGTTTACATTAGCCCATTGTAGCCTCAAGGACGGGCTCACAGTCAGCTGCTTTCATGAGACTCCATTCCACACTAGTCCATACACTTAATGCGTGAGTCCTAAATGGCACCCTATTCCTTACAGAGTGCACTACATTTGACCAGAGCCCTATGGGCCCTAGTCTAAAGTAGTGCACTATATAAGGCACTGGTTCTCAACTCTAGTCCTCCAGTACCCCCAACAGCACACATTTTTATTGTAGCCCCGGACAAGCACACCTGATTCAAACTGTCAACTAATTATCAGGCCCTCAATGAGTTGAATCAGGTGTTTTATGTCTGGGGCTACAACAAAAAGATGTGCTGTTGGGGGTCCTCAAGGACTGGAGTTGGGAAGCACTGTTATAGGGAATAGCGTGCCTTTTGGGATGCATACTTTATTTACATACGCTACATTAGCCAAACACAGGCTGGGCAGAGGTGGAAGGGAGTAAAAAAAGACTGAAGCAACAGCTCTATTAAGGATGGATTAGTTAACAATGCAACTGTGTGTGTGTGTGTGTGTGTGTGTGTGTGTGTGTGTGTGTGTGTGTGTGTGTGTGTGTGTGTGTGTGTGTGTGTGTGTGTGTGTGTGTGTGTCCGTGCGTGCGTGTGTGTGGGGTGCTGTCCGTCTTCCCATGCAGAACCTCAGACAACAGGTCACATACCGTTCCATTAATTCCATTCCAGCCATTACAATGAACCCATCCTCCTATAGCTCCTCCCACCAGCCTCCTCTGTGATAGACAGAAGATGGGCCCTCACACATAGAATGAAATATAACACTAGATTGGACATTGGCATCCTAGCAATATGACTAAATAATCCACCACCTTGGTCAGGAAAACTTTCATTCTGATCAAATATGGTACAATATTGTATAAAACAATGAATTTGTTGATATTGGCCAATCTGCACAGTATATTTGTTAGCTAGTTAGCCAGCTAGTGAATTATAGGATCTCTATGCCCTCACGTCTCACAGACCAGAAACTCATATATGGTTCTCCGTCTTCCTATTGAAATGGCTGTTAGTAGTACACACCAGGACCAAAAGTATGTGGACACCTGCTCGTCGAACATCTCATTCCAAAATCATGGGCATTAATATGGAGTTGCTCCGCCTTTTGCTGCTATAACAGCCTCCACTCTTCTGGGAAGGCTTTCCACTAGATGTTGGAACATTGCTGTGGGGACTTGCTTCCATTCAGCCACAAAAGCATTAGTGAGGTCGGGCACTGATGTTGGGCGATTAGGCCTGGCTCGCAGTCGGCGTTCCAATTCATCCCAAAGGTGTTCGATGGGGTTGAGGTCAGGGCTCTGTACAGGCCAGTTAAGTTCTTCCACACCGATCTCAACAAACCATTTCTGTATGGACCTCACTTTGTGCACGGGGGCCTTGTCATGCTGAAACAGGAAAGGGCCTTCCCCAAACTGTTGACACAAAGTTGGAAGCACAGAATCATCTAGAATGTCACTGTATGTTGTAGCGTTAAGATTTCCCTTCACTGGAACTAAGGGGCATAGCCCGACATGAAAAACAGCCCCTCCTCCACCAAACTTTACAGTTGGCACTATGCATTGGGGTAGGCAGTGTTCTCCTGGCATCCACCAATCCCAGATTTGTCCGTCGGACTGCCAGATGGTGAAACGTGATTCATCACTCCAGAGAAGGCGTTCCCACTGCTCCAGAGTCCAATGCCGGCGAGCTTTACACCACTCCAGCCGATGCATGGTGATCTTAGGCTTGTGTGCGGCTGCTCGGCCATGGAAACTCATTTCATGAAGTTCCCAATGAACAGTTATTGTGCTGATGTTGCTTCCAGAGGCAGTTTGGAACTCAGTAGTGAGTGTTACAACCGAGGACAGACGATTTTTACGCGCTACGCGCTTCAGCACTCAACGGTCCCGTTCTGTGAGCTTGTGCGGCCTACCACTTACCTGCTGAGCCGTTGTTGCTCCTAGACGTTTCCACTTCACAATAACAGTACTTACAGTTGACCGGGGCAGCTCTAGAAGGACAAAAATTTGACGAACTGACTTGTTGGAAAGGTGGCATCCTATGACGGTGCCACGTTGAAAGTCACTGAGCTCTTCAGTAAGGCCATTCTACTGCCAATATTTGTCTATGGAGATTGCATGGCTGTGTGCTTGATTTTATACACCTGTCAGCAACGGATGTGGCTGAAATAGCCGAAAACACTAATTTGGAGGGGTGTCCACATACTTTTGTATATATAGTGTATGTAAACTGTATCTACAATTTCCATTAAACTTTCTGTGGGAGCACTTTCACATTTTTCCTCTGAGAATTACAATCACAAAAGGAACACTTGACTTGACACACAAAATCTAAGAATATTCATTCAAATAATATCTACATTTCATGATATACAGTACACCACAACATGGATGACCCTCTCCTTATGACAACAAAACAGAATGGACCATATTGAAATAAGCTCTAATGTGTATGCCGTGTGTCAACATACATGGAGACGGCATGTTTCTCCTGCTAGCCACATACATTAAGTCATGTTTACATTAGTATGATTAAGAATGTATGAAAATGTATGCACTCACTAACTGTAAGTCGCTCT
The DNA here is from genome assembly GCF_964263955.1 of Coregonus lavaretus. NCBI lineage: Eukaryota > Metazoa > Chordata > Actinopteri > Salmoniformes > Salmonidae > Coregonus > Coregonus lavaretus. Next base: position 11,971,155 of record NC_140003.1, read on the forward strand.
GGATAAGAGCGTCTGCTAAATGACTAAAATGTAATATGTAAATGTAAGAAATGATTCCAGGGACCGTATGTCTCAGAGTCTCAGAGTTGGAGTGCTGATCTAGAATAAGGTCCCATCTGTCTATGTAATCTTGCAGGTTGACGTTTATTGTCATTAGTCTTGTCCTGAAGGCAGAACTAAGCAATTTCCCCTTAGATAGGCCAGCTGCAAAGTCAAAATGGGCTATATTGTAAAAATTCATGAAAACTAAAATGTGCTTTTTGGTCTTAATTTAAAGTTAGGGTTAGCAGTGTGGTTAAGGTTAGGGTTAAGGTTAGACTTTGTGGCTGTGCCAGCTAGTGACCATTCTGCAGAGTTGCCCCAGAACAAGATAAAAAAAACACTAAGCTGCTTTAACCTTATTCATTGTGATCTAAAAAGCAAAACTGATCATAAATCAGATACATCTCCACTGTTCTTACCTGGGCACGGTGGAGAGATACGTCACCAGCTGTCGCAGCTCCTCGTGTTTTATTCTGTCATGGTTGCTTCTGGCAGGGAAGGTCAGTATGGGGCCACCTCTCTTATCACGACCTCCTGTAGGAACACAGACAATAGAAATCTCCTTATTTTTGAGAGCCCTATTGCAGAAATAGATAGAGCTTTAAGCACACATATAAGGGTACTTTGACCAGGGCCCATAGGGTACTAAAGCTTCATGCTGCGATTCTCAGTATTCTCTCAAAGTGCCTGTATACATCAATTACAGTAAGACATGGTATACAACATAATGAGAGTAGAAAGGGTCTATCTTCATGTCTCTTATGTACTAGGTCTTTATCCCAAATGGCACCGTATTCCCTGTACTACTTTTGACCAGAGCCCATGGTCAAAAGTAGTGCACTATAATAGGGAATATGGTGTCATTTGGGACACATCCCATGTGTAGAGAGATGCATGAACAGATTGAGGGTGAAGTACATTTGTTTATCCCTGGTGCTCATGGGACTTTGTCAGTAGCACCAGGAAGGGAGACAGGGTGGCAAGGCAGCAACAGCGCCCCAGAGGGAGGGCATGGAGGGCCTTATCCAGATGGGATCTTGTTGGTGACAGATCTTTGTTGACACTTTTTGGGAGAACCAACCCCCTCGGATGGCAGGGATCCCCCGTACCTCCCCCTCCCCGCGACTCTCTGACAAATGTCCACCAGTCTTTCATCCTCAAGGTCCCGCCCTCTTCTCCTTCAGCCTGTGTGTGTTTGTGTGTCTGCACCACACACTAGGCCTCGTCACAGAGATAAGGCCAACATTACTCTACTGCTGCTGTTATGTATTTGCGGGAGTAAAAATTGAGTGTTACTTGCATAACCCCGGTTATATGAGAATATGAGTGAAATGTCTCACTTATGGAATTCACTCTAGCGGATCACTAACTTGAAGAACCAATCACACAACGTCTGTTGGAGACAGACAGGTCGAGTGACGAATGAGGTGAGCCCCTTCCCTCCTTATAAGGCGCCACTCACCCCTTCTCTGGTCATTCTCAAGCATGCTTCTCTTCCTTGGCCTCTTGCGAGCATGGAAATGCGGTGAGACTATTTCGAATACTCGTTTCGATGTCTCACTTATGGGATATGGCCAACCCCCGTATCGCAGACATGCTCTCCGAAGCCAGGGTAGTCCCAACATCATCACCCCTCAGAGGCTCCAACCCTGAGGACAGAATGCACCAATGAAGGTGCAGTGACATCCAGTCGGTAAAACCTCATTAATGTATGAGGGGTAGCCCAACATGCCACATTGCAAATCTCTTGCAAAGAGATGCCTTTGAACAGTGCCCAAGAGGTAGCCATACCTTTGGTGGAATAAGACCTCAGACCCTACGGGGGCTGTTAACCCTTGCTATTATAAGCCAATATAAAAGCCTATCCAATGGGATAGCCGTTGATGAAAGAGGGGCCCACCCTTGCAGGGGGGGCCCAAGACGAGTTGGTCACTCTTTCGCCATGCTCTCGTTCTATCTAAGTGAAAAGCGTGCACTGGACATAAACGGTGGAGACGCTCTTCTTCCGTAGAAGTGAAGGGCGGCAGGTGGAAAGCCATAAACTCTTTTAATTGCTGCTGACCTTAGGCATAAAGGTGGGGTTGGGTAACAATGTTACCTTGGATAACCCCAGAGCTAACTGTAGGCACGAATGGTGGACTGACGGTGTGTGCAGCTCACTCACTCGCAGGGCAATCAGTAAAGGAGAGATATTACATCTCCACGCTTTCCAGCAGCAGTGAAACGGCCTCAAGCACAATAGACAGGTCCAAAGACGGGGCTAGAGGCTTGGACACTGAGAATAAGTAAAGCACTCCCTTCATTAAACAACATAACAGAGGGTGTTTCCTTACTGTGTTATTGTCAAAGCCTACAGTTGCTTGCGAAAGTATTCACCCCCCTTGGCATTTTTCCTATTTTGTTGCCTTACAACCTAGAATTAAAATGGATTTTTGGGGGGGTTGTATTATTTGATTTACACAACATGCCTACCACTTTGAAGATGCAAAATATTTTTGGGGGTGAAACAAACAAGAAATAAGACAAAAAAACAGAAAACTTGAGCGTGCATAACTATTCACCCCCCCAAAGTCAATCCTTTGTAGAGCCACCTTTTGCAGCAATTACAGCTGCAAGTCTCTTGGGGTATGTCTCTATAAGCTTGGCATATCTAGCCACTGGGATTTTTGCCCATTCTTCAAGGCAAAACTGCTCCAGCTCCTTCAAGTTGGATGTGTTCCGCTGGTGTACAGCAATCTTTAAGTCAAACCACAGATTCTCAATTGGATTGAGGTCTGGGCTTTGACTAGGCCATTCCAAGACATGTAAATGTTTCCCCTTAAACCACTTGAGTGTTGCTTTAGCAGTATGCTTAGGGTCATTGTCCTGCTGGAAGGTGAACCTCCATCCCAGTCTCAAATCTCTGGAAGACTGAAACAGGTTTTCCTCAAGAATTTCCCTGTATTTAGCGCCATCCATCATTCCTTCAATTCCCAGTCCCTGTGGATGAAAAACATCCCCACAGCATGATGCTGCCATCCCCACGCTGGGATGGTGTTCTCATGGTGATGAGAGGTGTTGGGTTTGCGCCAGACATAGCGTTTTCCTTGATGGCCAAAAAGCTCAATTTTAGTCTCATCTGACCAGAGTACCTTCTTCCATATGTTTGGGGAGTCTCCCACATGCCTTTTTGGCAAACACCAAACGTGTTTGCTTATTTTTTTATTTAAGCAATGGCTTTTTTCTGGCCACTCTTCCGTAAAGCCCAGCTCTGTGGAGTGTGCGGCTTAAAGTGGTCCTATGAACAGATACTCCAATCTCCGCTGTGGAGCTTTGCAGCTCCTTCAGGGTTATCTTTGGTCTCTTTGTTGCCTCTCTGATTAATGCCCTCCTTGCTTGGTCCATGAGTTTTGGTGGGCGGCCCTCTCTTGGCAGGTTTGTTGTGGTGCCATATTCTTTCCATGTTTTAATAATAGATTTAATGGTGCTCCGTGGGACGTTCAAAGTGTCGTATATATTTTTTATAACCCAACCCTGATCTGTACTTCTCCACAACTTTGTCCCTGACCTGTTTGGAGAGCTCTTTGGTCTTCATGGTGCCACTTGCTTGGTGGTGCCCCTTGCTTAGTGGTGTTGCAGACTCTGGGGACTTTCAGAACAGGTGTATATATACTGAGATCATGTGACAGATCATGTGATACCTTTATTATTTTTTTATTTTATTTTTTTATAATATTTTTTATTATTTATTCTATTTTTTATTTTTATTTTATTTAGGGGGAATGGATCAGCTTAATATTGCAGATAGATTGTATCTTCTATCAATGTAATTGTCTGCATCACTTCCAATCCCCCATGTTTATTTTTATTTTTTATATATATATTCCCCTTTATTACTTTTCAACCCCACCATCCTTTCCCTACTTGGAGTAAATTAGTGAACAACAACGCCCAGGCCTCTACTTCCGGTCTATACTTACTATCTACACCTTATGGACAGAGTTAATTTTACAATAATTCTATATATATATATATATATATATATATATATATATATATATATATATATATATATATATATATATATTTATTTATTTTTTTGCTCCTCAACTTCTTCTACTCTCAACCTCTCCGATCATTTTCATGATGTCCATCCGGTTTGCTTCTAAATGCCATATCTTTCTAACTGTGCTCTTTCCCAAAAGCTCCCAACATACAACCTATATACTTATTATGGACACAGTATGCTTACATTATTAGCTATCTTTGTTATTATTTGTTGTTATTTGTTATTAGTCCCATCCTTCAACTCTATTCAATACCTCCCATCTATCTCTTAACACCATCCATATAGGATTTCTATTTGCCATATATATTTCAACCGTACTGTGATGTTTTACAAAAGTTCTGAACCTTTCTATTCTCATTGCTTCTACAGATTGTGAATTAAAAATAAACATTTTTGCTAAAAGTATTATTATATTATTGATTGATTGACTATGACTTTTCAGATCACCCAGTAATGCTATCTGCAAGGTTAGTTCCAGGTAAATATTGCAATCCTTTAGCCATTCCTGGACCTGTGTCCAAAAACAAGCTACAAATGGACAGAACCAAAACAAATGATCTAATGATTCTATCTCTTCACAGCAAAATCTGCAGAGCTGGGAAGATTGTATCCCCCATATAAATAACATTCTATTGGTAGCAAGAATTTTATATAATAATTTAAATTGAAAGATTCTAATTTTTGAATCCGGTGTCGTTTTGCGTGTCAGTTCATAAACACTATGCCATGGGATCGGTACGTCAAAGATCTCTTCCCAACTATTTTGCAATCTATATGGGACGGCTGTCAATCCTTTGGTCCTTAAGTGAAACTGATATACTTTTTTATTTATCACAGTTTTCCTTAACCAATTATGTTCTTTAATGCAAGGCCGACAGACAAGTTCCTTACTTTCTCCCCCTTCAACTTTCCTCTTCCACTTTTGCGGTAAGGCTGCAATTATTTGGTTGTAATTTTGGGTAGAGCAGACATTTCCATATGTTTTTGTTAGCTGCATGTGCGACATAACTCCACCAGTCCTACCAATGATATCATTTACGAAGATTATACCTTTTTTAAACATTCTGTCAAAAAATAAAGTTTTTTTGTCAATTAGTATATTTGAATTTAAACACAATATTTGTTGCATTATTTGTTCTGTCGTTTCTGGAGGATTAAATTGAAATTGCAACCAACTTTCTATGGCTTGTTTTAGAAATAGTGACATTTGGGAGATTATTTCCTTTTCAAATAACTGAAAGTGAGAGGTTGTAATCTGAATAAAGGGAAAAAGGCCTTTCTTGAACAGTGGGTGAGACAATCTTACTAATTTGCTTGAGAACCAGTTCGGATTTAAGTATAACTTTTGGATGACTGAAGATTTTAGTGATAGGTCTAATGCTTTAATATTTAATAATTTCTGTCCTCCGAATTCATATTCATTATATAAATATGCTCTTTGAATTTTGTCTGGCTTGTCGTTCCAAATAAAATTGAATATTTTTTTCTCATATAATTAAAAAAACTGTTTGCTAGGCGTAGGCAAGACCATAAGCAAATAGGTAAACTGGGATAATACTAAAGAGTTAATCAGGGTGATTTTTCCACAAATTGACAGGTATTTTCCTTTCCATGGTAGTAAGATCTTATCTATTTTTGCTAACTTTCTATTAATATTTATTGAAGTGAGATCATTTATTTCCTTTGGGATATGTATTCCGAGTATATCCACATCACCATCAGACCATTTTATTGGTAAACTACATGGTAATGTAAAAATTGTATTTTTTAGTGATCCAATACGTAATATAGTACATTTGTCATAATTTGGTTTTAATCCAGAGAGGTTAAAAAATGTATCTAGATCCTCTATGAGGCTGTGGAGGGATTCTAGTTGTGGATCTAAAAGAAAACATGAATCATCTGCGTACAATGACACCTTTGTTTTTAAGCCCTGTATTTCTAATCCTCTGATATTATTATTGGATCTGATTTTAATAGCTAACATCTCGATGGCCACAATAAATAGATATGCCGATAGTGGACAACCTTGTTTCACTCCTCTTGACAGTTTAAAACTTTCTGAGAAATAGCCATTATTTACTATTTTACACCTAGGGTTACTATACATGATTTTGACCCATTTTATAAGAGATTCTCCAAAATTGAAATGCTCCAGGCATTTATATATAAATCCCAGTCGAACTTTATCAAATGCCTTTTCGAAGTCTGCTATGAATAGCAGGCCTGGTTTCCCATATTTTCCATAGTGTTCTATTGTTTCCAATACTTGCCTTATATTATCTCCAATGTATCTTCCATGTAAAAAACCTGTCTGATTAGAATGAATAATATCCGACAATACCTTTTTAATTCTATGCGCTATACATTTTGCTAGGATTTTTGCATCACAACACTGAAGTGTAAGGGGCCTCCAATTTTGTAAATGGACTGGATCTTTATATTTTCCACTTGTATCCTGTTTCAGTAATAATGAGATCAGACCTTCTTCTTGAGTGTCAGATAATCTACCATTTACATAGGAGTGGTTAAAACATGCTAATAACGGTCCTCTTAGTATATCAAAAAAGGTTTGGTATACCTCGATTGGTATGCCATCCAACCCTGGAGTTTTCCCGGACTTAAAGTCTTTAATTGCATCCAGAAGTTCCTCCTCTGTAATTTCACCTTCACATGAGTCTTTCTGTGTGGCTGTTAATTTGACATTATCAATAGAAAAAAAATCTCTACAATTAGCTTCAGTTAGAGGAGATGGAGGCGACTGAAAAGAAAACATATGCTTAAAGTACTTTGTTTCTTCCTTCAAAATATCATTAGGTGAATTATGGGTGACTCCGTCAATTGTAACCAGTTTCATTAAGTTCTTTTTGGTAGCATTCCTATGTTGAAGATTAAAAAAGAATTTTGTGCATTTTTCCCCATATTCCATCCAGTTTGCTTTATTTTTATAATATATTACACTTGATCTTTCTTGAATAAGTTTTTCCATTTCTTTTTGTTTTTCCTCTAATTTATTCTGAGCCTCTATGTTACAGTTTTTATTGCCATCTATCTGTTCTGTTAGACTTTCTATTTCCTTTCTTAGTATAAACTCTTTTGACCTAAATTGCTTTTGTTTTCGAGATGAGTACTGAATTGCATGGCCTCTAAAGGCACATTTAAAGGTGTCCCATACAATAAGGGGATTCGCTGTACCTATGTTATGTTGGAAAAAGTCAGTTATAAATTCCTTTGTTCTAATTATAAATAAATTATCATCCAATAGGCTTTGATTAAATTTCCAATATCCTCGCCCACGTGGAAATTCAGTCAGAGTAATGTATATGCCTATTATATGATGGTCCGACCGCATTCTGTCCCCTATCAACACTTTTTTTACTTTTGGTGCCAACGAGAATGAGATAAGAAAGAAGTCAAGACGACTAGCTTGATTCAGTCTCCGCCATGTATATCTCACTAGATCAGCATATTTAAGCCTCCATATATCTACTAGTTCTAATGTATCCATGACATTCACAATTTCCTTAAGAGCATGTGGGTGATTGTTTGTGGTGTGATTTCCTTTTCGGTCCATTGAGCTATTTAAAACAGTATTATAATCCCCCACCATAATAATATTGTCTTGAGTTGCTTGCAGGCTTGATAATTTATTATATATATTGTCAAAGAATTGTGGATCATCATTATTTGGTCCGTAAAGGTTAATGAGCCATATCTGTTTATGGTCCAATACCATATTTAAAATAATCCATCTACCTTGCGTATCTATTTGGACAATTTGCACATTCGGATCGAAATTACTATTAATTAATATCATCACCCCTTTTGAATTTCTTTGCCCATGGGAGAAGTATATTTCCCCCCCCCATTCTTTTTTCCACGCTACTTCATCTCGATCATGTGATACTTAAATAAAGTCCACCTGTGTGCAATCTAACTAAATATGTGATTTCTGAAGGTAATTGGTCTTCATAGCAAAGGGGGTGAATACATAGAGTGGGGAAAAAAAGTATTTAGTCAGCCACCAATTGTGCAAGTTCTCCCACTTAAAAAGATGAGAGAGGCCTGTAATTTTCATCATAGGTACACGTCAACTATGACAGACAAAATGAGAGAGAAAAAATCCATAAAATCACATTGTAGGATTTTTAATGAATTTATTTGCTAATTATGGTGGAAAATAAGTATGCCCGGGCGGTGTGCTTTCACAAAGAACAATGGACAGTGCGTGTCTTTGTGCGATGCGAATGGATCTACGGTGGCTAGACCATATCTCTCCCAGATCTGGTTCACCACCTGGGGATGGAGTCTCCAATCCCCATAAAGGGGATTCTCTCTGGACAACAAGTCCGCTCCTACATTCAGTACACCCGGGACATGAGTCGCACGTAATGAGCGGAGGTGTGCTCTGCTCCGTCTGATAGTATAGCTCTATAAGAGAGAGAATCCAGCTTGACGCCTAGGTAATCTATTCTCTGTGCGGGTACCAAACAGCTATTTTTCTGGTTGAGAAGGGAAGGCGTGTCTCGTACTGCTTGCTCTTGTGTTGGGGAGAAAAGCAGGTAATCGTCTATATAGAGATACTCTTGGTAGATACTCTTGGTGCTAGAGCCGCCTCCACACACTTGCCGAACATTCGGGGTGCTAGTACTAGCCCGAAAGGGACAGCGAGGTATTCGTAGACTGTGCCTCATTTTGATGTCTCAGTTATGGGATATGGCCAACTCTCGTATCGCAAACATGCTCTCTGAAGCCAGGGTAGTCCCAACAGCATCACACCTCAGAGGCTCCAACACTGAGGACAGTATGAAACCAACAAAGGTGCAGTGACATCCAGTCGGTATAACCTCATAAATGTATGAGGGGTGGCCCAACATGCCGCATTGCAAATCTCTTGCAAAGAGATGCCTTTGAACAGTGCCCAAGAGGTAGCCATCCCTCAGGGCAAGAGGTAGCCATCCCTCTGGTGGAATGAGCCCTCAGGCCCTCCAGGGTCTGTAAACCCTTGCTATTATAAACCAATATAATAGCCTATCCAATGTGATAGTCACTGACTTGCTGAATGTTCGGGGAGCTAGTGCTAGCCCGAAGAGGACAGCAAGGTATTCGTAGGCTGTGCCTTGAAAGGCAAACCTGAGAAACCTCCTGTGCACTGGAAGAATACTTATGTAAAAATAAGCGTAGACTGAAGTGAACCAGTTGCCTCGACGAATAGAGCGAGACAGCATGTTGAGCATAAGCATGAATCTCAAATGAAAACGGATGGCTTCATAGCAAACTGCAGTCTGTACCCTTTTGTGACTGTGGACAAGACCCAGGGCTGGACTGCGCATGCGCACCAGTTCCCTCCTCTTGCAGCGAGTTGCCCACAACTCATTGGTGCTGGAGCGCCCTCTGGAGGCATTATGGCGAGTTGCCCCTTTCTTGTATTTTTGCTCTGTGCCCTTGTGCTCTGTGCTCCACCCGAGAGGATGCAGGCCAGGACACGTAGTGAACTATTGCCTTAAGGCGTCCCCCCACCACAGCAAGGCTCATGGAGCGCGCACAGCCTTGAATGGCACCTCTGGAGGCCCGTAGGTTGAGATCTGCATGACGGCTTGTGATGCTGCACTGGGTTAAGGTGGTAGGCCAGTGACGGCTCAACTACTGGGAGCTTGACCAACTCCTCCATGTCCTTAATGTCCATGTTCGTAAAGTGCCTGGTCTTTACTGGACAAGGGCTTGTCCCAGTTGAGCTTGGCTTCCGCCACGCAAGCTGGGACCGCTGGGAGAAGTTGCTTTCCCGGGACGGTGTGAGAAGGGAGTCTCCTCCCATCAAACCAATCCCTTTTGGCGCCGCCACCCCCCACGGGTGCAGGGCACTCGATATTGAGTCTGGCCACTGCCCGTCTGCAGACATAGATAAGCCAGAATCTGTCATCGGGTATCAAAGCTCCATTGAGGGCAGAAGAGGGCCTTGAGCCTGGGGCTTGGGCTTCCTCTGGGAAGAGGCCAGTCATGTCCTCGCCATCGAAATCATTGATGATGAGGTCCCCTTCTCCTTCCTCCGCTGTAAAGTCATCGAAGAGTGCATGCTTTCTTTGTCTCTCAAACGAACAAAGCGCGTCTCTCGACCGTCGAGCTGTGAAGCTAGGGCGCTCAGTCTAGTCAACACGGCACGGGTGAACATGAGTTGAGCTAAGAAGAGAGGAGAGCTAGCAATTCTGCCTTTTCAGGTAGAAAAGCTAGTGTGGCATAGCTGGCCTTGCGGTGAGTTACCCCAGGTTAGCTATGCCTTGCGGCGAGAGCTAGCCCTTTGTAGCTAGCTAGCCAAGTTAGCTAAAGCCTTGCGGCTTGGGGTAACCAAGTCTCAATAGCTAGCAATGTGATGCTAGCTACCACCGGAGACTGAGAAGCAAAACTTTCCTTTCGGTCAGTACTCAACACTATCAACAGGAGCTGAGGTCCTACGTTCGGCAGCATCAACCTCACGGTTTACCTGAGGCCAGTTCAGTAGGAACGGTTTAGTGGTGCTGAGGAAAGCTTCAGGAGCTTTAGTGCTCGCTTCCACAAGGAAGAGAGGTGAAAATGACCAGAGGAGGGGAGGGGCTCACCTCCATCGCCACTTAACCTGTCTGTCTCCAACAGACGTTGTGTGATTGGTTCTTCAAGTTAGTGATTTGCTAGAGTGAATCCCATAAGTGAGACATTGAAACTAGTATTAGAAATAGAACCTCAGTGAGATTCATGCCAGAGTAGTTCCATCTCCTAAGGGAGAGAGGGGGGAGAGAGAGGGAGAGAGAGGGAGAAAGAGGGGGAGAGAGAGAAAGAAAGAGAAAGAGAGGGGGAACAAGAGAGACCGAGGGAATGAGAGAGAGAGAGGTGGGGAGCGAGAGAAAGAGAGGGAGAGAGAAAGAGGGGAGTCGAGATATCTATTCTCTACAGCTCAAAGACTGCCTTGAGTTAACAACAGCCTTAAATATATTAGACTAAATGAGATTCTCTCTATTTTACATGCCGTTTAACTTGTTTTTACAACAGAGTTGTTCCCCGCCAGCTTTCTTTGCCAGCATTTGACCTGTATACCCTGTTCAAAAACGATGAAACAAAAGGCAAAGAAATATGTTTTTAGTCACACTGGCTGGCTGCATTGAACTAAGAGGGATTCTGGCCAGCAGCATTGTATTAATGAGCATTAAGGTCATGGATATTTTAATATCCACTGTCCAGACCTGGGTTTAAACACTATTTTAAATCATTTCAAATGTTGCTGTGCTTGATTGAACTTGCCTGCCACAATAGAGCCAATAGAATCCTTATAAAACTGCAAACCCATCCATCTGGCAATGCAGGCAGGCTAAAGCAAACGCTAAAAGTATTTGAAAGATTTTGAATAGTATTTGAACCCAGGTCTGCCACTGTAATGTTGAACTCTGTAACGAGAATGTCCTGTACAGTAGAAATGACCAGGATGACATCATCCTCTAAGCTACAATAAGGTCTAGGGGAGGGGAATGTGATAACGTGTCCTTGTACTGACATCCAGTGTGTCCTAAATGGCACCCTATTCCCTATATAGTGCACTACTTTTGACCAGAGACAATAGGGGTCCCCAGCCTTACATCAACAGTACTGGAAACGAAACCCAACATTCCATGTAGAGGTTGTGATTCAATGTAAGGCATTCTATGACAACAGGATATCATGTTCGCCATAACCTAACTGAATGAGCCAAAGTCTGTGTCTCGAATGGCAGCCGGATCACTACAGGCCTATGGGCCCTGATCAAAAGTAGTGAACTATATAGGGAATAGGGTGCCATTTGGGATGTATACAGAGTGTGGAGGAGACTGTTAGCGAGAAGTGAAGCAATCTAAAGACCATCAAAGCTTTGTGTAAAATGCTTCATGTCCCAAGGGCAAACTCTGCACTAAGGCTCTTTACCTTAAGTGACCACAGGGGCGGCAGGTAGCCTAGTGGTTAAGTGCGTTGGGCCGGTAACCAAAAGGTTGCTGGTTCAAATCCCAGAGTTAGCCAGGTGGTAAAAATCTGCCGTTCCACCCTTGAGCAAGGCAGTTAACCCCCAACAACACCCCGCACCTCTCTGATTCAGAAGGATTGGGTTAAATGCGGAAAAACAACAACATTTGAATGGATTCAGTTGTGCAATTGGGACGTATACAGAGTGTGCACCTGACTAGGTATCCCTTCCATAGAATGAGTGATGTCTTTGAACAGCTACTATGATCTGTAAGGAATTAGCAAAGTTATGACGCGTCTGAACTAATGACCAATCACATACTCTGTGCTGTTGCTCCATACTAATTCATTGCATCAAATAGACAAAAGGATTCCCTAGTAAATAAACAGAAGCAAAACGGGGAGAGACCTACCTGAACTTGTTCAATAAGAAACTCTCTTTCTGCTGCATTTTTCTATGTGTGCACTAATGAATACACCCCTGGATGAAGATGATAGTGTTACAGGATGTTCCCGCACATGAAAGTTGTTGTTGTGCCAATGGTTAAATGTCAACATGCTTGTCATGTGCTACTATTCATGCTTTTCCTCAGCATTGGTCTGCCATGAACACTGCCGGCCAGAGAATAAAACATCTTCATGATTTCCCATAGTCATTAGTCAAACTGAAGCATCACAGGTTGCAATCCAGAAAGCACCCTATTCCCTATGTAGTGCACTACTTTGGAACAGGACCGATAGGGCTAGGGAATAAGGGACGCGGACACACACTCACCTGACACAAAGGCCACTTTCTCTTTCAGCACAGGCAGGACATCAGACGCCTTAATCCCATCGTTCCTGAAGGACCCTTGAGAGGAGAAGGAGAGACAGATCAGGACAAGATTCAGCTAATCAGGACAAAATGAAGATAATCAGCTTTCATCTCTGTAATCTCATTAAGAGATGTACATTCCTGATATAAAAGGAACACATAACTACAGTCTGATGATGACAACACAAAAACAAGCTCGCTCTTCTTCTCAATGTTTTTCCCAGACCCTGAGAACTTTTTCTTCACAACGTTTTCACAAAGTTTTCTAAGCCTATGACGTAATTGGAACAGGAATAAATTACGGTAAAAAAGAGAATGAATAGAATGCATTACAGATACTGTTACAGTACTCTATACTATATATGTAGGCCCGGCTTCTTCTTTATCATTATCTTTAGTCACATACCTGTAATATCGTCGTTAAAGTCCGGCATGGTATATGAGCATCGAAAATAGGTTCATTTGCATTCAAGAGAATGTTTCCGAATCACAGAGCACCATTCAGGGCTATAACAAAGCTATTACCGTAGGTTTCTACTGCTCTTTCCCTCTCATTGAATTTGGACTGCATACAGACTTGGTATTCACACCAGTGCCTGGCCACTTTCCTCTTTTGATCGCACAAAAACACAGGGGGAGAGGCAAGGACATTGATCATAACGCAACAGCAGCACAATGAAGAGCATTCTCCACACTACACCACAGCGTGATATGGAAAACACAGCACTGAACCACCCCAGTGTGTTCGAGTTGATGTCTACAAACATCAGCCGTTTCTCATCTTATTCAAGTGCTTAATGCTAGTCTTTTGGGCGTCAACATTCTAACAGTCTAATAAATACATTTCATATATGCTACCGCAAAAATGATCATTTGGTTGTGTTTATGAATGTCTTCGGTAACAGAATATGAAAGACACTTTGTTTCAAAGAACACAATAGTATTTTCATTAGTTTATGTAACTGTAGGCTATGTGTACAAATTAAAAACCGGTCTTGAATAATGCACTGAGAAAGTTACAGACAAACAAATATCGTACCCCCCCCAAAATGCTAACCTCCCCTGTTATTGTAATGAGAGGTTAGCATGTCTTGGGGGTATGATATTTGTGCGTCTTTAACTTTCTCATTCATCATTATTCACGATTCATTCAGGACTATCTGTAATCATGGTAGCATCCACATTAATGTAGAAGTGTTTAGAAACTTATTATAAAATGACACAATACATTATTTACCATTCATTTCTATTGGGCACAAAATAATCTGAAACACAACCAAAACAAATAGCAAATGCATCAAATATCATTTTGTGCTAGGAATACGGGACCAAATATTAAACTTTTGACTATTTTAATACACATAGTGAATTTGTCCAAATACTTTTGGTCACCTAAAATGGGGGGACTATGTACAAAAAGTGCTGTAATTTCTAAACTGGGGGGACTATGTACAAAAAGTGCTGTAATTTCTAAACTGTTCACCCGATATGGATGACAATACCCTCAAATGAAAGCTGACAGTCTGAACTTAAACTTCATAGTCATGCTATCATTTCAAATGCAATGTGCTGGATTACAGTGCCAAAACAACAAAACATGTGGCACTGTCCCAATTATGTGTCACTCTCCCAATAATTACGGAGGGCACTCAATGTTCATATACACTACATGACCAAAAGTATATAGACAGCTGCTTGTTGAACATCTCATTGCAAAATCATGGGCATTAATATGAACTTGGTCCCCCCTTTGCTGCTGTAACAGCCTCCACTCTTCTGGGAAGGCTTTCCACTAGATGTTGGAACATTACTGCGGAGACTTGCTTACATTCAGCCACAAGAGCATTAGTGAAGTCGGGCACTGATGTTGGGCAATTAGGCCTGGCTTGCAGTCGGCGTTCCAAAGGTGTTCGATGGAGTTGAGGTCAGGGCTCTGCGCAGGCCAGTCAAGTTCTTCCACACCGATCTCGACAAACCATTTCTGTATGGACTTGTCACGTTCGTTTATGGACGGGTCAGACCAAGGCGCAGCGTGATATGCATACATGTTTATTGACAACGAATAAACAACCTACAAAACAACAACCGAAACGAAACGTGAAGTCCAAGGTAGAACACACAACATACCTTTCACGGAACAAGATCCCACAACTAGACAGTGCCAATAGGCTGCCTAAGTATGGTCCCCAATCAGAGACAACGAGCGACAGCTGCCTCTGATTGGGAACCACACCGGCCAACATAGAAATACACATACTAGATACAACAACATAGAACATTCACACCCTGACTCAACATATAAGCGTCCCCTGAGTTAGGGCGTGACAGTACCCCCCCCCCCCCCCCCCCAAAGGTGCGGACTCCGACCGCACAACATAAACATAACAGGGTAGAGATCCGGCTCCGGGCGTGACGACCTCTTACTCTCCGCCTCCCTGTTGCGCCCCTGGTCTGGTCTGGACCTCGGCGCGCTGCTTCCCCTCTCCTTCCTCCCATGATACGCCAGGCCCTGTCTGGACCCTGGTGTGGGAGACCCCGAACCTGGAGAGGGGCTGACGTCATGGTCTGGACTGGAGCCGCTGACCAGAGCAGGACCGGGCACCGGTGGAGTGGACTGCTCAGGCTCCGGACTGGAGCCGCTGACCGGAGCTGGACTTTGCACCGGTGGAGCGGACTGCTCTGGCTCCGGAGTAGAGCTGCTGATCGGAGCTGGACTGGACCCCGGTGGAGCGGACTGCTCTGGCTCCGGAGTGGAGCCACTGACCGGAGCTGGACTTGACCCCGGTGGAGCGGACTGCTCTGACTCCGGAGTGGAGCAGCTGACCGGAGCTGGATCAGGCACCGGTGGAGCGGACTGCTCTGGCTCCGGAGTGGAGCAGCTGACCAGAGCTGGATCAGGCACCAGTGGACCGGATTGCTCTGGCTCCGGAGTGGAGCCGCTGACCGGAGCTGGATCAGGCACCGGTGGAGCGGACTGCTCAGGCTCCGGAGTGGAGCTGCTGACCGGAGCTGGATCAGGCACCGGTGGAGCGGACTGCTCTGACTCAGGAGTGGAGCCGCTGACCGGGGCTGGCTCGGCCATGGAAACCCATTTCATGAAGCTCCCGACTAACAGTTTTTGTGCTGACGTTGCTTCCAGAGACAGTTTTGAACTCGGTAGTGAGTGTTGCAACCGAGGACAGATGATTTTTACGTGCTACGCGCTTCAGCACTCGGTAGTCCCGTTCTGTGAGCTTGTGTGGCCTACCACTTCGCGGCTGAACCTTTGTTGCTCCTAGACGTTTCCACTTCACAATAACAGCACTTACAGTTGACCGTGGCAGCTCTAGCAGGGCAGTAATTTGACCAACTGACTGAATTTGACCAACTGACTTTGTCTATGGAGATTGCATGGCGGTGTGTTCCGTTTTGCATGTCTCTTGATGTAATGACATGTCAACTGTTTTGGAGTTTTGACAACCCTTCCCCCACTTGTGAAATTAGTTTAGATATAGTTTCAATGGGCCATCATCAGCTGCGCAGGCTGACTGCCAGTGAATGAGTGGTGGTGAATGAGTGGCAGGGGGGGGAAATGACCTCTTAAAACTGCTTATAACCCAAATTCTGTTCGTGATATTAAGATTCTAACAATGGCAGTGTGTTACATAGACTTATTTAGGAAAAGTCAAGGACGGGGGGGACATGACTTTGAATAATTTTCAAAGTCATATTTCTAAAGTCAACATGATGCTCTCGACTCTCCTATTGTTAAAGGGGCAATATGGGATTCAATAAACAACAAAGCGGTCACCCCGTCACTTTTTTGGGTAAACAGCTGATGGATGGGGTTGCTGGAGAAATGTAGCCAATCTCAAATTCCTAGACCGAGCTACGGATTTACTATCCGTGAGATCAAAATCAACCAAAAATTGAAAAAGCTCACTACATTCCAACTCAATATCTGCACAATCTGACCAAAATATGTGGTGGTTTGCCTAGTCCAATATAGAGCAGCCAATCAGAGCATAGCATGTGCAACATCAATGACCAAGAAAACCGCCCAGCAACGAGTCATTACTTCTAGATACCAAATCAATAAGTATGTACTCGTTTCCTGTTGATTTCTATTGGATAAGGTGACTTGTCCCTACGGCACCACATTGTTTGAGCATTGAGCAACAAAGCCATGTGATCTATCTCTCTCTCTCTCTCTCTCTCTCTCTCTCTCTCTCTCTCTCTCTCTCTCTCTCTCTCTCTCTCTCTCTCTCTCTCTCTCTCTCTCTCTCTCTCTCTCTCTCTCTCTCTCTCTCCCTCCCTCCCTCCCTCCCTCCCTCTCTCCCTCCCTCCCTCCCTCCAGGACTCTCAGTTCGTTCAGCTGGACGACCGTCTGGTGTGTTATGAAACCCTCTCCGCTAGAGTCCACCGTGTCCAAAAGTGGCAGGATTCAGAAAACAAAGCGCACATGTCCACCATCGCCTGCTGTGGCTATGAGACACAGCCTCTTCACAGAACATGATTTACCAACCACACATTCCAAAGAACATTCCAGAGTATCCAGAGTAGAGTGCTATCTCAGCAGTACAGAGTAGATGGAAGCAAAGAAGAATACAGGATGAATCTGTTTGCCTCTCAGAGAGCTCCCCTCCCATGGAGTTGACTTGACGTCTTACTGCCTGTTCCTGACATGGGCTGTCAGATGGCTGAGGGCTGGAGCACCAGGCAGGATGGACAGTGGAGTGAAGCAGTCTGGCAGGCAGAGGAGGCAGACAGCCCTCCAATCCCACAGAGCCTTGTAAATACTTCTCTGTCCTGGGATCCAGAGAGAGAAGGAGAGGAGGGAGGGAGGAGGACCCAGCTCTGGATATCAGATTCTCCCTGTTGTCCTCACCTTCTAACCCGGATAACCATAAAACACCAGAGGCATTCTTCATCCTGACCTGTGGTGCACAGTGAAGACAGAGGAAGTGCACTCCACAGGTACAACCTGTCCATGACACACTACATCTTCACCAGAATGACTATGGAATGTGTCCCAAATGGCACCGTATTCCCTACATTTTGTAGTGCTCTATGAAGGGAATATGGTGCCATTTGGGACTCAAGGCCAAATCATTACAAAAATGTTTTCAAATACATTTTAGTCATTTAGCAGATGCTCTTATCCAGAGCGACTTATAGGAGCAATTAGGGTTAAGTGCCTTGCTCAAGGGCACATCGACAGATTTTTCACCTAGTCGGCTCGGGGATTAGAACCAGCGACCTTTCGGTTACTGGCACAACGCTCTTAACCACTAAGCTACCTGCCGCCCCAAATACTTCACTTTGTCAAATAAAGTAGTTTAATTATTATTGCTTTCGGTTATAAAGTCTTAGAAATAAGTGTGCAGTGACATTACTTGATAAGGACGCATCTAATGGCGAGATGCCACCATCATTACTTCTCGAAAGCAGACCAAAACATGTGGTAGTGTGCACCGGAGTGTCACAAACATCAGCCGTCTGCGTTTGAAGTTTGGAGTAAATCATTAGGAGAGCTATCTGTTGCCTGACAGCTGGGGAGCAGAAGGACCAACAGGACATCAGGACAAGTAGAGAGAGAGAGGGGGATGGGGAGAGAGAGAGAGAGTGAGTGGGGGGGGGTTACTGTCTGTTACCATGTGTGCACTCGAGAGGCCCCCTTTTCTCTCCAATCTGTTTCTGATACATTTTAAAGGCATTCTTTATGCTTACGACCTTCACTATGAATGATTGCATTAAAACCTAAAACCTATCCTCCATAACTACGCATGTTAAATTTATTGTGGGGAGTAAGTGCCTTCCTCAGAGCCTGAGACAGACAGCAATGATGACTCACTCACTTTAATATATAATGTCAAAGCACCTCCGCAGGGTGGATGAGTTTAGGCACTTTCTCAATTCCCTTTGTGAGTAATTAGGCTACATTTACCTTAAGCACACACCAATATGACTGGAGGAGGAGAGGAAATGATGGTAGACCTTTAAAAAGCAGCATAACTCCTTTAATGGTTCATCGGTCACACAGACTAAGGATGAGTCCCAAATGGCACCCTATTCCATATAAAGTGCACTACTTTTGATCAGGGTCCATAGGGCTCTGATCAAAAGTAGTGGACTATGTAGGGTTATGCATTTGGGTTGTAGACTACAACTGTACCAAGAGCTCAATTCAATCAGTATGCAGTTTGTGCATAGATGGCCTGCAACACCTCATTACAAAACACAACATATCCTTGTTTTCATTCAGACAACATTGATGTATAGCTGATGCCATAGAAACACACAATGGGTGTATTCATTAGTGCACACTGTAGCAAAACATTTTGCAACAGAAAACGGTTTGCAACAAAACAAGAGTTTCTTATTGGACAAATTTAGTTAGGCTAATATAATTTGGCACATGATTCACTTTGAGCCAATCGTCACTAACATGAAAACGAGCTGTTTGTCTTTTTAATTAATGTCAAATTGGCTTCAATGGAATAGTAGTTTGTTTGAAAATGTAAATTCATCAAAGCAATTAATCTGATTGACACTGAGTACTGAGTAACAATGTCCAATCATTTTCTGAATAGCATGGAATTATGGGCAAAACGTAAAAAATTCCTAGGCTACGTCCCAAATGGTACCCTATTCCCTATATATTGCACTAGTTTTGACCAGGGCTCTTATCAAAAGTAGTGCAATATATAGTGAATAGGGTGCCATTTAGGACACATCACATGTCATGTAATCATGTTACAATGGAATCACTTCAACACATCTTTGGATCAGGGAATAATAATGACCCATGATCAGAGACAACATATCAGGAGATAAAAAGGCCTTCTTTGTTCAATTTGTTAGAATTTTCACTTTCTATCATTGATTATAAAGGCAAGGCACATGATTTTTATCAGAACATTTTTACTGAGGCCAGTACAAAGAAGGGAGAAGGTAAAAATTGTGCAAAAGCAAGAGGAATTCCATTTGGGTCCATCTAGGGAAAGCCAAAGTAAATACATGTACATGTACATTGACTACTAATCTAACCTAGAGTATCAGTCATTCCATATTTCTAGCTATTGAGAGGGCCAGGTGTTAAGAGGTAAATTTTTGAAAATTGAAGCTGATTAAAATACACTCATGAATTACAATAACAAATCAACAGATTGACATGCTCTGGCAACTCCAATAATTGCTGTTCCACACCGTTCACTTTACTGCGAAAACTCCACAATGTACAAATTATGTTTGAATTGACTACGGCAGTAAACTACTACACCAAACACAGTGTTAGCCTGACAACTGAGACAATGAACAGGGGGGCACAGACCGTGTTTGTGTCCCTAATGGCACCCTATTCCATATGGGCCCTGGTTAAAGGTAGTGCACTATATAGGGAATAGGGTGCCATTTGGGACTCAGCCTCAGTCAGTATGTCTGAGCAGAGCCAGACAGGCTCATTGTCTCCTTGTCGTCTAGCTGCACTGCTGCTTTGTTTCATCTGCCCTCCTCCAGAAACACCCTCTCATTGGCTGAGACGATGGTTTCCCATAGCAACGCATCCACAAAGAAAACCAGGTCAAGCCCCGCCTCCTCCCTCTGAGATAAAGCATTGAGTTAGAGACCCAGCCCCAGCCTCCTCACAATCACACACCACTGTGAGGATTTTATATGTAATATGGACTTGCCAAACAAAGGGGGGTTTAAGGGGATCTCGGATCAGACACAGGCCCGGCCCACAACACGACCCAGTCACTGACGTGAACCCCTGATTGGGTAATGAATAGAGCGCTGCCAGACCAAATTGGTTTGCATTCGATCCTGGATGCAGCACAAAAGGGCTCTGTGTCTAATCCTTTACCCAGAACACATTGGGTTGAAGACAGTAAAAACCTCCTAAATACATCCCCATTTATTCCCACTAAATCACCATTGTTCAATTGTAGTGTTTTCAAACGCTACATTAGGGGACAGGGCAGGCCCCCTGATTTCTCAAATGTGCCTGATGCTCTAAAAAAACGTATAATGTGTGTATATGTTGGGTGAATGATAGCAAATATTTCTGAATACTCTATTCTACAGTCTGCAGCATATCATTCAGAGGTAAATCTTTCAGACATTACATGTCATACGGGCTGAGAGTCAAGGTTCGCTCAAAAATGAATACCATAAAAACTGGAACAAGTGACCATACGACCAAACCAGATATTATTATCCCAAGGGCGGCTTTCGAACAAGATCACTTTTAAAGCCAAGAGTAGTATAGTTCTAGATGGTAAGTAAGAAATCATTGTCATTTGGACATGCTCTGGCAGCAGCATGTGTGCTTTCTCAAAGCAAAATATTCAGGTCTTGAACTTAATGAGAGCCCTACAGTAGGATCATGGGAAAATCTATTCTTGCTACTCAAATATTTCACATTCCTAAAACAATTATGCAAGTTTTTTGTTTTTACCAGAGGGACAAGAAAATATGACAAGAAAATCAAACTAAACGTTGAGAAATCCGTACAAAGCATAGGCCTCTACAGTATGTTAACGATCACTGTCATAACATGGTCGAATATGGCGTATGTGGTACATGCCACCTCGACAGTTCAGCTCTGTTGCTATTACTGTAAAACAGTATGTATGTGTCTCAAATGGCACCCTATTCCCTATATAGTGCACTACTTTTTCAAAATGTTCCACTAACAAGGACACGTGAGCTGGAGCACATGCATCCAGCATAGAGTCTCTAAGGATTTGATCAGGGATGCTATTTATGCTGTATCTGTAGCCAGCCAGCCAGCCTGGAACAGAAGCCAATGTCACAGCTGCCAATCCTTCACTGGCTATCTCACCCCAGGCTGCCTAGACCAGGGCCCAGCCTGCCAGACCTTCTCACCCCACCACCCAGAACCCAGAGGAATACCCAGCTAGGCCACTAACCCCTAACCACCAGCCTCAGAGCCCCAGGAGGCAAAACACTGACACGCTGCCAAGCCAATCCAGACTGAGGAAAAACAGAGAAAAAACACAGGTCTATGCTGCTAATCATCAATTCACTACAACATCCTAATGTGCTTTTAAAAGCCAGACTAACGCACATGCTGACAAGATCAACGCCTTTGACGAACCCCATTTGCCTTACAAAACAACGTAACAATGTCAGTGAAATGCTACAATCCCTTTTATCAGGCAGTGTTTATTTTCCTGGAAAGAGCAAGGACTCAAGAACGAGGCAGCGAGAAGGAGGGGGAGGGAGATGGAGAAAGAAGGAGGGGGAGGGAGATGGAGAAAGAAGGAGGGGGAGGGAGATGGAGAAAGAAGGAGGGGGAGGGAGATGGAGAAAGAAGGAGGGGGAGGGAGATGGAGAAAGAAGGAGGGGAAGGGGAAGGGGAGGCGAAGGAGGCGAGGGCTTGCTATCTGGCATAGGCTGAATGACGGCGAGGGATAAGCATCTGGTATGAAAACACATTCTGGCTCAGAGGAGAAATACATGCAAATGACGGGTCATAACAAATTAAAGGCATGATTACATCTCATAGAAATCAGGCGGCAAAGTCCCTGAGGCAGAGAGAGGGAGAGGAGAGGGAGAGAGAGAGCTGTGTTGGCCCTGGCTGCCCTTTCCCCAGCTCTCTCCCTCTCCTTCTTTCTCCATCTCCCTCCCCCTCCTTCTTTCTCCATCTCCCTCCCCCTCCTTCTTTCTCCATCTCCCTCCCCCTCCTCCACATAATCTGCTCTCCCCCTTCTCTCTCTCTCTCTCTCTCTCGCTCTCTCTCTCTCGCTCTGTCTTTCTCTCTCCCTCTCTCCACTGTGACAGCTGGTCGCCATGCCAGAGACCTTGACACACGTCTTTGAGGAAGTCAACGATCCATCAACGAGTCTTCGCCCCTCATTTATGCAGAGAAGAGGAGGGAAAACTGACAGGAGAGGAATAAACAGAGAGGAGAGGAGGAGTGCAGCAGGGGATGGAGCTGGATGTGAGAGAGGAGAGGAAAGAGAGGAAAGGGGGGATGAGGAAATGATCAATGTCCCACCAGGAGGCCCAATATTACCCTAGGCTACAGAATCTCAGCAACAGTGTTGGAGGGGAATCGGATAAATCGGATCAACACAACGGAGAACAGGAGAGGAGAGAGGGCCAGCCTCACTTGTGTTGCAAACCTCCCCAAAGAGCTCCAATACAACAAAAACATGGCGGGGGCTTTTCATAGGCAGGAATAATGGCTCTGCGGGGGAGGATCCTAATAGATGGAGGGCCTTCCTGCCTCTCCTGTGGTTCCTGAAGAGATGGAGACATGCTAAAACCCTATGGGTCTCCTTTTCTGGGTCGTCTTCATTATGGCACACCGTAGCAAAATGTATTGCAACGAAATATGTTTCAATCAGTTTTTTTTCTTTGTTTGGTGCCTAATGAACTCAACCCTGCTCTGAACAAGCTCAATCAATGGTGGATGCTAGACCACGCTGTAACACGTGTGCAATGGCCCAGGATCTGGGGCTGGAATAAGCCACCCCTATATGGATTACTACTTGATGGCACCCTATTTCCTATGTAGTGCACTATTTTTGACCAGGGCCTGTAGGGAATAGGGTGCACTACATAGGGAATAGGGTGCCATTTGGGATGCAGATGAGCGCATTGTCTCCCACAGTAAGGAACAAGAGAAAATGTCAGAGTGGACGCTTATGTACGATCGATTATGCAATAATGGGAATCGAAATGCAACCTGGTCTTTGGGGAAATCGGGCTGCTAATTCATGAAGACAAACTAGCAGTCAATGACAGAGGTGCAGAGGAGTATCAGGAGATCACATTCATCTCGGAAACACATGATCAGAGGAATAGTCCCCCTTTACCTGCTGCTTGATAAGTTCCCCTTAGTTCTCCTTAATGAGATGTAAAATAGGCAACGTCTGATAAACAGAGTAGAGCAGATTCAAGCAGAACAATCACAGTGGATACGTTGCAAATGGCACCCTGTTCCCTATATAGTGCACTACTTTTGACTAGAGCCCTATAGGTACCCTATTGAGCTCTGGTCAACAGCAGTGCACTATAAAGGGAATAGGGTGCCATTTGGGACACAGACAGTGTTACGCTTCCCTGCCTGAGCTCTATTGTCCTGAGAACGCTGCTGCTCCGCGGAGGATCAAGCACCTGCATTTTAACAATCGCTGTTTGGCATGGCTAGCTATTTATATCATACAGTGTATCTATTAACCTTTTGTAGAAAGAAAGATGCGTACAGGCATCATAAAAGTCAATTAGACAAAGCACACAAAGGAACTGTAACGAA
Source organism: Coregonus lavaretus (assembly GCF_964263955.1). Taxonomy (NCBI): domain Eukaryota; kingdom Metazoa; phylum Chordata; class Actinopteri; order Salmoniformes; family Salmonidae; genus Coregonus; species Coregonus lavaretus. The sequence continues at coordinate 11,995,284 of NC_140003.1, forward strand.
CGTCAATTACACTGAACAAAAATATAAACGCAACATGTAAAGTGTTGGTCCCATGTTTCATGAGCTGAAATAAAAGATCCCAGAAATTGTCCATACCAACAAAAAGCTTATTTCTCTCAAATTTTGTGCACAAATTTGTTTACATCCCTGTTAGTGAGCATTTCTCTTTTGCCAAGATAATCCATCCACCAGACAGATGTGGCATATCAAGAAGCTGATTAAACAGCATGATCATTACAAAAGTTGTGCTGGGGACAATAAAAGGCCACTCTAAAATGTGCAGTTTTGTCACACAACACAATGCCACAGATGTCTCAAGTTTTGAGGGAGCATGCAATTGGCATGCTGACTGCAGGAATGTCCACCAGAGCTGTTGCCGTTGAATTTAAATGTCTCTACCAACGTCGTTTTAGAGAATTTGGCAGTACGTCCAACTGGCCTCACAACTACAGATCACGTGTATGGCGTCGTGTGGGCGTCATAACCGACTTCAGTGGGCTACTGCTCACCTTCAATGGCCACTGGTACGCTGGAGAAGTGTGCTCTTCACAGATGAATACCGGTTTCAACTGTACCGGGCAGATGGCAGAAAGCATGTATGGCGTCGTGTGGGCGAGCGTGAACAGAGTGTCCCGTGGTGGTGGTGGGGTTATGGTATGGGCTGGCATAAGCTACGGACAACGAACACAATTGCATTTTATCAATGACAATTTGAATGCACAGAGATGCCGTGACGAATTTCTGAGGTCTATTGTGAGGCCCATTTTCTTAAGGTATCTGTGACCAACAGATGTATTTAACCTTTATTGAACTAGGCAAGTCAGTTAAAAACAAATTCTTATTTACAATGACGGCCTACCAAAAGGCAAAAGGCCTCCTGCGGGGACGGGGTCTGAGATAAAAATTAATAAAAGTAGGACAAAACGCACATCACGACAAGAGAGACACCACAACACTACATAAAGAGAGACCTAAGACAACAACACAGCATGGCAGCAACACATGACAACACAGCATGGTAGCAACACAGCATGACAACAACACGGTAGCAACACAACATGGCAGCAGCACAACATGGTAGCAGCACAAACATGGTACAAATATTGTTGGGCACAGACAACAGCACAAAGGGCAAGAAGGTAGAGACAACAATACATCACGCAAAGTAACCACAAGTGTCAGTAACTGTCCATGATTGAGTCTGAATGAAGAGATGGAGATAAAACTGTCCAGTTTGAGTGTTTTTTGCAGCTCGTTCCAGTCGCTAGCGGCAGCGAACTGTGAAGAGGAGCGACACAGGGATGTGTGTGCTTTGGGGACCTTTAACAGAATGTGACTGGCAGAACGGATGTTGTATGTGGAGGATGAGGCCTGCAGTAGGTCTCTCAGACAGGGGGGAGTGACGCCTAAGAGGGTTTTATAAATAAGCATCAACCAGTTGGTCTTGCGTCGGGTATACAGAGATTACCAGTTTACAGAGTATAGAGTGCAGTGATGTGTCCTATAAGGAGCATTGGTGGCAAATCTGATGGCCGAATGGTAAAGAACATCTTGCCTATCTATAAATTACGTCTCCGTAATCTAGCATGCGTAGGATGGTGATCTGAATCAGGGTTCATTTGGCAGCTGGGGTGAAAGAGGAGCGATTACAATAGAGGAAACCAAGTCTAGATTTAACCTTAGCCTGCAGCTTGCATATGTGCTGAGAGAAGGACAGTGTACCGTCTAGCCATACTCCCATGAGGTGACTACCTCAAGCTCTAAACCCTCAGAGGTAGTAATCACACCAGTGGGGGGGGGGGGGGGGGGGGGGTAGATCAGTTTAATATTGCAGATAGATTGTAACTTCCATCAATGTAATTGTCTGCATCACTTCCAATCCCCTATGTTTTTATATATATATACATATATATATATATACATACACACATACATACACATATACATATACACACATACACACCCACATACATACATACACATACATATCCTTAAAATATATATATATACAGTATATTCCCCTTTATTACTTTCTAACCCCGCCACCCTTTCCCCACTTGGAGTGAACTAGTGAACAACAACGCCTAGGCCTCTACTTCCAGCCCATACCCACTATCTACATTTTATGGACACAGTCAATTTTACAATAATTACATTTTGTTTGTTCTTTCTCCTGAACTTCTTCTACTCTCAACCTCTCTGATCATTTTCATGTTGTCCATCCGGTTTGCTTCTATATGCCATATCTTTCTAACTGTGCTCCTTCACAAAAGCTCCCAACCTACACTTATTATGGACACAGCGTGCCTACATTATTAGTTACCTTGTTATTGTTTGTTGTTAGTTGTTATTAGTCCCATACTTCAATTCCATTCAACACCTCCCATCTATCTTTTAACACCATCCATATAGGATTTATATTTGCCATATATATTCCAACTGTACTGTGATGTCTTACAAAAGTTCTGAACCTTTCTATTCGCATTGTTTCTACAGATTGTGCTAATTTTGCTAATAGTATTATTATGTTATTGATCGATTGACTATTACTTTTCAGATCACCCAGTAGTGCTATCTGCAGGGTTAGCTCCAGGTAAATATTGCAATCCTTTAGCCATTCCTGGACCTGTGTCCAAAAACAAGCTACAAATGGACAGTACCAAAACAAATGATCTAATGATTCTGTCTCTTCGCAGCAAAATCTGCAGAGCTGGGAAGATTGTATCCCCCATATAAATAACATTCTATTGGTAGCAAGAATTGTATATATTAATTTAAATTGAAAGATTCTAAGTTTTGAATCCGGTGTCGTTTTGCATATCAGTTCATAAACACTATGCCATGGGATAGGTACGTCAAAAATCTCTTCCCAACTATTTTGTAATCTATATGGGACGGCTGTCAATCCTTTGGTCCTTAAATGAAACTGATATACTTTTTTATTTATCACAGTTTTCCTTAACCTTATGTTCTTTAATGCAAGGCCGACAGACAAGTTCCTTACTTTCTCCTCCTTACACTTTCCTCTTCCATTTTTGCGGTAATTTTGGGTAGAGCAGACATTTCCATATGTTTTTGTTAGCTGCATGTGCGAGATAACTCCACCAGTCCTACCGATGATATCATTTACAAAGATTATACCTTTTTTAAACAATTTGAAAAAAAACAAAAAAAACATGTTTTGGTCAATTAGTCTATTTTAGTTTAACCACAATATTTGTTGAATATTTGTTCTGTCGTTTCTGGAGAATTAAATTGAAATTGCAACCAACTTTCTATGGCTTGTTTTAGAAATAGTGATATTTGGGAGATGATTTCCTTTTCAAATAACTGAAAGTGAGTGGTTGTAATCTGAATAAAGGGAAAAAGGCCATTCTTGAACATTGGGTGAGACAATCTTACTAATTTGCTAGAGAACCAGTTCGAATTTAAGTATAACTTTTGTATGACTGAAGCTTTTAGTGATAGATCTAATGCTTTAATATTTAATAATTTCTGTCCTCTGAATTCATATTCATTATATAAATAGGCCCGTTTAATTTTGTCTGGCTTGCTGTTCCAAATAAAATGGAATATTTTTTTCTCATATAATTTTAAAAAACTGTTCGCTAGGCGTAGGCAAGACCATAAGCAAATAGGTCAACTGGGATAATACTAAAGAGTTAATCAGGGTGATTTTTCCACAAATTGACAGGCACCCACCTTTCCATGGTAGCAAGATCTTATCTATTTTTGCTAACTTTCTATTTTAATTTATTGAAGTGAGATCATTTATTTCCTTTGGGATATGTATTCCGAGTATATCCACATCATCATCAGACCATTTTATTGGTAAACTACATGGCAATGTAAAATTTTTATTTTTTATTGATCCAATACGTAATATAGTAAATTTGTCATAATTTGGTTGTAATCCAGAGAGGTTTGAAAATGTATCTAGATCCTCTATGAGGCTGTGGAGTGATTCTAGTTGTGGATTTAAAAGAAAACATGAATCATCAGCGTACAATGACACCTTTGTTTTTAAGCCCTGGATTTCTAATCCCCTGATATTATTGTTGGAACTGATTTTAATAGCTAACATCTCAATGGCCACAATAAATAGATATGCCGATAGTGGACAACCTTGTTTCACTCCTCTTGACAGTTTAAAACTTTCGGAGAAATAGCCATTATTTACTATTTTACACCTAGGGTTACTATACATGATTTTGACCCATTATAAAAGATATTCACCAAAATTGAAATGCTCCAGGCATTTATATATAAACCCCAGTCGTACTTTATCAAATGCCTTTTCGAAGTCTGCTATGAATAGCAGGCCTGGTTTCTCAGATTTTCCATAATGTTCTATTGTTTCCAATACTTGCCTTATATTATCTCCAATGTATCTTCCATGTAAAAAACCTGTCTGATTAGAATGAATAATATCCGACAATACCTTTTTAATTCTATGCGCTATACATTTGCTAGAATTTTTGCATCACAACACTGAAGTGTAAGGGGCCTCCAATTTTTTAAATGGACTGGATCTTTATATTTTCCACTTGTATCCTGTTTCAGTAATAATGAGATCAGACCTTCTTCTTGAGTGTCAGATAATCTACCATTTACATAGGAGTGGTTAAAACATGCTAATAATGGTAATCTTAGTATATCAAATAAGGTTTGGTATACTTCGACTGGTATGCCATCCAACCCTGGAGTTTTCCCGGACTTAAAGTCTTTAATTGCATCCAGAAGTTCCTCATAATTTCACCTTCACATGAGTCTTTCTGTTTGGCTGTTAATTTTACATTATCAATAGAAAAGAAATCTCTACAATTAGCTTCAGTTAGAGGAGATGGAGGCAACTGAAACGAAAATACATGCTTAAAGTACCTTGTTTCCTCCTTCAAAATATAATTTGGTGAATCATGGGTTACTCCGTCAAGTGTAACCAGTTTCATTAAATTATTTTTGGTAGCATTCCTATGTTGAAGATAAAAAAATTATTTGGTGCATTTTTCCCCATATTCCATCCAGTTTGCTTTATTTTTTATAATATATTACACTTGATCTTTCTTGAATAAGTTTCTCAATTTCTTTTAGTTTTTCCTCTAATTTATTCTGAGCCTCTATGTTACAGTTTTTATTGCCATCTATCTGTTCTACTAGACTTTCTATTTCCTTTGTTAGTATAAACTCTTTTGACCTAAATTGCTTTTGTTTTCGAGATGAGTACTGAATTGCATCTAAAGGCACATTTAAAGGTGTCCCATACAATAAGGGGATTTGCTGTACATATGTTATGTCGGAAAAAGTCAGTTATAAATTCCTTTGTCCTAGTTAAAAATAAATTATCATCCAATAGGCTTTGATTAAATTTCCAATATCCTCGACCACGTGGAAATTCAGTAAGAGTAATGTATATGCCAATTATATGATGGTCCGACCGCATTCTGTCCCCTATCAACACTTTTAAAACTTTTGGTGCCAAAGAGAATGAGATAAGAAAGAGGTCAAGACGACTAGCTTGATTGAGTCTCCGCCATGTATATCTCACTAGATCAGGATATTTAAGCCTCCATATATCTACTAGTTCTAATGTATCCATGACGTTCATGATTTCCTTAAGAGCATGTGGGTGATTGTTTGTGGTGTGATTTCCTTTACGGCCCATTGAGCTATTTAAAACAGTATTATAATCCCCCACCATAATAATATTGTCTTGAATTGCTTGCAGGGTTGATAATTTATTATATATATTGTCAAAGAAGTGTGGATCATCATTATTTGGTCCGTAAATGTAAATGAGCCATATCTGTTTATTGTCCAATAACATGTTTAAAATAATCCATCTACCTTGCGTATCTATTTGGAGGCATTCTTCTTACCGAACCACAAGACCTTTGTTTTGGAGGTGTTCAGAACAAGGTTAAGAGCAGAGAAAGCTTTTTGGACACTAAGAAAGCTTTGTTGTAGAGCGTTTAACACAAAATCCGGATGAGAGAGCTTCCTACTGCCTGAGCTATGTTGTTGATGTAAATTGAGAAGAGAGTGGGGACTAGGATCGAGCCTTGGGGTACTCCCTTGGTGACAGGCAGTGGCTGAGACAGCAGATGTTCTGACTTTATACACTGCACTCTTTGAGAGAGGTAGTTAGCATACCAGGCCAAAGACCCCTCAGAGACACCAATACTCCTTAGCCAGCCCACAAGAATGGAATGGTCTACCGTATCAAAAGCTTTGGCCAAGTCAATTAAAATAGCAGCACAACATTGCTTAGAATCAAGGGCAATGGTGACATCATTTAGGACCTTTAAGGTTGCAGTGACACATCCATAACCTGAGCGGAAAAACCAGATTGCATACCAACACTTTTGATAAACAGGACAAAATAGACATTGGCCTATAACAGTTAGGATCAGCTTGATCTCCCTCTTTAAATAAAGGACGGACCGAGATTGCCTTCCAAGCAATGGGAACCTCCCCAGAGAGGAGAGACAGGTTAAAAAGGTCAGAGATAGGGGCGGCAACCAGATGTTTTTTTGGGGTCAAGTTTAAGGAGTTCCATTAGCACCTCAGACTTAGTGACCACCTGCAGGGAGAAACTTTGTAGCAGGGCAGGGGAAAAAGAGGGAGGAGCATCGGGGCTAGTCACATTAGAAGGGCTGAGAGATGAGGAAATGACGGATGGACACGGAGGCATGGCTGAGTCAAATAGGAATCCTGAAGTGGTGATTAAAGAGCTCAGCCATGCGCTCCTCATCAGTAACAACCACATCATCAACATTAAGGGACATGGGCAGCTGTGAGGAGGAGGGTTTATTCTCCAGGTCTTTCACCGTTTTCAAGAACTTTTTTGGGTTAGACCCACAGAGAGAGAACTGCTCCTTAAAGTAACTAACTTTAGCCTTCTGGATAACCTGAGTGCATTTATTTCTAATTTGTCTGAATGAGAGCCAGTCAACCTGTTTTTAATTCTAATTGTCTTTATCGGGGCGTGTTTGTTAACAATACCACTGAAAATATAAAAAAGGAAGGTCCAAGCATCTTCGACAGGTCGTTTAACTGAGCAGCCATTACGAACACAGGCTGTAAAACAGTGATGCATATCTGTATTCCCAGTCATGTGAAATCCATAGATTAGGGCCTAATGAATTTGTTTCAATTTACAGATTTTCTTATATGAACTGTAACTCAGTAAAACCTTTGAAATTGTTGCATGTTGCATTTATATTTTTGTTCAGTATACATAGAAATGAATGAGGATTATAGGAAACTGAGAATCAGTGCTCTGAGAAATAGTTGGAATTGCTATAATGTCCTATACCGTTAACCATCTACCAACACTTTATTCATACATTTACTGTGTTCCAAATGGTAACCTATTCCCTATATAGTGCACTACTTTTTACCAGAGACCTATGGGCTCAGGTCAAAAGTAGTGCACTAAATAGGGACTAGGTTGCCATTTGGGATGCATACTTTGTTGTGATGAGTCAGGAGGATATCTTGTCGGTAGCCATCATTTCAAAAGCCTTTCCTTCAACTACCCTTCAAAAGGAATACTGCTAAATGAACTTTGAGAAGAGGACACCAGATTATATTTCACCTGAGTAAGCAGCTCCCGCAAATCTCTGAACATTGGGTCAGCCCCAAATAAAAGTGATGCCTAAAAAAAGTCCCTTGCCCTCTTTAATCTAGGAAGCTAGACAACCGTGGCTGTCAGCCATCCCTAATGAAACAACAGAAAGACTATAAAGCCAATGTCAGACAAACAGACAGAGGGAACTGAAATGACGCTCTTGTTTCTGACAGACTCTAAACAAGTCACCGGTGGACCAAACACAGCAGACAACTGACACACACACACACAGTACAAAGACACACACACACGTAGGTAGGCACACACACACACACACACAGGAGACAAAGGCGGGACATTAAAGTCCTTAATCTGCTAAACTCATCTCCATAAATACCAGTCTTGGTTGCTTCTCCAGTGCTGAAACAGCTAGCCAGCATGCCACTTTGATGTGTCCAAAAAACAGATGTTCAGTTGTGAGTCGTCTCATTACTATCCCACCCTACCACAACCACCACCACAGTCAAACTCACCAATAGGCAATTACCAATAGCCAATCACTGACTGACACCATCTCTTTCCATTAGACTCGCTCACACACAAAGGGGCTGGTGGATGTGTATGTGAGTGTGACAGGAGGGCCTCACATGGTCCAATTAAATCAGGATTAGGCTGATTCCCATAAGAGCCAGCCGGAGGCCTCCCTCTCCCTCTCTGTCCTTAGGAGACTAGCATCACATAATGTGTTGTACTGTAGCACATGGGCTGGAGGTGATCAATTCTGCATCCCAAATGGTACCCTATTTCCTATATAGTGCACTATTTCTGACCATGGCCCATACAAAAGTAGTGCACTATAAAGGGAATGAGATCAACAGGTTTAGGACATGACTGACTTAAACCTATTCCATTGAGTTGGGACGTGGGAAATTGAGTCCATGTGTCACCAAAGCCATTGGTGTTTTATATGAGTGGAGGAGAAAGAGATTGAGGAGAGAAAATGATAATCTGAGAACCAGAGCAAGGCCCCGTTACTGACAATATGAGGTCATACACATGGGCCGCGAATCAAAATGGAGAAGTACTTTAGGCCATTAGCTCTGTGTTAATGGCATGTCTGTGTGTGTGTGTCTGTGTCTGTGTGTGTGTGTCTGTGTGTGTGTCTGTGCGTGTTTCTCTGTGTGTGTGGGCATGGTATAGTAATGACTCCTGCGGACGCCGGACGCAGTAATGCACCTCTGAGCACCACAGGGAAAGCCCTGAAAATGGAAATGGGCCGATGACATTCTCAGACATGGAGCATTGCCCAGCGTTAGCACACACAAAGACAAGCTAGCAGCATGGGTGGATACACATCGTTTACCATGTGCTCCCGCTCATCCACACACACAGCATGCATGAACGAATGAACAGACACACACACGAACGCACACACATGCACAAACGCTCACACACACACACTCACACAGAACCATCGTCAGCCATATTCATGCCAAGCACGCACAGCTCCTTCAGTGCAGAAAGGATAATTGGAAATTAATGTGAAAGCACTCGAAAATAATAAATGGTTTCAGGCGATCTTTTGTTGTTTTGTTTATGTTTGTGTTACTCTGGTTTGTCAAGAATCAAAAGTTGTGCCTCGGTCTTTAGATGGTTACAGAAGCCATTCATTCCTCCTTAAATTAAAGGAGGAATGAATGAATGAAAATCAATGAAAAAACACAGTATGCCACATAAAAACTGTGAAAAATCCAAGTGTTTCTTTGTCATTTATGAGAGTTGACGTTTCGAAGCTTCTACGCTTTCGAGTCCAACTTGCAAGAGAGACGGATGGATGGCCACCGCCACATGGTTTCCATTTCTCATCATCAGTATGCTGTCTGTCTGTCTCCATCACAGCATCTCCAGATGTAGAGCCCTTGTAACCCTTATTGTTAACTTCCCCTTCTTAAAGCCTGTGTTTCCTCAACAGATGGAGCACACACATCTTCCATGCTACGATACGTCATATGCGGAGTTAAATTCAAGACGAGAGCTTCTGCAGACTTGTAACTTTCTCAACAAAACTTCTTCACGTCTTTGCAACTGATGGTTTTTGGAATATGATAAGGTAAGAAGCAGTACAAAGCCATTTTAGGTGTTTGTAAGCAGTGTGTCCTTCAAAAGAACATGAAGAAAACATCTAATTTATGGCTAAAATATACATGTTGCTCCTTTAACCAGACTCTGGTTCAAGACCTCCCTCCAGTACTATTTCCCACCGTGTTCAGACTAGTATAGCAAAGAGAGCTCAGAGCCATTTCCTGTCCACGATATTCTATTGATCTATTATACAGTACTGGATGTCCCTTGGAGAGCATGGCATGGTAGCACCACCACTCTATTAATATACAAGGATTGTTCAATGTTTTCCTGCTCCCTCTTTCCAAGCCAAGCATGCTTTACAGGGGGGGGGACTACTTCAACGTCCCAAATGGCACCCTGCCCCTTATATAGGGCCCTTGTCAAAAGTAGTGCACTACATAGTGAATAAGGTGCCTTTTAGGAGGCAGTCTCCATTCCTGGAATCCTGGAAAGAAAAGAGAAAGGAAAGCCCTTCCACAATGTGTCATATATCCTTCAACACTTTAATACCTATCTTTGAGAGGAAACACGAGAGGAGAAAGGAGTCAAATTGTACCAGGGCATTTCCATGTAAAAAGCCCAATGAGCACTAACATGTGAAGTTCATAAGAGCACATCAAATTTGGTGTATATCCATTTTTCTATCATTTTCCATCCAAAAAATTTAAGAAGGCTTTGATTTCTGGTCAAACAGGGTGATTAGAAATCATCTTGTAGAAAAAGTCTTAAAAGGTATTATAAATACATCAAAACACAATAATGTTTAAGTAAAGACCCATGCCAACTAATATCAACATTTATATTTAGTTTTGCAGAAATTATTTGCCTTATGTAAGTTTAGGAAATATTGCCAAGTGCCTTGTCATTCTGTTACCAAAAACCCACATATCTTTAAGATATTTTCTAATTTCTCTCCCTCATGAGGAGGGAGGATAATTAAAGTTCACAGAAGTAACAAATAAAGGTAGACCTATCAATTATAGTGTTTTTACTGATATACATTTTGTTTATTAATTATTAAGTGACTAAAAGTCACCATTATGTTATCAAATCGGTAACAGAATGACAAAATAATCTGTAACAGAATGACTGCAACGTAATTGGCTACAATGAGAATTCATATTAGTCACAAACCACAGTTGGGTCACCTGCTACTGTCCTCCCTTCCATTGGCATACTGTTATGTTCAGCTGATAACTTTTTTCTTTCTCTTTCTGGTGGTCATAGCAAGAGTGTAAAAACAGTCTGGACAACCCCTACCTCTCTCTCCCTGTCTCTCTTCAATCTCTCTCCAGTTAATGTCACCTCTCCCGTCTGTTACTCACACCTACCCATGAGCCCCCTCTTTTTCCATTTAACCAGCCCTCTTATCCACTGAGCACCGACCGACAATGTCCGTGGACATTAACTTGAAATCTGAACATATCATATAGATGTCTGCTTCACAAGTTTGTACAGTAGAGCACACTAAAGATAGAGTAGAGTACAGTATAATGTACTGTATTGTACTGTACTCTACTGTCCTGAACTCTTCTCTACTGTGCTGTGCTGAACTGTGCTGTGCTCTATTATGCTATACAGACATCTATGATTCATACCGATTTGGTCCGGTCCATCCAAATTTGGGGCAGAGCTCATTAGAATATTAACCAGTGTGTAGAATAATACCCAAACATACAAAGGAGGATATCAAAATGTTCTACCTTTGTGTACCTATTCAGGATACATCACCATGAAGAAAATTAATGTTTTATGTATTTCTATATAGAACAGATCAGGGACCCATGATGTCATTCTGTTACCGGGTGTTGATCCACTTCACTTAATGTAGTTCAATAACCAAAATAGTTTTTTTCAAACTCAAGGTGTCATATCATAGCTGACACACCATTCTTTCTGCATTCTCTTATCCAGAGCGACTTACAATTAGTGAGTGCATACATTTTTCATACTGGCCCCCCGTGGGAAACGAACCCACAACCCTTGCGTTGCAAGCGCCATGCTCTACCAACTGAGCTACAGGAGGGCCAATACATACATCTTTGAATCTTAATTCAGAGTATATATTTAACAATTTTTGGAAAACATAGTCACATAAAAAACGGAGGTTACCATCATTCTGTTACCAAACTTTACATCTGCACTGTTCTTTAATGTGTTTTTGTAAAAAGTTATTGTATGGTTTGTTTAACTTTTCAATCAATGGTGTTTGTTTGGCATACTTATACAGTGCAAAAAATCAGTCTCAGCGAGTCTCAGTGTCATTCTGTGACCTTGGAATTGCCCATCAACATCGCCAGGGCTTTACTACTAATAATACATTCACCCTGTGACCCTGTGACCCTGTGTCACACTGTTCAGCAAAAGACAGAATATGGATTCCAGAGACTGTGGAAAATTGAGGAAATTCCCTTGTTGGGTGGCCAGATTGACAGCCTGACGGAGGACGGACAGACTGACTGACGAACGGACGGACAGACCGGCCGCATGATGGACTGACTGACTGTCAATCTGTCTGGCTAGCTGTATGTCTGGCTAGCTGTATGTCTGGCTAGCTGTTTTTCTGACTGACGGACTGCAGACCAACCGACTGACTGCTCCCTCCAAGGCCCCCAGCAATAACACAGCACAAATACTCATCTCTATCACTTGTGATCAGCTGTGGTGTGGAGCCTTATGGAGCATTACGGGAGACGGATGGACGCAGCCATGGCCAGGAGCCTGAACATGAGCTCCCCCAGAGGAAATCAGACTCTCAGGGAAGGGAACTCGGGGAAGTGAGATTAGCTGCAGACTGAGGCGGCTGCCAAGAACACGCACGACTGTCACCGTCCATCTCTCCCTCTAACTTCACCATTTAGAAAGGCCAGGCAGTGGGACTATACTGAAAGGCATTACAGCCAATGGTGGCTGGCGAGGGGAGGATGGCTCATAGTCATGGCTGGAATGGAATGAATGGAATGGTATCCAACTCATGGAATCAATGTGTTTGATAATGTTTCATTCATAACTTTCCAGCCATTACAATGAGCCACCAGCCACCACTGGCACTGACACCAGCCCACCAGTGTCAAGCAACCCAGATACGTGAGGAGGAGGGGGGAGGTGGGTGAGTGCCTTGGGTATCAACTGAAATCTTTACTAGGTAATGAGGCAATGACAGCCAACTATCAGCACCACTTTGTGTTACACAATCCAGCCTTGTCAAAAACAGGAAATGGGGACTTGGGCTCTCATTTAGGCTTGTTAGTGGGAGCTGGAACTGAGAGGCATATAGCATGTAATTACATCTATGTAAATGAGATGGAGAGTGAGTTGGGAGCGTAACGGGGCCATGATCCGTGTGTCTGTTGGGTAATATACTGTACACTGTGTATACCTAACATGAAGAACACCTTCCTACTATTGAGACATTTTGGATGCATACCCTGTCTGACTGTGAGAAAGAAGGAAGAGCTGGAGCAGGCGACGGCCTGGGCCACTATAATGAGGCTGGTCCTGGGTGCTGCAGGCACACACACACACACACACACACACACACACACACACACACACACACACACACACACACACACACACACACACACACACACACACACACACACACACACACACACACACACACACACACACACACACACACACACACGCCTCTCTAGCTCATTCCTCTGTCAGCTCCTATCAGTGGGTAGAGCAGCGAGGTAGGACAGACAGACAGACAGACAGACAGACAGACAGACAGACAGACAGTACAGTACAGTACAGTACAGTACAGTACAGCACACACCCATCGTTACACTCCACTCACTGGCCTTTCAACCAGCCCAGACCATGTCACTGTCTGTGGCCATCAGCCCAACACAGAGAGGGACTGACAGCCAGAGTAAGTGAGTCAGAGCCAGACAGCCCCGGGCTACAACACACACACACACACACACACACACACACCACACGCACACACAACACACACACACACACCACACACATGCACACACACACAGACTTTCTTACAATAAAACACAAATACATATCCAATTACTTTACACACATACAGAAACACATATTTCCCCAAAAGAAGCCTAGTCACTTTCACAGACAGAGCAGATGTGAACACAATCTGTTCGACCCTATTAGAGTCAACATTTATACACAGAATAGGTTAAAAGTGATGACATCTATCCCACATTTAAATAGCAAGTCACGCAACAAGCCAGACCAAAACACAATGCTATATACACACACACACACACACACAGTACACACACAGCCATACGATCCCCCCTGAGGATCTATTCAACCTTCCCAAATGTTCAAATAAGTCACCTCAATTACAATTCAGCGGAATAACAAGGAAGCCCAAGAAATGGGACCACCTGGCAGCGAGCTAGACACACAAGTTCACACAAGTTCACCGTCTTCACAGGAGCATCTTTGGAGGAGGCACTGTAGCGTTCGCAGTGGCGTGCTTCTGTTGCCGTGGGAACGAGCATTCAGAATATTATTTTTTTTGAATGTGTTTAACTGTGCTTTGAAAATATTTCATGTACACACAGGAACACGCATGCATGCCTGCACACACACACACACACACACACACACACACACACACACACACACACACACACACACACACACACACACAAACATAGTCACACATCTCCATGTGTGATATTTCTGCAATGGTGACTGAAAATCAATACATATATTTGGCTGAAGGTGAAATGTTACGACAGAGCCAAGGTTGGCTAGGTGTACTGTCACTGTGCTGTGTGTTAGATGTGAAGCAAGCCATCCATGTGACAGTGAATCCCGATAACTGCCTGAGCTGGGCTGGTGGTTGGTGGCTGGTGGGCTGGTCAATACAGGGCTGTCACACAGGGCTTACAGAGTCACACCATAGTGGTCAATCAGTGATCCACAGCACCCCAGGGGACCAGCTCTTCACTCAATGATTCTGGTAGCTTCCCAAATGGCAACCTATTCCCTACACTCTTAGAAAAAAGGATTCCAAAAGGGTTCTTCGGCTGTTGCCATAGGAGAATACTTTTTGGTTCCAGGTCGAACCCTTTTTGGTTCCAGGTCAAGCCCTTTTTGGTTCCAGGTAGAACCCTTTTGGATTCCATGTAGAACCCTCTGTGGAAAGGCTTCTACAAGGAACCCCAAATAGTCCTACCTGGAAGCAGAAAGGGTTCTTCAAAGGGTTCTCCTATGAGGACTGCCGAAGAACCCTTTTAGGTTCTAGATAGCGCCTTTGGTCAAAATTAGTGCATTATATAGGGAATAGAGTGCCATTTGTGATGCAAGCTCTGAAAATCCAATCTTTCCTGGCTGTCAATGTGCCAGTAAAGGTGTGGTATGTCGGAGTGACTGTCACGGCCACGCTGCCACCTCAACGTTCGTTCAAAATACAGTCATCGCCATCTGTTGTGAGGTCATACATCACTTGCCAAAAATAGCAAACACGATTTCACAGGCAATGTAAATGGGAAAATGTCACATTTAAACTGCTGTTGTTGCACATGAGTAAATGAGCCTTGTGAAAATGGCATCGAGAGCAATGAGTGCGTTTTACGACTACATCACCATACAATCACAGAGGCGAGGCGGTGTAGTGTAGTGTATGGAAGGCATAGAGGGCATAATGGATTGCAGTTGAGAGATGCAGACGTGGAGTGCTTCTGATGTGCTGAAGGAGGGATGCAGGAGAGAGCTGACAACAGCCTCTTATCCTCCAGGTTTTACACCTTGCCTTCTTCCACTCAGCCAGCCTGCCTCTTTGCCCTCCATGCAACATTCTAAGGCTGCATCCCAAATGGCACCCTATTCCCTATATAGTGCACTCACTACTTTTGACCAGAGACTGACCAAAGACCGATGGACTCTATTCAAAAGTAATGCATTTTATAGGAGATAGGGTGCCATTTGGGACGCAAGCTTCTTAAATCAATTCACCCCAGCTTGGCTCTGCCCCATTACCTTGCCTATCAATCAGACAGCCTCTGTGCAGTTAATGGACCATACACACCTGCCAATCACCTCACATCCCCAACTCCAAGGGGCCTCCATGACAACAGAGTAAGCCTCCATGGCTAAAGTTGTTTAGAGGAAGAGAGCTTGCAGCCTCCTAATGATGTCAAAGGTTTGATTCACACACTGATGATAGCCTAACAGTCAAAATGTGTTTCGTGCTCTTGTTGCCTCTAAATGAATAAAATAGCACAACATAACTTCGAAAATCTATTTTTTTAGTGTGGACCCTCTATAAATGAAAGACTCTCTCGTAGTGAGAGAAAAGAAAGACGATAGTTTGAGCAATATCAAACCCAGAGAACTGCATAGGAGGAAGCTAAAGCACTCGCAAAAAGCATTTGCAACACTCCAGTCATTCAGATTATACGTTTCAGATTTCCTACAGGCCCCATGTGGTCTTACATCAGCATTTTGCTCTCTCTCTCACAATGAGTGATGCCAATTACTTAACTGCATTACACTAATAAAGATCAAAACCCATCATGTGCACTTTACTCTGAAATCAAGCCTTGGACAGGGCCGGGGCTCTGGCAAGTGTCAACCTGCTTTTACGTAATGCTCAAACTGACGCCATCTGGTGCAGGGAGGCTGCTGGCAGCTAGTAGGGCTCTGCGGTGAGAGAGAGAGAGGGAGAGAGAGAGAAAGAGAGAGAGAGAGAGAGAGAGAGAGAGAGAGAGAGAGAGAGAGAGAGAGAGAGAGAGAGAGAGAGAGAGAGAGAGAGAGATAGAGAGAGAGAGAGAGAGAGCTGGGTCTGACTGGGCAATGGTTCTGCTAAGAAGAAATCCTGAGGAGAGCTATGCTGAGCTCAGACAAGAGGACCCATGCCAGCACTGTACTGCTTACACCTGTAACACTGAGAGACTCTGGTTGTGTCCCAAACAGCACCCCATTCACTGGTCAAAAGTAGTGCACTATAAAGGGAATAGGGTGCCATTTGGGACGCATTCTGTTTAACACACTGACGCAACAAGTAGACACAGTGAGAGGACAAACGCCGATAAGAGTAAAAAACTAATGAGACCATATATCTTGTTTTAGTGCCAGAGCTTGTTTTCTCCTACTTTATCCCAATATCATAAGCACTTCATCAGCACAGTGACAGTGGTGCAGCTAGGCTACTTCATGGTAGTATCAGTACTTCATGGTGATGGAGAGGAAAAGGGTGTGTGATGCCAGGTAGATACACAGACAGAACATGACATCACAATCAGCATAAGAGAAGGGAAAGAGAAGCCAGTCCATATTGTTGACAGGCTGCTTTGTCTCCTGCACACTCACACCCTCCTTTGAACCTGAAACCACATGCTATCCCAATTACAGATGTTCGCTGGAGAAAAGCACCAAAGCACCTTTTTTACTGTAGCCCTGTGATTGTAAAGATAGCCCGCTAGCTAGAGGTGATCACTCCACCATGTGAGCAGCAGCAAGGCCCCCTAGGAGGACAGACATGGGAGGTAAATTAGTTAGCAAGACGAGGTACACAGGTGCTGCTCCTGTTTACACGGAAGGAAATGGCCAGCGGTTATTAGCTGACAACAGTCAGAGAAAACCGGGAGCTTCGCTGTGTTAATGACACCACTTAGGGCTCTGCACTATGTAGGGAATAGGGTGCAATTTGGGGCACAGCCAATATATTACGTTGTCCTCGTGAATAACTAAAACACTACAGTGGCTTGCGAAAGTATTCACCCCCCTTGGCATTTTTCCTATTTTGTTGCCTTACAACATGGAATTAAAATTGATTTTTGGGGGGGTTTGTATCATTTGATTTACACAACATGCCTACCACTTTGAAGATGCAAAATATCTGCAAAAACCTATTCACCCCCCCAAAGGTCCTTCAAGTTGGATAGGTTCTGCTGGTGTACAGCAATCTTTAAGTCATACCACAGATTCTCAATTGGATTGTGGTCTGGGCTTTGACTAGGCCATTCCAAGACATTTAAATGTTTCCCCTTAAACCACTTGAGTGTTGCTTTAGCAGTATGCTTAGGGTCATTGTCCTGCTGGAAGGTGAACCTCCGTCCGAGTCTCAAATCTCTGGAAGAATGAAAGAATGTCCCTGTATTTAGCGCCATCCATCATTCCTTCAATTCTGACCAGTTTCCCAGTCCCTGTCGATGAAAAACATACCCACAGCATGATGCTGCCACCACAATGCTTCACTGTGGGGATGGTATTCTCGGGGTGATGAGAGGTGTTGGGTTTGCACCAGAAATAGCGTTTTCCTTGATGGCCAAAAACCTCAACTTTAGTCTCATCTGACCAGAAAACCTTCTTCCATATGTTTGGGGAGTCTCCCACATGCCTTTTGGCGAACACCAAACGTGTTTGTTTCTTTTTTTCTTTATGCAATGGCTTTTTTCTGGCCACTCTTCCATAATGCCCAGCTCTGTGGAGTGTACGGCTTAAAGTGGTCCTATGGACAGATACTCCAATCTCCGCTGTGGAGCTTTGCAGCTCCTTCAGGGTTTTCTTTGGTCTCTTTGTTGCCTCTCTGATTAATGCCCTCCTTGCCTGGTCCGTGAGTTTTGGTGGGCGGCCCTCTCTTGGCAGGTTTGTTGTGGTGCCATATTCTTTCCATTTTTTTATAATTTAATGGTGCTCCGTGGGATGTTCAAAGTTTCAGATATTGTTTTATAACCCAACCCTGATCTGTACTTCTCCACAACTTTGTCCCTGACCTGTTTGGAGAGCTCCTTCGTCTTCATGGTGCTGCTTGCTTTTGGTGGTGCCCCTTGCTTAGTGGTGTTGCAGACTCTGGGGCCTTTCAGAACAGGTGTATATATACTGAGATCATGTGACAGATCATGTGACACTTAGATTGCACACAGGTGGACTTTATTTAACTAATTATGTGACTTCTGAAGGTAATTTGTTGCACCAGATCTTATTTAGGGGCTTCATAGCAAAGGGGGTGAATACATATGCACGCACCACTTTTCCGTTATTAATTTTGTATAAATTTTTTTAGCGTTATTTTTTTCATTTCACCTCACCAATTTTGACTATTTTGTGTATGTCCATTACATGAAATCGAAATAAAAATCAATTTAAATTGCAGGTTGTAATGCAACAAAATAGGAAAAACGCTAAGGGGGATGAATACTTTTGCAAGGCATTGTAGATGTTCCCCTAGCTGACTCACTGAAGATGTTTTTTCCTCATTAGGTGGTGACAGCGATGTTGCAGATCTGAAGATGAGGAAAATCGAAGTTGAAGTTTCTCTCGGGTTTATTTGTCATTTGTTGCTTTGTGTCCATGTAAAAGTCGACCACTCTGTCACTCTGTCCTTCCTCGCTGTACTCTCTCTTTTGTCTGCTAGCATGTGTCCTAAATACACTCTATTCCCTAATAGCGCCCATAGGGCTCTGGTCAAAAGTAGTGCACGATATAGGGAATAGGGTGCCATTTGGGACGCAGAACTTTCCCCCTAACTAGTGTACCAGAGACCCTGGACAACCCCCGACAGGCAGAAATACAGGGTCTGTGGGCACTAAGCATCAATGCAAGAAATCTACTTCAGGAGTTTGGCAACAATAGAGAAAACAGTAATAAATCACAGTCGCATGCGGTGACATGAAGCAGGACATGCTAATTACAACACCGAGAGAAATTAGAGGGAAAAGCCTCTTCTATTCTAATTGAATTCAGAGTAATGCTTTTCAGGCAACATGCTAATTACCAGTCGGAGGTAGAATCCTCAGTCCCCATTTCTCGAACAAAACTGTTTACCAGAGAACGACAAGCGGGAAAGAAAGACAGCTGTGTTTGCCCCCATCTGTATAGGCCTAGTTCATAATTAATACTGACTAGGGTTGCAAATAGGGTTATGAGGTATAATAATTTTCATACCGTCATACCATTTCTGTACCATACCAGGGTATACAGTATTACTGGAAGTGCACACAAGAGGCGCTTTATAAAATAAATAGGGAATAGAGTGCCATTTGGGATGCAGCCAGAGTCCACATTCTGAAAAAGCATCATCACCCACCCAGATCTAGAACGAGACAGAGTTTATTTTAAAACGGCTCTTACAGTATGTGCAGGGTGGGATGTTGTCAAGTGCTGATGTTCCCTGTGTGTGGTTTATATTGATTTAGAAGCCACTACTGAAAAAAACACTACATAGACATAGAACACACACACACACACACACAAAACACACACACACACACACACACACACACACACACACACACACATACACAGCTAGCCAGCTACACCTAAACAATTGTTTGGTTATGATGTTAACAGAAGAGCCCCACAACCTACAGTATAGGTCAGCTACTGAATATGCAAAACAGGAAAACTGGTTTTGTGTTGTGAAAATACAGTGCATGCATACTGATGAGATGAACCCGTCAGTCATCCATCACCTCACAGTAAAAAAGTCACATTAACAACACTTCTTGTCACAAAGAACGATGGCTCTGACAATTTCCTGATCTGTAAAAGAGAGACAGAGACCACATCCCAAATGGCACCCTATTCCCTACATAGTGCACTACTTTTGACCAGGGCCCATACATAGGGAATAGTGTGCCATTTGGGATTCAGATCAAGTCAGTGTGAAGGACGGAGATTAAAGCATGAGCACCAACATGTGAATTTCATAGGAGCATATCAAATTGGGTGTCAAATGAAAGCTAAGAGTCTATATTTTTGGGAAATGAAGGCATAGATACATTTTTAAAACAATCTTCCATCTTAAAAGTTAGGCATAAGTAAAGGCTTTGATTTCTGGATAAACGGATGGAAAAGGGGTCTTACAAAACATCTACCAGAAAATGTCTTAAAAGGTATCAGAAATACATCAAAACACAATAATGTTGAAGTAAAGACCCCTACCAACTAATATCAACACTTAGATGTAGTTTTGAAGAAATTGTTTACCTTCTGTAAGTTTAAGAAATATTGCCTTGTGCCTTGTAATTCCGTTACCAAAAGCCCACAAAAGGTTTTAGTTTTTGAACACCTGTAAATGCCATTTCCTGCAATCTAAAGCAAAAATGTTCCTTATATGATAACAAATGAAATTCTATTTTTGTTTACATAGCGCACAACCAGTCCACAAGGTAGCACAGCGCCTCACTTACATTCTTTGGGGGGAACCCTGCCACATATCTTTAAGATGTTTTCAAATTTCTTAAAGTTCACAGAAGTAACAATTCATGGTAGACCTACCAATTAATTATTGTGATTTTACTGATATCAATTTTGTTTATGAATTATAAAGTGATTAAAATGTGTGATTCCATTACCAAATTGGTAACGGAATTACAAAAAAATCAGTGACGGAATTACTGCAATTGAATAGGCTACATTTTCAGATGTTATACGTTTCTAATTTTGCCAGAAAGTTGTTTTCCATGCAAGTTAAAGCGTACTGTTAGCTAGCTAGTTAACACTGAACCTAGTTTGTTAGATTTAGCTACCTGCAGATTCATGCATGGTGGCTAGCTATGACAATCAGTATGGGTTGGGAACTCTTTCTAGAGCCCCGACTTTCCGACCTGAAGATCACTGACGTCATAATTTGACCTTGTATTTTTTATAAGTTTCCAGTTGTCTTGAAAGCACCATTAGGTTCATTGTTTAGCTAGCTAGCTACATGTCTAAACAAAAGATGATGATTACATGACCCATCAAGTTAGCCAGGTGTGTCTGTGGTGATTATGATCATCTATTGTATTTCATGAACATGTGTACATGTCTAGACAATAGTGACCAATTTACTTACTGTAGCTAGATGTGGCTGGGGGGTGGTTATAGCATTTCTTTCACATGACCCATCAATTTAGACAAGTGTGTCTGGGTAAGAATTATACATTATTTACACAATATCTATCTGGACACTTTCTATTTTTGATATTGCTACTATGCAAATATGCAAGTAACCATTTCACTGTACCGTTTACACCTTCTGTATCCTTTGCATGGGACAAATAAACTTTGATTTTATTTGATATAGTGTGTGTTTACCAGAGACGGTAATGTGAAGGACAACATGACCTGCACCAAAGTCAGATTAGGATATAGGCCAAGGACTAGATAAAGTGTATTTTTGCTACTACTTTCACCACATTTACTCTTGAAATCTTTGGTTGTTTACTACACTACCTTACTCACTCGGTTTAGCACATGGCCTCACATGTGAATCCTTAAAGAGGAGATGGGTGGGGCTAAGGCTTAACAGCGTGTAGCTCAGTTGGTAGAGCATGGCGCTTGCAACGCCAGGGCTGTGGGTTTGTTTCCCACGGGGGGCCAGTATGAAAATATATGCACTCACTAACTGTAAGTCGCTCTGGATAAGAGCGTCTGCTAAATGATTAAAAATGTTTTTTTTTTTATGTAAACAATGCTGAATGGATGTAGACAAAGAAGAGCTTTCCAGTAGGGGTACCAAAACCATTTTCTCAAAAGTGGGGTTAAAAGTTTATCAACTTTCCAAGCAGAATTACTTTCCCGATGTTCCTCAACTGCAGTGTATGATGTACCATTTTCTAGCTCTGAGTCTCTACTTTTATCCAATGTAAAAAACACATTTTCAAATTTTGCTACATAGGACCGAATTGAGCCGGTCGGTCAGATTTGAGGATCTCCCACTCAATTTGTCACTGGACAAGTAGTCATGCTCGTATATTCTTTCTCTTTACAATGACATGGATAAATGCAAGGAAAATACATACAAAACAGTCAGGGGCAACAAATGCAGTTGTTAATATGTTTATTATTACTATTTGTTATCAACATCTTTATTGTTTTTATTTCACTCAATGGTCATGCTACTGCTCCCGCTATGGTCATTCCACCCCACCCCCTCAACACTTTACTCTGCCTCCATTTATTCATCACTGCCACAGTTGTTATTATTTATATAGTGCTATTTATATTTATATTGTTTTTTATTACCATTTTCATTATTTTATTTCACTTAGTCCTGCATGTTGGAGCTCGAAGCCTAAGATGTTCACTGTACCCTGCAATCAGACCTGCAACCCTGTACAGGTGACTATTAAACAATCTGAATCTGAATCTGAAATGACACCTCTTAACAAGCGAGTCAACACAGAGATTCACCATGAAACACAGCTTTAGGCATTAATATTATGGTTTTTTTCCCGTTCTTTTCTAACAGCATTTTCAGTATAAAGTGGAGTATTAGCTACATTGGGAATATCACCATTGGATGGCAAATACAGTTCAAGTTCTGTATCAGAGGCTACTTATAGTTAGTGAGGAAGCAACACTTCCTACCAGGAGAGAGACCCTGCATTTCTCCTATCTACAGTAGGGTCGTTCCACCAATTAACTTGTAAGAAGGCACACCTTTGTAGAATCTCAAATCTCAAATATATTTGGATTTGTTTAACACTTTTTTGGTTAACACATGATTTCATATGTGTTATTTCATAGTTTTGATGTCTTCACTATTATTCTACAATGTAGAAAATAGTAAAAATAAAGAAAACCCTTGAATGAGTAGGTGTGTCCAAACTTTTGACTGGTACTGTATGTGGTTTTCAGCATTGGCTTTATGGGATAGCTAGAAACTTGTAAACAATTACCGATACCTATAAGTGAGTACTATTTCAATAATAATGTTAAATAATATACATTGGCAGCTAAGCCAATTATATTTTATGACTGTTGCCTCCCACTTTAGTGTATTGTGATGGTAATTACGTCTTTTTTTTTAATGATCATTATTAGGTGGAGATTGCTAGCTACAGTCTCTTCAACCTAGCCTAGCTTTTAACTAGCTAGCTAGCTGCTCTGAAAGCTAGCTTGACTCGCTAGAAAGTTAGAGAAACAAGTTGAGGAAAAAATAACTAAACGAAACATGTATTATTATCACCTGAAACAATATGTTTCTCCTGTCTTGAATGAAAAGGTCATATTTTGCAAACTGCCAAAATAAATGCGATCTCTGATGAGAGGCTCTCCTCCATCTTGTCTTGCGTTGTGAAACCCTATGCTCTCCGTCCAGTAGCGGAATGGGATTGCGTGAAGATGGCGTATGGCGTAATGAAATACATCACAATGTGAATGGGGCGTAAGTCTTGCTTCTATTGTTCCAGAGCGCGCCAATTTCCTCCGCAGCATGAACTAGGAAAAGATCATGTCAGCCTCCCTGATATTACAGCCATATTTCTTCATTGGCGGGGCAGGGTGAGAGCAGAAGACAAGAGAGGTGCTAGAGCTGCATGGGAACAGAGACTAACAGTCAGAGGTTGCATCCCAAATGGCACACTATTCCATATCAAGTCCACTATTTTGGTCAAAAGTAGTCAAAAGTAGTGCACTACATAGGGAATAGCATGCCATTTGGTATGCAGCTAACAACAGAACAGAGCCGCCTCAGCACCTGCCTAGCCAGGAAATTGATCCCAGGCAGAAAAACGAGAGTTTCAGATAACAACAAGGTAACTTCCTGGTCTTACAGCTTTTCAATTAGAAAAAGGGTCTCTATGCACATTCCTGAGTGCCACTTCATAGGCCCATGCAGCTGAGTCATCAAACAGACATGTTTTAAAGTTCACTAGGGCCATATGGTCACTCTGTGAGTGACTCACCGAAATGACGTTGCCACGAGCAGCACCGCAGATATTGAGATGAGAGAGATGCAAGACTTCGCTCTCACACAGTCACATACAGGAAATTGACCCACCATGCTGTTCACTTTCTGCATCTACGTCATTTCGCTGAGTCTACCTTTAAAGCTACTCAACTCTCATTATTCTCTCACCTTCAATAACAATGAATGAAGAAATGCAGCATCAACAGAAAAGTACTGAGTTGGTTATTTTCTTCATTTGTAACTGGGGAGGAAATACAGTTTTACAACCCTGTAATGCCACAAATCAAAATATCAAGTTTCTTCCTGATTCGTTTATTCTGATCCGATGGACAATAAGATATAAGGTATTCTTACACATAACTAAGGATAATATGTTTTGAACAGTACACTGGCAAAAGCACAATAGTACTTTTCATAAGAACAAAACTGGAGAGAATAGAAGTCCCAAATATCATATTAATGAGGAAACAAACAGGAAAAGCACAAGGTCTCTGTTTTATAGCGATAACAGTGATAGTATAGTCTCTCAGAGGCAGAGAAGACTGTCAGGACAAGATGTATTCTGTACAGGTTTCCTAACATTAAAAATAGACTTCACAAAATGAATAGGTAACAGTTCAGCATGCTAACCTGGAGCTCCAACAGCATGTAAACCAGGCGCATGGAGACAGGTTCAAATTAATCCCAGGGCAGATAGAGATCTGGTAAAAAATAGTCCACTATATAGTGAATAGGGTGCCATTTGGGACGCATCTCCTGCTTGCCCAGTGCACTGGAGAGATTTGAGCCTCTGCTGCAGGACCTACTCAGATAAACCTCCCAATGAGCAGAGAGAGCAGAGCAGAGAGCAGTGTAATGTGATTTTGTGATGAGCTGGTCACTTCCTGGTGCAGCAGAGGTAAGCAGATCCTGATTCACCCCAGTCCAGGCAGTTCAGCAGGGTTGTGTACCAAATGGCATCCTATGCTCTATATAGAGCACAACTTTTGATCAGGGCCCATAGGTAGACCCATACGGCTCTGGTCAAAAGTAGGGAATAGTGTGCAATTTGGGACACATCCCCAGTTCATCCTGACATCTCAAGGCAACCAAGGGCACAATCCAGTAATGCCAGCAGCATCCTAAATGGCACCCTATTCTGTAGTGTGCACTACTTTTTAACAGAGCTCTATGGGCCCAGATCAAAAGTAGTGCACTATAATGGGAATAGGGTGCCATTTGGGATGCTGTCGGTGTCAGGAAGAGAGTTGGTACTGGACAAGCCAGAGTTATTATCAGGACAAGGCGCCAGCCACGCCGGCCATGCCAGCCTCACAAGCATGCACCAAGGGCAAGCCAGAGGAGACACACTAACGAGAGCATTGGGGGGACTCTGGCTGACACACTTTAGTTACTGTCCCCCTACCTGAGATACACACACACACACACACACACACACACACACACACACACACACACACACACACACACACACACACACAGGTTGGGCTGAAGCTCCATGGGTATTGATTAAATTTACCCTGTCTCTGAGTCTGAGTTGACACTGCATTGTTTGTTTTTCCTTTACACTTTGTTTTCAATGAATGGTGCACCATAGAGCGCTCAACATGAAGACAGGGACTGCATCCCAAATGGCACCCTAATCCCTATAGCGCACTACTTTTCACCAGGGCCCATAGAGATAAAGAGTATCACGGTGCTAGTTTGTTTGTGTATTTTCCTGCAGTCCAGAAGTCTCAGACTGAGGAGGAATGCCAGCAGGCGTGAGTGAGTGCGTCGAATCTCAAGCTCTCTCAGGTTAGTGAGTCATGCAGCCTAACTTAGTGTGGACGGAAATCTGAGAGCGCTTAACACCCCTGCTTGACCAAATCTCCCTAGAGAGTCGGCTGGCTTAGACGGAGAGGAGGACACACACACACACTTCTTTAGTGTGTGAGTTTACAGCCTCTGTTCCACAAGGGAAAAGCAGATCTACACATAAATCTACTTTCACTGACTGAAAAAAGATAGAACTACAGACATTCCTTCCAGAATCTACACAGAAATGAAACTACAGACACTTTTTTCTCACAACGGATGTTCTCTGACTGAAACATAGTTAAAAGTCATTCCGAAGAGTACTTGGTCAAATGTAATTTCTTAAAAGGTCAAATTAACCATTCTCTGAGCATAGGAGTGCTCCCTCTTGATTTAGCATTCCGGACAGGGAAATCAATACTTCCTTTAAGCTGTTCCCTTTGAAAGACTCAAATTTGTGTGTGTGTGCGGTGTGTGTGTGTATGTATGTGTGGTTCCAGAGAGAAAGGCATTCCTCTTGGCCAGGCCAACAGCAGTGGTGTTAGAGGTCATGTCTAACCCTGCTTAAACCATTAACACTGCTGTCCCTGACCTGTCAGCCAGTACACACACACACACGCAGACGCACACACTCTCTCACACACACACGCACACACACACGCACACACAGCAGTGGACCTCCAACAGGATGTTTATACCTCAGGAATAAAATTCACACACGCAAGATGCTCACACATGCTCACAGACACACCCAATCTGTCACACAATCAGTCACACACCCACACTGACTGGGGAGTGATGGGCTCTCCCTCCCCATAACTTGTACTCTAATCAAAGGCTGATTGGAGATTGAAGGGGCAGACCACTGAGGCTCAGCAACGCATAGTGAATTCTGTCCTCATCATGATGAGGACAGTCTTTCATCCTGCACTGGAGACAGAGAGATGACCTTCGTCACAAATGGCACCCTATTCCCTATTTAGTGCACTACTTTTGACCAGAGCCCTATGTTCCTTGGTCAAAAACAGTGCACTACATATGGAATAGGCTGCCATTTGAGACGCTACCCAACGGTCTGATGAGAGGACTGCATTAATTACATGACACTAAGCACAATCAGTCAGTCAGGCAGCCTATACGCTTGGCTGGCTCGCTCCTAACTGGACACAAGGAATAACAGATGAACGAGAGGCTCATATAGGCCCCTTACATGCCCATGGCACTGTGAGAAACATTCATTTACATGGCGCGTAGGTTCCAATGGCTCTAATGAATACTCTGAGGATGGAAGACACTTAACCAGCACTAATTGTCTAGCCGTATGGAAGTATTCATGGAAAGCTGAGCAGTGCCGAGGCTGCTCTGTGTGTAGCTCATATCAACTAGCCAAAACCAAGTAAACAGTTAGATTGTGTCTCAAATAGCACCCTATTTCCTTATCTCGTACACTACATTGGACCAGGGCCCATAGGCTCTGGTCAAAAGTAGTGCACTACATATAGGGATAGGGTGCCATTTGGGATTCAGCCTTAGCTGATGATTCACTCCATCAAATCAATAGGAAGCATTGGAAATGAACGAGACAGAGCTCCCCACACACACACTTCCAGAGAGCAGATTCTGGAAATATCTGATTACTGGTAACCCGCTCTGCTGAAGGTTAGCTCAAGGTTTCTGGCCCGAGCCCTCGGCCCTCTAGGCCCATCGCTCTCCATTCCCACTGACTGACCTTCACTCTACATTTTTCCTGCTGGCACCGTATACAGTGTCTGCATCCCAAATGGCACCCTATTACCTACATAGTGCACTACTTTTGACCAGAGCCCTATGGGACACCCTATGGACCCTGGACAAAAGTAGACCACTATATAGGGAATAGGCTGGCATTTGGGATGTGGAAGCAGGGATCATTTACAGTGATGCTCAGAGTAGACAATGGTGGAATTGTTCCACAGATAGGCTGCAGTTCCTTGCATCTTTATCATGCGGAAAAATGGCAAGTACAGGTACCTGCCAAAATAAAGAAAACACCAACATAAAGTGTCTTAATAGGACGTTGGGCCACACTGAGCAAGAACAGCTTCAAAACACCTTGGCATTGATTCTACAAGTGTCCTCTATTGGAGGAATGCCACACCATTCTTCCATGAGAAATTCCAACATAATGTTCCTAATGTAATGTGATGCCTTCATTACAGGAGCTGTAATTCCCCATTGTTCAAATCCATTTATAATCCTCCACTCTCAGTATTTAATTTCTTACGCTCTTTATTCAAATGTGATTTATTGAGTTTCATTTCAGAAAATTGGGAGGTGATTACAGATATTATCTTTCTGACATCTCTGCAGCATCTATAACGTTCTACTTTCACACATTTACAAAGTCACTCGGGAGAGAATGTCACTGCACGTTTGGTGTTAAGTTGTTGCTGTTGTAGTATTCTGCAGTGTAACAAATTAGATCAATCATAGACTTTGACAGAATCAACATTGTTTGGCATCGTAATAGCTGTTTGAAAAAGAAAAGATGCCTGTTTTGAATTGAAGAGAATCTATCCTTGGGTAAGACGAATTCACCCACCCACTCTCAACCTCTCCATTCTCTCTCTCTCTCTCCCTCTGCAGTATACAGCCAGTCACTGACAGGGGATTGCCAAGGAAATCTTTCATTTGCATACTACAGCAGCTTCCTGGCCTTAATGACCAACATGGATAAGGCTAAATCGATACGGCAATACGGTGGAGAACGCAGCATCATATTTTACACACACAAACTAATAGAAAGCAGAACACTATTAAACCATCTGCCTTACATCAATAATAGTTTCAGGCCAGAGCAATCCATTTTGAGATTATAGGTGATCTCCAACAGCCACTGCAGTTCTGCTGAGGGCAATATCTGCCATCAATGTCTTCTCCCTGACCTCGTGAACTCACTAGGATTTATTACCCTAAGAACGTGTAAGAGCAGCAAACCTCTGATGCTCACCGTAACCTGTTCTGTGATGTGCTTATGAATTGGTGCGTGCAGCATGGCAATACTGTGTAACAATGTCTGCGTACCAAATGGTACACTATTCCCTGTAAAGTGCATTACTTTTGACCAGGGCCCATATATGTCCAGTGTAGCTCAGTTGGTAGAGCATGGCGTTTGCAATGCCAGGGTTGTGGGTTCGTTTCCCACGGGGGGCCAGTATGAAAATGTATGCACTCACTAACTGTAAGTCGCTCTGGATAAGAGCGTCTGCTAAATGACTAAAATGTAAGGGTTGGTGTGAGGTGTGACCCAGGTGCGGTGCAGGATAGACAGTAAGCAGTGATGGTGAAACAAGGATCTTTACTGGTGGTCCCAAAGCCAGGATACAAAATAACGGACTTGTCACGATAAAATAAAGGAGGAGCAAATTGGTCTCCAAAAACAGGCTGACAGCAAAAATATGAAATACTAACTACGACTGAAACAACAATGAAACAGGGAGAACACTTCTCAAGTACCTGTACATACGTCTCATGATCAGACACTGATTCATACTGCTTGGCATCGAGGAAACTGAGCAAGGGAACACAGGGAAGTGTGGGCATAAATACAGAGGTGAACAGGTAGACACAGGTGACACCAATAGGATCATGATTAGTCCAGACTGTGAGTGAGGAGGTGCCTAAGGTTGTCGGAGGAGGACACCGACCCCCTCCTGTAACGATATATGGCTCTGATCAAAAGTAGTGCACTATATAGGGAATAGGGTGCCATTTGCGATGTAAACAATGTCATGAGATAATAACCAATACACTGTACCACTGGCTAAATGAAAAACTGTAATAAAAATAAAAACACTTTTGGAACTGGAGCAGGCAATTGCGCAACATTGTTAATCATACTTTGCATAATCACATTATGTCTGTATCCAATCTGTGGTAAGGACTCAATTCAATTGACCTCATGCATGCATTGGAGTTCACCATGCACTGGAGTTCACCATGCACTGGAGTTCACCATGCACTGGAGTTCACCATTAGTAAACTAGTAGCTAATGGTCTTACATGGTCATTACTTCACTATCAAGTATTCTCCACAGCATGGATGAAACCCATGAACTCCATGAATGATTTTATTGAATATTTGAATGATTGTAGCCATGCGTCCCAAATGGAACCCTATTCTCTATATAGTACACTACTACTCTACACCAGAGCCCTATGAAAAGTTGTGCTCTTAATAGGGTATACAGTGCCATTTGGGATGTATATTTTGTGTGTATAAGCTGTATGTGTACGGTTGGAGTGTGGATGTGAATTTATCGTAGGCCTAATGTGTGTGTGTGTATTGTAGTAGGTGTATCTCCGCTGGTGTGTAAGTGAGCTGGATCGAGAGTGTGTGGGAGAGTGGGTGAGATGGTGCCAGTGTGCGCTGATGTGCTGGATATGCACTTGACCTGTCTGCAGCGACGTGTGACCCGTGAAATGGTTGGCTCAGACAGCTCCCACTGCGTGTCTGTGTGTCTGTGTGTCCGTGTGTTTGTGTGTGTGTGTGTGTGTGTGTGTGTGTGTGTGTGTGTCACACCACTTCATTGGATTTGTAACAGCGCTCTAACAATAGCCTAGGCCCTAGACTCCATGGCTAGTAGTTCTCTCTCTGAAACACAGTTTGATAATGACTGATTGTCATACGAATAAATATCATTATCATTTGTAAGAAAGTGCTTTTAAATGACAGCCTGTCTACAGCAGGAGAAAGCCTCTTTTGAGGAAATGTGGTGGTAGTAAACCAAGCCATGTAGAAGATGAATAAACATGAATGCGGGCACAGACACAAATTCACCAAAGACACACTCACGCACGCACACAGCCTGTATCCAGCAACGTAAAGCTGGGTGAAAGCACCTGAGGGGAACGTTGTGTCAGTCTGGGCTGCAACTCATTTCTCACCCCTCTACTCCGATGTGTCACATTGGAGAATGTATGGCAGCATCCCAAACAGAGCATGGAGAGGTGCATGTACTCCATGTCCTTTCCAACCGCTACGCTAAAAACCACTCCAACGTTCACAGGGGAAAAAACGTCCCCACCAAATTCACTCCATTCATTAAAATCACATTTTAACCAACACCCATCTATTTTTGTGACTACCTGGACCTACCATTGGGTTTTGAAGTATTGAAACCAAACCATATGGATTTGAATTAAAAGTATTGAATAAACATGAAAAGGTGAATATAAGACACACACATCATTTCAAATAAGCTACATTACATATTAAACAGCATACAGTGCATTCGGAAAGTATTCAGACCACTTCACTTTTTCCACATTGTTACATTACAGCCTTATTCTTAAATGGATGAAATTGTTTTTTTTCCCCCCCTCATCAATCTACAGACAATACCCCATAATGACAAAGCAAAAACAGTTTATTAGACATTTTTGCAAATATATTAAAAATAAAAAAACGAAATATAATTTACATAAGTATTCAGAGCCTTTACTCAGTACTTTGTTGAAGCAAATTTGGCAGCGATTACAGCCTCAAATCTTCTTGGGTATGATGCTACAAGCTTTGCACACCTGTATTTAGGAAGCTTCTCCCATTCTTCTCTGCAGATCCTCTCAAGCGCTGTCAGGTTAGATGGGGAGCGTCGCTGCACAGATATTTTCAGGTCTCTCCAGAGATCATTGATCGGGTTCAAGTCTGGGCTCTGGCTGGGCCACTCAAGGACATTCAGAGACTTGTCCCGAAGCCACTCCTGCGTTGTCTTGGCTGTGTGCTTAGGGTCGTTGTCCTGTTGGAAGGTGAACCTTCGCCCCAGTCTGAGGACCTGAGCGCTCTAGAGCAGGTTTTCATCAAGGATCTCTCTGTACTTTTCTCTGTTCATGTTTCCCTCGATCTCCCAGTCCCTGCCGCTGAAAAACATCCCCACAGCATGATGCTGCCACCACCATGTTTCACCATAGGGATAGCGCCATGTTTCCTCCAGACGTGACGCTTGGCATTCAGGCCAAAGAGTTCAATCTTGGTTTCATCAGACCAGAGAATCTTGTTTCTCATGGTCTGAGAGTCCTTTGGGTGCCTTTTGGCAAACTCCAAGCGGGCTGTCATGTGCCTTTTACTGAGGAGTGGCTTCCGTCTGGCCACCCTACCATAAAGGCCTAATTGGTGGAGTGCTGCAGAGATGGTTGTCCTTCTGGAAGGTTCTCCCATCTCCATAGAAGAACTCTGGAGCTCTGTCAGAGTGACCATCGGGTTCTTCGTCACCTCCCTGACCAAGGCCCTTCTCCCCCGATTGCTCAGTTTGGCCGGGCGGCCAGCTCTAGCAAGAGTCTTGGTGGTTCCAAACTGCTTCCATTTAAGAATGATGAAGGCCACTGTGTTCTTGCGGACCTTCAGTGCTGCAGAAATGTTTTGGTACCTTTCCCCAGATCTGTGCCTCGACACAATCCTGTCTCGGAGCTCTACGGACAATTCCTTCGACCTCATGGCTTGGTTTTTGTTCTGACATGCACTGTTGACTGTGGGACCTTATATGGACAGGTGCGAGCCTTTCCAAATCAACTCCAATCAAGTTGTAGAAACATCTCAAGGATGATCAATGGAAACAGGATGCACCTGAGCTCAATTTCGAGTCTCATAGCAAAGGGTCTGAATACTTATGTAAATAAGGTATTTCTGTTTTTTATTTTTAATAAATGTGCAAAAATGTCTAAAAACCTGTTTTCGCTCCATTTTAGAATAAGGCTGTAACGTAACAAAATGTGGAAAAAGTGAAAGGGTCTGAATACTTTCCGAATGCACTGTATAAAGACTCTAAATAGGTCAGGAGCCAGACAGGGAGCCTAAGAAGGAACGAAAATGAATTATTTAGGCTATAGCCTACAAATACATACATTGTGAAGCATTTTCCAGTGCGACACAATAGTCTGGTAGGGACATAAAGGGCTCAGCATTTAAACAACATTTCATTGTATTAAATAATTATAGTCTATAAATTGTGCATATAGGCTGTGACTTACTTAGAATTAAATACAAACTTAACGAAAAATGACTTACTAGTGCCTTTGAATTCATTTTTAGAATTCATTTTTAGAAACAGGAGTTTGGCCAGTCTGTGGCTTCAGGCTCATGCGATGGTGCCTGGAGAGCAGAGCCTGGAGATTATCCTCTCCACCCCTGCAGAGCAACTGGGGATGCTAAACACCCCTTTGGCCACTCTTGACAGGCTGGGCAGAGATGCCGAGTTGTTTTTCTCCCTGGGGCAGCAGGTAGCTTAGTGGTTAAGAGCGTTGTGCCAGTAACCAAAAGGTCGCTGGTTCTAATCCCCAAGCCGACTAGGTGAAAAATCTGTCGATGTGCCCTTGAGCAAGGCACTAAACCTTAATTGCTCCTGTAAGTCGCTCTGGATAAGAGCGTCTGCTAAATGACTAAAATGTGAATGTTTTTAAAATGTTCTATAGGTAGGCCTAAAGGTTGTAATGCAACATTTTGAACCTTTCTAATCGTATAGTATCCACAGATTGTGAGCTAAAGATGAAATTTTTTCCTACAAGTACTATTATATTATTTATTGACTGACTATGGCTTTCCAAATCACCCAACACTGCTATTTGTAGGTTTAATTTTAAGTGAATGTTGTGATTTTCTAACCATTCCTGGACCTGTGACCAGAAACAAGCTACATAGGGGCAATACCAGAATAAATTATCTATTGATTCTGTCTCTTCGCAGGAAAATCTGCAGAGCTGAGATTATATACATTATTATATACATATATATATATAGCATTCTGTTGGTGGCAAGGATATTGTATAATAATTTAAATTGAAAAACTTGAAGTGTTGAATTAAGTGTTGTTTTTGTACCAGTTCATAAACCATGTGCCATGGAATCGGTACATCGAAAATCTCTTCCCATTTATTTTGCTACCTGTATGGTTGAAACTGGTATATTTTTCTATTTATGCCAATTCCTTTCAGCCAATTTGTATCTTTAATACATGGCAGGCAAACAAGTTCCCTACCTTCTCCCTTTTCCACTTGCCTCCTCCATTTTTGTGGTAATGCTGCAATCAGTTGGTTGTAAGTTTGGATTGAGCAGACATTCCCATATATTTTGTATAGCTGAATATGTGACATAACTCCACCGTTTCTATTCATAATATCATTAATAAATATAATACACTTTTCTTTATTTTTTATCCATAAAGAATGTTTTTTTATTAATCAGTATATTTGAGTTTAACCATAACATTTGTTGTAATATTTGTTCTATCTTTTCTGGAGGATAAAACTGAAATTGTAACCAGCTTAGTATGGCGATACTTTAAACAAAATTACATTTTCAATTTGTCGGAAATGAGAAGTTGTAATCTGTATAAAGGCAAAAAATACATTTTGAACAAAGGATGAGCCTTTCTTAATAATCTACCAGAGAACCATTTTGGATTTAAGTATAATTTATGTATGAGTGAAGCTTTTAGTGAGAGGTTTAAAGCTTTCATATTTAATCATTTTAGCCCCCCAAACTCATATTCATTATATAAATAGGCACGTTTCATTTTGTCAGTTTCTTTCTGAAAATAATTAGCGAACTCCATGAAAGTAGCTAGAGCAAGAGGCTAAAGCAGCACACGAGTCAAAAGTAGTGCACTATGTAGGGAATAGGGTGCCATTTGGTACTCTGACTAGGTCTGCAGACACACCGCTCAGACCCAGGCTGTGTATTTACTGCAATCAGACAGAGACAGAAAATGCTAAACTGACCCAAGTTCAGTGTCTAGGGGCAACTTCACCCTAGTCCGCAGTGAGTGCATTAGTGTGAGGAGAGCTCTGCTCACTCCATGCCTCCTCAGTACTAAACGCTTTGCCTCATAAAAGTGACAACGATGTGTATCCAGTACATACTACTTACACAGTTTAGTGTAGCACAACATATTCTGATATTTCTTTGTTTCACAACACTGTCAGTGGCATAGCGCCACTCAAATGTGTTATAATGCTTTTAAAAATCTTTTAAAAAAATCATAGAATCAGATACGTAGAATGTGCATTGTACCAGCCCATGCAGGTTGTTCTGTAGCAGTCACATAAGGCATGGCACCATCATACATCCTACAGAAAGCCAGCAAAGAGGAGAAAGCTGGCTGAGCTGTTGTTAAGACACATAGCAAGCCTTAGAGCTAAGTGCTCACTGACTTGATTATTGGAAGGCCCCCATAGTAAGAAAGATAAAGAGAGGGGAGGGAGGGAGGGATAGAGAGAGAGGAGCGGTAGAAAGCCCAGACACTGACAGATGACTGGTAAACAATAGACAGAGGTAGGGCTGTGGGGAGGAGAGGAAGAGACATGGCCAGGATCATTACGCCAGCCATTCAACAGGAGGACATGGCCTGCGTCCCAAATGGCACCCTATTCCCTATGTAGTGCACTACTTTTGACCAGACCCCTATGGGCATCCCTATTGGCCCTGGTCAAAAGTAGTGCACTACAAAGGGAATAGGGTGCCATTTGGGATGCACCCATGATCAATGGGAAAACAATAGGAGAGAGAGAGAGAGAGAGAGAGAGAGAGAGAGAGAGAGAGAGAGAGAGAGAGAGAGAGAGGACGCCAGAGTCCCTCCCTTCCCATGGGACACAGCCAGCCCAGACCACCAGCACCAGCTCTCTGTCTGTGTCTCTGTCTGTGTCCCTGATAAGACTACAGCTATTGACACTGCACACCCTGCTGATGGATTGAATCATTTCTCGCCCCGGCTCTCTAAATTAGTCTAATGTGTCTCTGGCTGGTTGGTGAGCAGAACACACAGCGGACGGACAGATCAAGGCCGATGGGAACATTGCTTAGCGCATTGGCAGAGCAGGCATAGAGCGGAGACAGACAGGGCTATAGATTGCAGTAATAAGACATGAGAGGACACTCATACAGCAGGTGCCCAGGTCTTGTCCCAAATGGCACCCTGTTCCCTATATAGTGCACTACTTTTGAACAGAGCCTTATGGGCCCTGTTCAAAAGTAGTGCACCAAATAGGGAATAGGGTGCCATTTGGGAAGCACCCCCAGGCCATGCTTTCTCTTTACAGTACTTCAACTAAAAAAGTATTTAAAATCATCATTAAAGTTCTTTCATTATTGAGAGAACTCATTTTACCCACAGCAGTATGCACAATAATCCCAATATCTCCTTTTTCATGCTACAGAAAGATTGTTTTGTCTTAGAGGAGTGCAGAGGTCATCTGTGTTTCTAAAAAACAATGTGCCCCCCGGGCCGGAGACTTTATCAACTAACTGTGGAAAGTGCTTTTACAAAGGGCTTCTTTTCCACTGACCTTAACTAACAAAAGGAAATACAGTCCAACACATCATTGGACCGCCACAAAAGGGCTGTACAGAATAAGCAGACATACGTATAACCAGACATTGAGACTGTCCAGGACTGTCTAGTGCAAGCCCTTAGCTTGAGCCTGGCCAGTACAGACCTGGGCCCTATGTATCAAGCATCTCGGAGTAGGAGTGCTGATTTAGGATCAGTTTTGCCTTTTAGATTACAATGAATAAGTTCGACATAGACAGGGGGACCTGATCCTAGATCAGCACTTCTACTATAGAGGGGATCAGAGAGTTATGGAGGTGAGCTATAGGCTAGATCTGCAGCCCCATGACGCACTAGGGGGCTATCCTTTACTGGGATCGGTGTGCTACTAGCATGCTACCGGTTGGAAGTCTGGGTTAGTGATGGCACCGTGGACAGGCAGTAATCGGCAGTAATAGCATTTAGCTAATCAAACACCCAGGCCTGATGTTGCACTGGGGAAACATTGAGGCAGAGGGACTGGGTGGTTCAGAGGCCTGTATTTCCTTAACCCCAGCAGTCAGAGACTCTAAAGCTTTCAGCACCACCACCTCCCCAGTGAGTCTCCGCATGAGGAGCAGGCTGCCTGCCACACACGCTGCTGCAGACTACAGCTGTCTGTGTGTGGCTGCTCCGCTTTCAGCACCCATGTTGGAACCTGGCTCTCTCCTTCTCCCAGCCACCGCACGCACACACACACACACACACACACACACACACACACGCACACACACGCACACGCACGCACACGCACGCACACGCACGCGCGCACACAAACCGGTGTGCCTGGCACCTACTACCATACCCTGTTCAAAGGCGCTTAAATATCTTGTCTTGCCCATTCACCCTCTGAATGCCACACATACACAATCCATGTCTCAATTGTCTCAAGGCTTAAAAATCCTTCTTTAACCTGTTTCCTCCCCTTCATCTCCACTTATTGAAGTAGATTTAACAAGTGACATCAATAAGGGATCATAGCTTTCACCTGGATTCACCTGGTCAGTCTATGTCATGCAAAGAGCAGGTGTTGTTAATGTTCTGTATACTCCGTGTACACACACACGTTTAACTTGAGAGATTTTGATTAGCGTTTAAGTAAGATGTAGGCTAATGACAGGCTGTATTTCTGTCCACACAGCTATACCATCATTTTCCAAGGTTAGCCATCACAGTAAACATTTGGGATTATTTCAATGTTTTTTCACTGCTAATGTTGGTGCATCCTGAATCCATCATGCCTGTGCATTCCTCTAATAGTGTGTAATGGTTCACCTTCGTTCCCAGTTCAGAAGCAGAATGTTTGAGACAACCAAAAGACACACAAAACTCAGCAGGCACATCACCGTTTCCATTTGTGAGGAAATAAACATGGCATTTGAGCACCCACTGTGGTCCCACTATCATTCCAGGCCACACGGCCGTCAAGTTGCACAAATGAACAGCTTGCCATTTTGACGAAGAACACACCCATGTCATTACCGAGCGCTAATCAATCACGGATGAAAAGTAATGGATTAATGGAACGTCTCAAAACAGATATACGGTAGCTTCTCTTTAGGAAGTCTTCTTACAGGCAGCATACAGGCCTAACTCTACAGAATACATCAAGAGCTTATCCACCTACGTACATAAGCCCCCTGCTAGAGAAACAAGACGTGCAGAATTTTTAAATGGACCCCTGTTTAACAAACTGCCGTCGTTCAGTTTCTCCTGTCTGTCAAGACCACTCATGGAGAGAAACCCGTTCACTTCGCCTGCAATGTCAAAAGATGCCAGCAGTCCTACTGGGAATGCCAGGGGGAGATATGTATAGGAGGTAAGAGAGCGTGAGTAAAGCTGCCCTGTTTCTAACTCATTTCACAGTCAAGAGCCTGCTGCCTGACGAAAACCTGCATTCAATTCATTCCTCTACATACCACAGTGCTTTACAGGGGGAACATTTCTGTTATCTTTGATTCGTTATCAATCTCGGTCGATTGGATTCTATGCGGCAGAAATGCATTATTTCTTCCCTAAAGGAAAGCAATATGATTAGACCTAAGTGTAATTTAGTGCCCTCAATATCTCATCTGTGTTTGTAGTGTAATGAATGATGTGGTTTGTATTGCATCTGCTGCAACCCCAGAGGCAGAACGTTAAGTCTTCTCCACACACAGGAAACGTTAAATGATTCTCAATGTGATTCAGCCAGCCAGGATTCTGAAGTATTCCATGTCGAGGAAAGAGAGGCCTCAATGGTGGTTGGAACGAGAGCCAAGTTTAACAAGCCCCGATAAAAATGCCATAACTGTCTTACTATCGTCTCAGCTATTCAGATTTGTCACATTCGGTGGAGAGAAAGATAATGAAAATGACGCATTGGTTATTGAAATATAAAAATATTAAAGCCTTTTTTTTGGTTCAGTATGACGCACATTCATCTCTCTGCTGAATAGCACAAAGGAAATACTGGGGGAAAACACGTTTTATTGGAACTGACACAAATACTCCCTGCAAACTTCTGAAAGTTCACCTGTGTTCAAGACAAAATCTCTGAGCGGATGTAATCTCTGAGATGAAATGCTTTACAGTGTTCCCTGACTCAGAACTTGAGTGAAAGCAAACATCAGCGACAGGATTTGATTTCAGCCTCGGTCGGCTCGCTCCCCCTGCACCAACACTTGCTTTATGAGTCATAAAGTCCAACAGCAGACAGGAATCAGAGCATACTTCCTGTGCAGTGAGCTACTCAGCCTGTGTGTAAATCAGGAGGACATTTCACACCCCTAGGTGCCCTGAGCCTTGCTGAAAGGAGGGCGTCTGAGAAGAAGGCTGTTGTGATCCAGGCAGGCGATTGGGTTTCTGTATCTCTGGAGACAGACTGACCTAACCCTCTGACCCCTCTGTTCTGTGTGTGGGAAGACTGGCAGGTGAAGATCACGCCCCCTAACCCTGGTATTTCTAACACTGGGAACAGCACAATGGTACTGGTGCTCACTGCTCGGACTGAGACAACTCCTCAAAAGAGCTCCTCAAAAGAGCTTGATGTTGTGCTTCCACATAATAATTAAGTATGATAGACAATCCTATCCCCACATAAGGGATCCGACACAACTGCAAAAGGCTTTTTGTCAGAGCCCAGTCATCAGCTTGGTTGAAAGTGCTGGAGTTCCTCTGCAGCAGAGAGGAGTAGCAGGCCACTGTGGGGAAAGAAAGAACATAAGAGATAAATAGAGAGAGCACAAGAGAGTAGATTGAATGATGTAAGATCTGAGCACAGAACAGAATACTGCAGAGTAAGGTTCATTCCTCAGAGAGGCTCCTCAGATAGAACAAGCCAGAGAGATCGGAAAACAACACTGCACTCATTTAAGCTCCAGCCCCGGCTATTAAAACAATGTCTGTTTAATTTCATTTATCCAATTAGGCAATGTTGTGCAGTAAGGGGAGAGTGAAGAGTCCATCATATAAGATGTCCAGTGAGCGGCTGAATTTGGAAGAGAAACGATGCCAGCTCCTTCTCCTCGATACAATATTATTGTGAATCCATAATGGACCTAACACTGAACCCTGATGTGCCCCTCCAGATCAAGCTGTGGAACACTGGAGAGCGTCATAAAAGTGTAATAAACCACATTGCTCCGCTACATGAGCAATCAGAAGAATGGACAGTGTGTTTCCTGACAAGCCTTTGTTTCCTCATTTTGAATAACGGTTCCTGTTTTGCATAAAGTTCTTGGAAATGATAATGGGAGGATACAGTGTAGAAAGCACCATCTGAGCAACACAGTTATCTTCAACCGGCACGTTACACAACCTCAGGGGGAGGGAGGGTATGAAATATGACTGAATACATCAACGCTGAGTTCAGCATTGATCTCAAGAGTGTGATACATTCATGCTTTATGGTTGTCCCCCTCAGAGTCACACAGTCCTATTTCTGTAGCGCTCTCATCAAGTGATCGTCTTGAATTGCTCTCAGTCGTCACGTTTGGCTGTATATATGGCAAGGGGAAATGACAGGTGAGACCCAAGGTTCAAATACTGGATCTCAGCAACAGCTGCCACGGTAACACCCTGACCCGTATCATATCCGGTAGAGGGACATTTGTCAGCATTGGGGGGATTCATGCGGATGAATGTTTTTCTTCATAAATGTGGATGAATGTTTCTCTTCATAAAACAACATATTTCACAGTCTGACAGATTGCGGGTCAGGGGGGCCTTTGTCTCCCTTGCAGAGCCCTTTTCCACACAAATGTTTCCCTGCAGCTCTTACTACTCAAGCCTGGAAAAAGACAGCCTACAGGAATAAGTGTTTATACAGGACAACATGCAAGGACAAGGATATTTGATTCAATGTAAAACCATTTGTGACTCGTTTCAGGAAACTAGGCATATGTCGCGCGTCAATACTTCACAGGAGAGCCATTTGAACATTTAAACTTTTTTTTTTAATCAAAGTGCCTTTTTTTTGGCAGAAATGCCTTCTGGAACATGTGAACTTTCATGTGCCTTAATAACAAACTTGTATGCCATCTGTAAATACGAATAAAATTGTTAAATTATGAGCCTAGTTGGTTTAGCCACAGAAAAAGACAGCTTTGCACACTGACAAAGAAATGATCAGTCTATAATTTTAATGGTAGGTTTATTTGAACAATGAGAGACAGAATAACAATAAAAAAATCCAGAAAAATGCATGTAAAAAATTGTATAAATTGATTAGCATTTTAATGAGGGAAATAAGTATTTGACCCCCTCTCAATCAGAAAGATTTCTGGCTCCCAGGTATCTTTTATACAGGTAACGAGCTGAGATTAGGAGCACACTCTTAAAGGGAGTGCTCCTAATCTCATCTTGTTACCTGTATAAAAGACACCTGTCCACAAAAGCAATCAATCAATCAGATTCCAAACTCTCCACCATGGCCAAGACCAAAGAGCTCTCCAAGGATGTCAGGGACAAGATTGTAGACCAACACAAGGCTGGAATGGGCTACAAGACCATCGCCAAGCAGCTTGGTGAGAAGGTGACAACAGTTGGTGCGATTATTCGCAAATGGAAGAAACACAAAATAACTGTCAATCTCCCTCGGCCTGGGGCTCCATGCAAGATCTCACCTCGTGGAGTTGCAATCATCAGCCCAGAACTACACGGGAGGATCTTGTCAATGATCTCAAGGCAGCTGGGACCATAGTCACCAAGAAAACAATTGGTAACACACTACGCCGTGAAGGACTGAAATCCTGCAGCGCCCGCAAGGTCCCCCTGCTCAAGAAAGCACATATACAGGGCCGTCTGAAGTTTGCCAATGAACACCTGAATGATTCAGAGGAGAACTGGGTGCAAGTGTTGTGGTCAGATGAGACCAAAATTGAGCTCTTTGGCATCAACTCAACTCGCCGTGTTTGGAGGAGGAGGAATGCTGCCTATGACCCCAAGAACACCATCCCAACCGCCAAACATGGAGGTGGAAACATTATGCTTTGGGGGTGTTTTTCTGCTAAGGGGACAGGACAACTTCACCGCATCAAAGGGACGATGGACGGGG
Source organism: Coregonus lavaretus (assembly GCF_964263955.1). Lineage (NCBI taxonomy): Eukaryota > Metazoa > Chordata > Actinopteri > Salmoniformes > Salmonidae > Coregonus > Coregonus lavaretus. The sequence continues at coordinate 12,037,265 of NC_140003.1, forward strand.
CCATGTACCGTCAAATCTTGGGTGAGAACCTCCTTCCCTCAGCCAGGACATTGAAAATGGGTCGTGGATGGGTATTCCAGCATGACAATGACCCAAAACACACGGCCAAGGCAACAAAGGAGTGGCTCAAGAAGAAGCACATTAAGGTCCTGGAGTGTTCTAGCCAGTCTCCAGACCTTAATCCCATAGAAAATGTGTGGAGGGAGCTGAAGGTTCGAGTTGCCAAACGTCAGCCTCAAAACCTTAATGACTTGGAGAAGATCTGCAAAGAGGAGTGAGACAAAATCCCTCCTGAGATGTGTGCAAACCTGGTGGCCAACTACAAGAAACGTCTGACCTCTGTGATTGCCAACAAGGGTTTTGCCACCAAGTACTAAGTCACGTTTTGCAGAGGGGTCAAATATTTATTTCCCTTATTAAAATGCAAATCAATTTATAACATTTTCGACATGCGTTTTTCTGGATTTTTTTGTTGTTATTCTGTCTATCACTGTTCAAATAAACCTACCATTAAAATTATAAACTGATCATTTCTTTGACAGTGGGCAAACGTACAAAATCAGCAGGGGATCAAATACTTTTTTCCCTCACTGTACATTTTCAGATATTACACATTTCTAATTTTGTCACAAAGTCATTTAAATTTCAAGTTGAAGCGTACTGTTAGCTAGCTAGCTAATGTTAGCTGGCTGGCTCTCTAGTTAGCGTTACATGTATGATATGGTCCTCTGTAGCTCTGCTGGTAGAGCACGGCGCTTGTAACGCCAAGGTAGTGGGTTTGATCCCCGGGACCACCCATACACAAAAATGTATGCATGCATGACTGTAAGTCGCTTTGCATAAAAGCGTCTGCTAAATGGCATATTATTATTATTATTATTATTATATGTGTAGTAGTGTGCTAGTTATAGCCTAATGTTAGCTAGCTTTTTTCTCAAAAGGGAGGTTACAAGTTCATCAACTTTCAAAGCAGAATTACTTTCCCATTGTTCCTCAACTGTAGTGTATGATATACAATTTTCTAGCTCAGAGTCTCTACTTTTATCCAATGTAAAAAACATCATTTCAAATTTTGCTACATAAGACCGAATCGAGCCGGTCGGTCACATTTGTGTTTAGGTATCGTGTTAAAATGACGGATAACATTTCTAATACATTTCATTCAATAAAGTCAAGTGTAGGTGGTGTTCTATGTCTCAGCAAAATGTTCACTCTACTGTTATCATTCCATTCAAATGTCCAGCTGCAAATATATTAAATATTTCCCTTACTTTGCACTGTTTACTCAAACCGTAACCACATACTCCCATTGAGTATAGACCTTATTCATAGACACTAAGCCAAATACCTCCAAAATACCTCTGTACTCTCAACTGGTTCCTCACATCAACTTAGCTACTGTAGATGCAGGTTCAAACATATTGTTTGTTGCTAGAAACTCCAACCCCCTCGTCTGTGTTTGTTCAGCTGTAGTGGGTCCATTTTAAAACTCAACTTCAGCCAGTCTCAACACAAGTTTCAGTGAGCATCGGATTAAGGAACCAATTTAAATCAAAGAGTTGAGAGCCCTTGCCTGGCCGCTCCGCTGCAAAGGCCTGCTGGTCTGGCATGTGTGTCTGCTGCAACACCAGTCAGTCTGGTCTGGTCTGGTCTGCAGGGATTAATGGAGACTGGGCTGGCTGGGCTGGCTGACTCTCTGATGACTTCTCCAATATCAGCCTGCCCACAATGTAGACAATGCTGAGCTATAAACGGAAGCTGTAAACATAAGGTGCTTTCAATGCATGCATCTGTAAAACATACTGCAAGTGGCTTGTGTCATATGAGTTGATAGATGTTATGCAAAGTCTGTGTGTGGTACAGTTACATATCTTACTGATTCGCTGTTGGGGAGTGATACAGCATGGCGTAGTCTCAACAACAAGGCAGTCATATCAAGCACATAGTTGACCTTCTACATCTTAAAAGTACAATTGGGCATGTGTTTTTAACCGTCCAGTTGGACAGGCAAACAGACAGACAACTGGTGTGAAGGCTACACCACCACCATTTAAAACTGGACCAAAGCGTGTCCCCTGCAGCCCACGCTATGACATCATCACTCCTCTCAGCTGCTCAGTGAAGACAATGCATTGTGCTCCAGAGACAGGGAGACTTCCAGTCCAGTCCAGGCCTGCAGGCTGTGCCAGACCCTGCTAGCAGTTAGCGCCATGAAACATCTGGACTACAATAGAAGCCTTGGGAGAAGGCAGATGTCATGGCTGAGTACAATGCGCTCCAGGAACAGTACGGCAAACAAGGAAACATTAAGCTGGACTTTTATTAGACATTGGTTTGTCTACCTTGACACAGGGATGTAGCTCAGTTGATAGAGCATGGCGTTTGCAACGCCAGGGTTGTGGGTTTGATTCCCATGGGGGGCCAGTATAAAAAAATATGTATTCACTAACTGTAAGTCGCTCTGGATAAGAGCGTCTGCTAAATGACTAAAATGTTAAATGTAAATGATATGGAAGCCAGGTTTGATGTTTATGGTCTTCTGATGGGGAGGATGGCTGCATCATTTGTTTAGCTCTAGGGATTGGAATCGACTAGGGATCAGAGTAAGCCGTTTATACTTAAGGCAAGGTTTTTCATAAAAAGTCAAATATAGGGCAATGGGATACTGGCAAAGTTTAAATCAGTCTAGAGAGGTTAAAAAGAGGGCAAGTGGTCCAACTGTCCATGTCACATGTTTTAGCAGAAAGAACGGATCTCAGCTTGATTAGTTATAGTAGTAGTACAATTCGTGCCCACCCGAGCTAAGTTTGTCTTTATAAATTACAGGGAGAACACTGTTCAATGTTATGTCCAATTAGACATGACCGCAGTGGAAAGCAGAGACGGATACACAACCAACGGAGCACAAAAGCGATCTTCATTAAACCGTACTCCAATTTCCATACCCTACCTCATTTTTCAGAGGGTGAGGTTTGAATCTCTAATATACTGTAACTCCATTTACAATAAATATACTGTAGCACCATTTTCAATAAATATAATGTAGCTCCATTTACAATAAATACAAAAAACACCCACCCAGCCCACGGTGCAAGCTAGGCTCCTTAATGCAATTCACGCATGTCAATTTTCCCTGGGATGAGATGGGGGTGTGGGGAGCATGTCAATGTGGTTGGGAGGAAGAAGGATGAACCTTCGCACTCTCCCTCTCTACCACACTGACACATTCAGATGGCTGAGCAGGGGAGTGATTCTATTCACCTCACTTTAAAGTAACTGTTCAGTGTTTCCAGATTTCTATGAATTATGACCTATAATTACTTACAATATGAGTGAAATAGTTTTCCTTCCCATTAAAAAAATCAAAAATCATGTTAAAAACCAGCTTTTCTGTGCTGGAATGGTATGGGCGTATACCAGTCATTAAAAATATTCATCAGAGTAGATCGCCGCTTGGCCAGCTCATCCTCCTCAGGAGTATGACATCATACTCTATAAGGAAATAGCAAAATAGTCTGTTTGAAATACAAGTTTGAGGTGGGGTTTTTGAAGTGTTCTTTCACAAATGTATGCTTTGGCCACAAATACAAGTATAGGATGTGTCAACAACATTATTTGGGTATGAGTTAACAGAATATGAACTTTTAAAAGTTCGATTTTCACTGGACAGTTACTTTAAGTGGAGGTAACTGGCACATCCCCCTAAAAAGACTTGTCTTGTAATGCATATATGCCAGAGCCAGACACGACAAACGAGAGCAGGTATGAGGTGCCAGGCAGGTCTGGGGTAATGAGCCATCATGCAAGTGAGAGCACTATAAACCCAGAAGGTAATATAAGACCACCTTAGGCTCTTCTCTGCCTCTCTAGGCACAAAATGCTGCATTTTAATCAGCAGCCTGTACAGTAGCAGGAAGTTTGCTACCATTTCACATCATCTCTCACTGTCTGCCCGAGGTCGTTCCAGCCAGGCATCACACTGCAGAGGCTGATGCTAAACTGTCTCGGGTTTCTCCTGCAGAGGGAACGAAATCTATCACCAGAGCTATTTTCAAGAATTACAGTGAATTACATATCCAGTCCGTAGGCTTGCCCTGTGCTTTTGGAGAAACACGTACAGTAGGTCTCACACAATCTCCACACGCATTCCATCCACAGAGTTTACGTTGCTAGGCAGCACATGCATTATACAATCGAGAGGAATTTCTAAGTAGCCGTCATTATGCCAAAGCATCAATCCTCTGTCTTTCAGCAGTCATTCTCCTCCGTTTTCAAACACTTTACAATTGAAAGGCGAGCGTTTTGTATGCTGTTTCTACTTCACGCCATATTCCGTCTCTTTAACAGCCCTGGGTTTCAGAGGTAATAACACAGGACAGTTGGGAGGAAGCCATGCACATATCCTCCCCCGCACTTTGCACCTCCAAGACCCAGCATTTCACAGAAACAATGGAGAAAGAAAAACTAGAATCATACCATTTCCATTTCACAATTACGGGTAGGCCTATATTTAGAGATGTAATCAACATGCAACACAAACGATTAGAGCAGGAGAAGGTGAGGCATTGTGAGGGGTAGTGATTAAACTCTCTCTCTCTCTGGTGCTGCAGTTAAGAGTTGTAAAAATACTATTTCTGGTTGCATTCGCTCAGAGTTCACATACCGTACATTTCTGGATAATTGACATAAAGTGATCAACTTAATCCATTGTTTCCACTGCAATAACAATGAGCATTTCCTTCTATTAAATACAAACAGAACACAGATGAAGTTCATAAATCAAATAAACTCACAGCTATTTACAAAGAAAGGCCTTGTCTGTCAGAGAGCCTGATTAGGCCGAGTTTTCCTCAACTGCAGAATGCAAAATAGAGCAAGGTTGGAAAGAAACTAGACTAGTGGAAAATATGTAGGTTGTGAGGAGAATCTGAAAAAGGAGAAAACCAAAGAGAAGACATTCCCTCTCCTTTTGTACTAACTATTTTTCGTATGATACTATATCTCAATAAACACCAGCCTTTCAATAGCTGTGACAATACTTCGCTCTTGCTCAATGGCTCTCGCTTACATCAAATGCAGTTACGTAAAAAAAACTCAATACTTGACTAATTTCACCAACAGAGGGAACCAATTCCAATAGCCCCAGCCCTGTTCCGTTCCCTGTACCTCTGTGCTCCTGCATAGCTCCTGATGGCTTCAGTGGCATGCTGTGGTGTTACACCACAGAGAGAGTGCCTTCTGGAGGCTGAGTCAGAAGCAGAACAGAGCAGTGACTCGACAGCACCAGCTGGAGCCTGGCCAGAGCTAAGAAACACCACACAGGACAATGGAATCACAGGCTGGGGGGAACTTCCATAGAGCAGCCACAAACACTTTGCCTTGGGTTGTGTTTATGCTGCCTTAACATCTAGTGTGTAGTCTAGGTCATTTCCATGTAAAAGGACCCATGATGAGCACCAACATGTGAAGGCTATAGGAGCATATCAAATTTGTTGTCAAATGAAAGTATATATTTTGGGGAAATGAAGGCATAGATACGTTTTTTCAACCATTTTCCATTAAAAAAAATGGAATAAGCAAAGGCTTTGATTTCTGGTCACACAGAAGGAAAATAGTTCTTAAAAAACATCTACTAGAAAAAGTATTTAAAGGTATTAGGAATACATCAAAACACAATAGTATTGAAGTAAAGGCCACTGCCAACTAATATCAACATTTATATTTAGTTTTGCAGAACTTATTTGCCTTCTGTAAGTTTAAGAAATATTGCCTAGTGTCTTGTCATTCTGTTACCAAAAACCCACATATCTTTAATATATTTTCTAATTTCTCTCCCTCATGAGGAGGGAGGATAATTAAAGTTCACAGAAGTAACAAGTAAAGGTAGACCTATCAAAAAGTGTTTTTACTGATATACATTTTGTATATGAATTATTAAGTAATTAAAATGCCCCACTATGTTACCACATCGGTAACAGAGTGACCGAAAAATCAGTAACAGAATGACTGCAATTTAATTGGCCACAATGGGAGATCATAGTAGTCACAAACCACAGTACAGTAGGACACAGTAGAGTAAAATAGAGTAAAGTAAAGAAAAGTAGAGTATAGTTCAGTACAGTAGGTAGAGACTTCTCTACTTTTCTTTACTGTGCTGAACTGTCCTGTACTGTACTGTGCTCTGCTGTTATTGTTATTGTAGCCAGTGAGTAGAATAATAGCCAAACATCTAAAGGAAGATATACAATTTTTCTACCTTTATATACCTATTCAGTATACATCACCATGAAGACAATGGCATTCATAATGATTAATGTCTGTGTAGTACAGACATGATGTCATTCTGTTACTGTCATTCTGTTACTGTCATTCTGTTACCGGGTGTTGATCCACTTCACTTACTCTAGTTCAATAACCAAAATAGATTTTTTTCAAACTCAAGGTGTCATATCATAGCTGACACGCCATTCTTCCTGCAGACGTCTTTGAATCTTAATTCAGAGTATGTACAGATATTTAACAGAATTTTGGGAAAACATGGTCCCATAAAAAACGGAGGGAGATTTTACTGTCATTCTGTTACCAAACTTTGCATCTGCACTGTTCCTCAAATAAATGTGTTTTAGTAAAATGATCAGTGGCAATTGTTAAAAGTAGACTTATGCATATACACTGAGTGTACAAAACATTAGGAACACCTCGCTAATATTTAGTTGCACCCTTTTTACCCTCAGGACAGCCTCAATTCATCGAGGCATGGACTCTACAAGGCGTTGAAAGCATTCCACAGGGATGCTGGCCCATGTTGACGCCAATGCTTCCCACCGTTGTGTCAAGTTGGCTGGATGTCCTTTGGGTGGTGGACCATTCTTGACAAACACGGGAAACTGTTGAGCGTGAAAAACCCAGCAGTGCTGCAGTTCTTGACACACTCAAACCGGTGTGCCTGGCACCTACTACTATACCCCATTCAAAGGCACTTAAATATTTTGTCTGCTCATTCACCCTCTGAATGCCACACATACACAATCCATGTCTCAATTGTCTCAAGGCTTAAAATCATTCTTTAACCTGTTTCCTCCCATTCATCTACACTGATTGAAGTGGAATTAACAAGTGACATCAATAAGGGATCATAGCTTTCACCTGAATTCACCTGGTCAGTCTATGTCATGGAAAGAGCAGGTGCTCCTAATGTTTTGTACACTCAGTGTAGGTGTATGGTTTGTTAAACAATGCGATCAATGATTTTTGTTTGAAATACATTTTCAAGTGAAAAGGTGAGTCTCAGCGTCACTCTGTTATCGTGGAACTGCCCTGTAGTATTCGTGTTGCTACTTTCACACCTTGTCAAGCAACATTCATATTTATACCCTCCATGGTATCGCGGGCTAGGCAAAGTAGTGATCCACTGAGCAGACATCCACTGAGGATGAAGAGGAAACTGATTGTCACGATCGTCATACGAAGCAGACCAAGGCGCAGCGTGATATGAGTAAATACTTTAATAGGTACTTTTAATTACAACACAAAACAACAAAACGATACGTGAAGTCCTCGGTCAATAACACAAACCTACACGGAACAAGATCCCACAAAACACAAGTGCACAACAGGCTGCCTAAGTATGGTTCCCAATCAGAGACAACAAGCAACAGCTGATTCTCGTTGCCTCTGATTGAGAACCACCCCGGCCAACATAGAACCACATAACCTAGAAAAGAACATAGAAAACAAAACATAGACACTACACAAAGAAACTAACACCCTGGCTCAACATACAAGAGTCCCCAGAGCCAGGGCGTGACACTGATCTCCTCAAAATAAGAAGGTAGAGACTAAGTGAAATAGTCTGATAGCCCCTCTTCCCTACCCTTGTGCTTAACCCACTCTTGTAATGACAGATAAACATGTGAGTGTGCTGCTTTTCACACAGAGCAAGCAGAGTCTGAGGTGTTTATCTGTTTGAGAAAACGCATCAGAGTTGTCCTGTTTATCTTTGCCTTTCAAAAATAAATCCCTCATGGCTGCTTTCTCCACAGTGTAGACTTTGGTTGGTCTGCGTAGAGCAAGAAAACATTTATCCTTCTTTTATTTCACCAAAATCACTGGGCACCAGGGGCCTCATTTATCAACAGTGTGTATTTTTCTTTGAAAAATTCTGGTGTACGTGGAGATTTTAGGATTTATGAAACTGTCGCACGCAACATATACGCATGTTTTTTATTGATAAGTCAGAGTCATATTACATTTGTGCGTTCGTGAACGAGCACTACAACCCCGCCTGGAAAACCTTCACCTTTTATGGTAACAAAAACACATTTGCTGTATGATTTGGAAATGTTGGAACTGGGCCATGTCAGTTAATGGAATAGCACATTTTTATCACAATTCTGTAGAGGTCTGGGTAGAACGTTTTCATATTTTGCAGTGACTTTTTAAAAGCGAGTGCCAACCACTGGCTGCGCATTCTGCTAGATTGATTGTCTATTGAACAATTTAAAGGTAAATTCTGCCTACAGCCTTACACTTCTATGCAAAAGACGAATTGTTGTTCAATATTTTGTTAATCAATACATGATTGTGTTTCTATCTCCTGCTTTGGTATAGGCTCTGAGATTAAATAGGCTATGATGTCCCGCTCCTATCGCACAAGAATACTTTAGCCTACCCATACTGTCATAGGCTACTGGTCTATTTACTTTTGAGAATGGTTGGCTATTGAATGAGCGATTAATTAATGGTAGCTGAATATTTGTTGTGGGGGTGGGAATAAACCAGTCATGTCAGAAAAGGAGAGACATGTCCTGCAATATGATTATGATTTAGGCCTATATTATAAAAGTAAAATGAATATATTAGGCGACATGCTGCTATGAGATCTTCTTACCAACAGCAAATGCATCTGTTTTATCATTAGGCCTACGTTTTAACGTTTTCATTAGCCTACCATTATTATAATTCCGTGCATCAACTAACTCAATTTCGCCCAAAATAACAATATTTGCTTGCAAGAAAGTGGATCAAACACTAGAAGTTGGTCTGGATTTGCATGGAGATAAGCACACTTTCCCGTCAAGTTCAAAATGGATAAATACCAACCTTTGCAGGAAAACTGGCGCACGCATGCTTTGGGTCATATTTTGTGCGTACACAACGTTTATAAATGAGGCCCCAGGGGAATGGGGATATTGAACTCAATCTGAATTGATTGGAGGTGCTGACGTCTTCCTGAGTCCCATCGTGTGCTCAGTGAGGCTCAGTTGTGTTGCCAGCAGTAATTCCCCCTATGAGCTGGCTAATCCCACACATGAGCCGGGAATTAAATGGCATTTGATTCTAATGTGTTCAGCTCAGAACCAAGTCATAGAATAAGAGGGAAAAGACATACTATATCGCCTGATAGAATAGACACAAATACCACTGTAGAAATGTAAAAGGGCAAATGGGAGAAACATCAAAAGCGCATCAAAAGATGTCGGTCAGCCGCTAAAACCACATGATAGGCAAGCTAGCTAGACTAGAGACACATGTTTCCCATAGGTAATGCCATGCCCAATATTTTCTTATCTTTATTTTAATTCCAGTCAAATGTAGCCTATCAGTTTTCTCAGACAGAACAGCTGGGCTTGGCCTTGTGAGTGGAGGGCTAAAGTTTATAGGGAGGAATGGAGTGGGCCTTCGGACCAGATGACTAAAGACCCTAAAGGGTCATGTGCCTACATGAACTAGACACCAGCTGCTGCTGGACCCTTAAGAGAGACATAACAACCAGGTACTCACTGGCGCCAAATGGCCTACCAACTGCCAACAGTTTGTCCTATTAACAGCTCACATGATGAATGTTTCTGATAAACTAGGTTTTGTGTCTGCTTTATGATTGAGAAAAAGCCAATTGAGTCGTTCAAAAGAGAAGTCCTGTAAATAATTAATCCAGCTTTCATCATAATACTGCATGTCCTCCCATCTGTCCATTAGCTTTGTAGCATTGCATGATTAGCATCCCATGTGCTGCTATCACTATCAATATTTCAAACCAAGGCCCCTGGTCATAGTCATAAACCAGGCAGCAGTCCTGCTATGACCGTTCAATAGCAGAGTTAATTTGGTTGATTTCTCTATCCTACTTACTCTGCACTCGACTGAAAAGCCATTGGTCAAGCTTTTCTCTTTGTTCTATTAATAAAATCTACACAGGCCCCCATTTGCAGGATCTGTTTAGTCAATCATGGTTTGACACAGTGAGTCCTTCTCTTTTCGTGCAGTGAGCCTGTATCCACAATGACAGTGCAAGAATGAAAAAATAAAACCCCAGGAGTAAATTAGCTTTAATTGCTAGTGACATTTGTTTTTAAATACAATTTGGGACGGAAGTAGACTACAGTTTGAGGTAGCAATGCATGTGTTTGTAAGCAAGGCCACTGCAGAGCTTATAAAATAACTCCAGTTGAGAAATTCGTTATTCCCCCGCCCAATTTAAAAAGAATTGGACAATTTAAATTGACCACACATAGTTGGCAACATGGTGAGAAATCCGCCGATCCCCTGCCAGATGACATAGCTACTGCACTGCATAGCTGGCAGAACTCCATTTGCGGGCGAAGCAAATAGGATTGCTCCCTCTATCATCTCCATAAGGAGGCATGGGGGAAATTTAAAGGAGAGTTTTATGTCAGAGGCAATGCAGCCTTTTCCAAGCATCTAGGTCTAGGATGCACACACACAACGATGCATGCAATGCCCACCGGACCCCAAAGCTGACTGTCTTCTTTGAATAAAAGCAGCCAGGCAGAGAAAGCCATCCAGGTCAAATGAACACATTTCACATTTCTGACACTTTGACTCTGAATCTTTCCTTCACAAAAAGCCTACGTGGAGTTTAACTCCTTGCCATATTTTGAAAGCTGCCTTTTCCAGCAACATCATCACACTTTCACAAGGCGCAGATTCCTGTTTGCATCCTGACCAAATGGCATAAACTATATAACTAGCACTTTAACACACTACAGTAGCACAAAGTTCTGTGTATGTTTAGTTTTCTTTATTTGCACTGGTCTATAAAATGGAATTAATCATATTGTAATCAATTGTGTTTTAGTTCTGATAGGATTGCAGGCATATGTAGTTGGACTAGAGTCTGTTTAGCCAGGTGAGACACAATCTGCAGCACAGTGATGGTGAATGAGGCTTCAAAGTGAGATAAGTAGTTAGCCAACACTTGTTAAACATCCATGTATTTTTCCATCATGCTAATAGATTATCTGGTGGCTGTGAGCTGTACATTGGCATACCATTAACCCAGGTGGCATGAAATAGTGCCGACAAGTGCCAATGACTAACAGAAAACGAAGTATGCGTTTAATTCAAACAACCTGAGGCCAGAAATCAAACAGAAAGTGTTGCTTGAATGACAATGTGACTGTGGCACGCTTTTGATTACATACGGTTTAATAGCTTTGCAGCCAAACATGTCCTTTAGATGCTCCATTTCCGTTGATATTTGTGATTAGTCATGTTGTATCCATCGTCTAAGTGCAAAACACTTCTTTATTTCACAAACAACAGTTTCATTCACCCCAGACGTGATTCCTGTGTGTGCATCCAAACTGAAATTAGTATATGGGGCTTCTTCGCTTTGATCCTTTGAAAGGGCCCAATGATCAGGCTTGGAGTGGAATGGGGTTGGCTCTTACTCCACTTTCTCTCCTTCACTGAGACTTTTATCACACGGTTAGTTTATCCTGGCATTGCAGCTGCACAGCTCTGGTACCAATGCTCCCAGTGTGTTCATCAATCCAGCAGCTGTGTTATACGCTGAGCCATTACAGCCCTCCAAGTGCAGTATTAAACACAGCAATCAGGCCCGGCCACTCTGCGCTCGGCAGCGTGCGCTCCCCACCTTTTAACGTCTCTACAGATCCTGGATGACACGCCATTCACACATCTGACACTGCTGATGGAGCCAATTCCTAATTCCCTCTCACAAAGGGAGATGGGTGGAATGAGGGACCCATCGTGGCCTCACTGTAGTGCTCACAGATTGTGTCCCAAATGGCACCCTATTCCCTTTATAGTGCACTACTTTTGACCAGGACCCTACAGTGCACTAAATAGGAAATAGGGTGTCATTTGGGACACAACCACAGTCTAAGAGCAGGCATCCATGATTGGGCGAGCACCAGCTCTGTACCATTGATCTGTAAGACATATTTTCCTACTTGGGTAAAGTCAAAAGGCTTTTTCACTAGATGTGATGAGCTGGTCTCTCCCTGGGAGAATGGCTTTCCCAGATGTTTCTAGTAAGCTCTAATATATGGGTATTATGGGTCCAGTGCAGTGAACTCGGCAGTGTACCTTGTGGGGGACCCAAAGTAATCCCTGAGTGTGTGTAACCCTACCTTCCAACAGACGTAAACCCTGTGATATTGCTAAAACTCACCTCCAATACAACCCTGGGTTTTTACTGTGCCCTGTGAGAGGGGTATGTACTGTAATTTACAGCATGCCATCAACATAACTCTACTTGCTAATAGAACTTGAAGTCTTACTTACGGTTGGTATCTCCTGCAAGCCAGTCCATATAGGGTCTGTGTGTGTCTTTAAATGCATGTGAGTTACTTAGAGATCCTTTCATCGACAATCACAGCCCAAATCAACACGGAATAAGAACAAAACTAAAGGAGGTATTCAGCCATGCAACCACAAAGAAAACAACGATTGCAGACATGGATTATTGCTGAGTCTTTCTGTCTGTCTCCACTCAAAGGTTGGTTGATATGTTTAATGTGGTGTTGAGTAGAGCCAGGAGAATTCAGTCCACACTACAGAACCTCAGAGGAACCTCAGAGGGACACGCATATCAATGATGTCATCGGCATGATGCTGTTTTCATCACTCCCACACACAGATGAGAAGCAGCAGCAGCAGCATGGTCCACACACACACACACACACACACACACACACACACACACACACACACACACACACACACACACACACACACACACACACACACACACACACACACACACACACACACACACACACACACACACACACACACACACACACACCACACACACACACACACACACACACACACACACACACACACACACACACACACACACACACACCACACAAAGGTATGTGGACACCCCATCAAATTCGTGGATTCAGCTATTTCAGCCACACCCTTTGCTGACAGATGTATAAAATTGAGCACACAGCCCTGCAATCTCCTTAGACAAACATTGGCAGTAGAATGGCCTTACTGAAGAGCTCAGTGACTTTCAACGTGGCACCGTCATAGGACACCACCTTTCCAACAAGTCCGTTCACCAAATTTCTGCCCTGCTAGAGCTGCCCGGTCAACTGTAAGTGGTGTTATTGTGAATTGGAAACGTCTAGGAGCAACAAGAGCTAAGCCGCGAAGTGGTAGGCCACACAAGCTCACAGAACGGGACTGCCGAGTGCTGAAGCGCGTAGCGTGTAAAAATCTGTCCTCAGGTGCAACACTCACTACCGAGTTCCAAACTGCCTCTGAGATCACCATGTGCGATGCCAAGCGTTGGCTGGAGTAGTGTAAAGCTTTCCGCCATTGGACTCTGGAGCAGTGGAAACGCGTTCTCTGGAGTGATGAATCACGCTTCACCATCTGGCAGTCCAACGGACAAATCTGTATTTGGTGGATGCCAGGAGAACGCTACCTACCCCAATGCATAGTGGCAACTGCAAAGTTTGGTGGAGGAGGAATAATGGTCTGGGGCTGTTTTTCATGGTTCGGGCTAGGCCCCTTAGTTCCAGTGAAGGGAAATCGTAAGGCTACAGCATACAATTACATGCTAGAATATTCTGTGCTTCCAACTTTGTGGCAACAGTTTGGGGAAGGCTCTTTCCTGTTTCAGCATGACAATGCCCCTGTGCACAAAGCGAGGTCCATACAGAAATGGTTTGTCGAGATCGGTGTGGAAGAACTTGACTGTTCTGCAGAGCCCTGACCTCAACCCCATCAAACACCTTTGGGATGAATTGGAACGCCGACTGCGAGCCAGGCCTAATCGCCCAACATCAGTGCCGACCTCACTAATGCTCGTGGCTGAATGGAAGCAAGTCCCCGCAGCAATGTTCTAACATCTAGTGGAAAGCCTTCCCAGAAGAGTGGAGGCTGTTATAGCAGCAAAGGGTGGACCAACTCCATATTAATATCCATAATTTTGTAATGAGATGTTCGACGAGAGCAGGTGTCCACATACTTTTGGTAATTTGGTGTACATACCGGAGGATGTCGCAAACAGCACATCGACAACTGGCTTGATTTACATTAAACACAAAGTGAAGGTCACTGTGAAAGGTCAGCCCATTAATAATGACTGCAGTCAGCTGGGCTTTCATTGTAATCATGTTTCAGACCAAGCCGTGCCAGCTAGCCCCGAGGAGTCATCAACATGGCCCTGCTCGGGCCAAAATACACAGCAGCGGACCAGCTCAATGGGCCCAGATCAAAAGTAGCGCACTATGAAGGAAATAAGGTGCCATTTGGGACGCAACTTGGGTTTGGATCGGTCTGGGTCTGAGCCTGTACACTGCACAGTCAGGAGCCCAGTGAGAACTGATTTCCGTTGCAAATGGCACCCTAGTCCCTACATAGTGCACTACTTTTGACCAGAGCCTATGGTCAAAAGTAGTGCACTATGTAATAAATAGGGTGCAATTTGGGATGCAGCCCTGGAAACGATGGAAAAGGTATGCAGAACAAATGTGGTTTGCAGTGCGACGAGACCAATGGACATGAATATTTGAAATGTCCTAATCTTTAGGGGAATCCAGTCTAAAAGTAGTTCTGCATCAGAAAACCCAAAGTGTCGAGGGAGTTTGTGTGGCTGACGTGAGGAGAGAATAAAGCATTTTGTTTGTTTGTTATGTTTTGAGGAAGACTGTATTAAATTCATCAGTGGGCTTCCACTCCTAGTCACACACCTAACCACTAGCATATGGTTACTCATTTTAGACCTATACTCTGAGAAAAAAATAAGAAACCCGCCATACTCAACTGGGGTCTCACGTTAGAGACACCTTCACTCTTTTGGTGAAAATAAGTTTACATTGATTGCTTTACAGGCATTTTACAGGCATCACTTCCAGTAATATCTCTATGGGGCGTCTCTAACACCCTGTTCACATCCATTTCTTCTCAATCGACCCTGCTCCAGTTACAGTGAAATATTGTGTTGGAAAAGTGTTAAGCAAAGCATCTTTCCTTCGACAGTGTGATTTTGGCTCTCTGGCTGTCTCCTCCCCTTATTTGGCTTACCCAGGGCTTTTTCTGTGCATGTTGACACCAGACCAATCTTGTGGGAAGTGTGCTGAAAACACTGCACTTTCTAACAGGCTATTTATGAACAGGTCTTAACTGCTAACGGCATCATACAGCCTTTTAGTTTGTCCCACTGACCTACACTGTGGGAAACTTTTATGTGCAGCAGCCCTAAGAGCCATTTCTGTGATGGAGATGAATCATCAGAGAGGAACCTCAGTCATCGTCCGAAACAGAATCCTTTAAGAACCCCTACCTTCTCCCAAAGGCATCTTTTCAAGCCATAAAGCAACACAGCTGATGCTGCAGGGGCATCTTCAATATACAACGTAATAGTGTGCCATTTGGGACACAAAGCCCAGCATAGAGCAGTGGAGGAATACACTGAGTTGACTGGAGTGAGCAGAGCAGGAGATGATGAAAAATTAATGAGTGCTCTCCAGCTCCATCCCATGTGACCTTGTGGCTGACAGGGTGAGTCAGGGCTGAGTGCTCAGAGAGGAGCGAGGTCATGGGCTAAGGCGGGCCCACAAACACACACATACGCATGTACACAAATACACTCGCACGCATGCGCACACACACACGCTGCATCCATGACCAGGACAGGGAATGAGGGTGAGGGGGCTTTTTCTGATGGAGGAGAGCAATAACAACAGGAGAATGTTTGAGCTTTCCCTTGAAATGACTAACTCTCATATCCATTTCCATTTTCTCATTATATCATGGCTATTAGCTCCCTAGAATCCTGCAGCCAGAAGTAGCCACTGGCATGAGAGGGGGTCTCAAAAGCAATGTTTTCATCACGAGGCAAAACAACAGAACATTGAGACTCAGACCACCACTGAGTCTACTCACCACTCCTCTGAATCCCCTGTTCTTGGTGGATAGACAGACAGAGGGATGGAGGAGAGGAGGGTTCCCTATGGGCCTGTGTGAGCGCCAGTCCAACCCAAAAGAAAGTCAAGAGCACATCATCCAATGGTATTCTCTGGTTGGCATGCTTTCCTTCCCTGTGGACCCTTGATATGGAGTGGTGTTTTGAGAGTATAATCTCTCCACACACGCATGCACGCACGCACACACCCACACACACACAAACACACCACCAGCAGGCTGCTCCTGACCCTGCTCCACTCTGCCACTGTGTGCCCTTATCTAGTAGGCAGCCACTCGGGACCCAGCCATCCGACTATCATCCTCACATTACTGCTATGAGTGGTTCATTTGACTTTTTCAGAGGGGCAGTGCCGTGCTTGACCCCCATGTAATTAGTTTAACACCGACTCCCTGAGCCAACCGATGGACCACTGCCATTACATCATCAGTAGCACTGTCACTCATTGGCTGGAGTCACCGAGCCAGTCAGAGTCAGTGGACCCATCTGTCCAAAACAGGATTGGTGCTCCAAATCAATATTGTTTTGGGTATTTTATTGACCACCTACGCCGCCACCAGTCCCATTTTCAAATCACTGTGGACCAGGCAGGCAGTCAATATCCAAGTCAACAATTCTTGATTTTGAGGACAACCGATGCCTCCATATCAACAGAGTTGATCATGGAATTTGGGGTAACAATTAATTGTCAGGCAACTAAAATGACCACAATAATCGTTATAATTGTTAAACAAAATCATCTGAAGCTGTGAAAGTCAATCGCCCAAGAATCTGCCATCTGTTTTTCTGGGGGGGGATTTTAAAGCGACTTTGAGATTCTGTTTGTAATGAAAAGCGCTATTTAAAATATAGTATTATTAGTATTATTATTAACAACTATGCAAGAAGGAATTATGTACTACCAAGACAAAGCTGGCTCTTGTCCCAGGCACATCCTACACGTCTCCCTCTGTCCCTCTGGCTTGTCAACATCCCGTTTCAAGCAAAGTACCCAATACCCAATTGTCATACTTGAATAAAAGTAAAGATACCTTAATAGAAAATGACTCAAGTAAAAGTGAATGTCACCCAGTACAATACTACTTGAGTAAAAGTCTAAAAGTATTTTAAATATACTTAAGTATCAAAAGTAAATGTAATTGCTAAAATAGACTTAAGTATCAAAAGTAAAAGTAAAAGTATAAATAATTTTTAAAAATGGCTTACATTGAGCAAACCAGACAGCCTCATTTTCTTGTTCTTTATTTCACGGATAGCCAGGGGCACGCTCCAACACTAAGATATAATTTACTAAATGAAGCATGTGCTTAGTGAGTCTGCCAGATCAGAGGCAGTAGGGATGACCAGGCATGTTCGCTTGATAAGTGTGTGAATTAGACCATTTTCCTGTGCTGCTAAGCATTCAAAATGTAAAATGTACATAATTTTCTTTAGGAATGTAGTGAAGTAAAAGTAGTCAAAATTATAAATAATAAAGTAAAGTGCAGATACCCCAAAAAATTACTTAAGTAGTACTTTCAAGCATTTACTTAAGTACTTTACACCACTGCCTACCCCTCTCAAAAACAGCACTATTTAGGCCTACCAGATTATTCTTATGCTAAAATCTGGTGGCCACAGCTGGCAGAATTTTTGTTGTAAGCCCTGAGCTCTTTTCAAGCTTACACTATCAGGTACAGGTAACTGCCAAAATAAAGGAAACACCAACATAAAGTGTCTTAAAAGGGTGTTGGGCCACCATGAGCCAGAACAGCTTCAATGGACCTTGGTATAGATTCTACAATTGTCTGGAACTCTATTGGAGGGAACAACACCATTCTTCCACGAGAAATTCCATAATTTGGTGTTTTGTTGATGGTGCTGGAAAAGGCTGTCTCAGGCGCTGCTCCAGAATCTCCCATAAGTGTTCAATTGGGTTGAGATCTGGTGATTGAGACGGCCACGGCATATGGTTTACATCGTTTTCATGCTCATCAAACCATTCAGATGGGGGCATTGTTATCCTATGGGGGCATAGCCATGGTAACCAACATAATGGCCTGCCCAGCATTTTTATACATGACCCTAATCATGACGGGATGTTAATTGCTTAATTAACTCAAGAACCACACCTGTGTGTAAACACATGCTTTTAATATACTTTGTGTCCCTCATTTACTCAAGTGTTTCCATTACTTTGGTAGTTACCTGTATGCTTCCCATCTTCAATCTCAGAGGCCTTGCTACATTTCCCCTCTAGAGTTTACAAAAAGCTTGAGACTTCATGGACAAGAGAGAGAAATAATGATATAGGCCTAACCACTTGAGTGGATATAAAATACATTAAACTGGGCAGCATAGAAGGGTTGAGCAGGTGGTCTAACTGGCTGCTAAGTCTCTGTCCCAAATGGCACCCTATTTCCTATATAGCGTACTACTTTTGACTAGAGCCATGGTCAAAAGTAGTGCATTATATAGGGAATAGGGTGCCATGTGAGATGCAGCCTGTAAATCATAGGTCAGAGTGGAGTCCCAAGCACCCATGTCAATAACAGCACAGACGCTGATTCCTTAATGAATAGAGTACCCAAAATGTTATACAATTCCATAACCATACATATCTAGATGAGAAAGTAGGCCTACATTCATTCAACATTCATACATTCAACACAAATGTAGAGTTATCACAGCAACAATTACATTGAGATTTGTTCAGGATTAGTCAATCATGTAAATTCCCAGCAGAAATGGATAATAGTCTCTATGACCGTGAGATGTAACACTTTACTGTCATCATCACACTGTATTGCTTTAGGCACACTGAAATGGCATGACTGAAATGACTGCTGAAATGACTGCTTTAAATTGTGCAGCAGCACATGGATTAAATATGACGAGGAAATATTATGGTTGAAAATGGCAATGAAAGCCTGTAAAACCCGACAACATGAGGAATGCTGCACAGAGTGCACAGAGCCACAGACAGCCACTCCTGATAAACAATCAGGTAGAAGAAAACCTAAACTCCTGTTAGGTCTTTAGACTCAGAACAAACACAGATGGTAAAATCCACGTAAAAACACCCATGTGCACCAACATGGGAAGTTCATAGGAGCATGTCAAATTGGGTGTCAAATGAAAGCTAAGAGTCTATATTTTGTAGAAATGAAGGCGTATATACACTGAGTGTACAAAACATTAAGAACACCTTGACACAAACCGGTGTGCCTGGTACCTACTACCATACCTGTTCAAAGGCCATTCAATATTTTGTCTTGCCCATTCACACTCTGAATGGCACACATGTACAATCCATGTCTTAATAGTCTCAAGGCTTAAAAATCATTATTTAACCTGTCTCCTCCCCTTCATCTACACTGATTGAATTGGATTTAATAAGTAACATCAATAAGGGATCATAGCTTTCACCTATATTCAACTGGTCAGTCTATATCATGGAAAGAGCAGGTGTTCTTAATGTTTTGTACACTCAGTGCAGGGTTTCCCTTAGCCGGTAATAGTCGGCCTTTGGCTGATAAAAAATTGAAAAGCCGATAAATAAAATTAACCTGATTAGGGCGTCCGCCCACGGTGCTCAGAATGACAGAAATCACATTTAGATTATGGCAATTCATATTAACAGAACATTCTACCAGCCAATTGTCCGGAAGAAGGGAAAAAAAACATTGCGAAATAATGATTTATAGCCTATTCATTGATATAAATACCAGTCGATTATCGGTCTATAGGTTAATTTGCATAATTTAGTGGAATTAAATTGCTGCACGTGTACAGTATATTCCTTATGTATCTTATTTATCACACGTGTACAGCATACTGATACAGAGCCTTTGAGCGGAAAATCTGTCAGACAGCAAATGCATAGGCAACGGAAGGCAGGCTTCATCAGCACGTCACACACCACTTTGCAATAAGCTGGAGGCAGTATGTATTTTGAAAACATATATATAATTGTTTGAAACCTGAACATTTTAATACATTTTATGAGGCATGTCTTCCCTTGCTTCAAAGTAGCCTAGCCAAAATCAGACCATATCCGTGGAGGCAATTATTTTATAAAAACTTTCTTTCATTGTCCAGTAGCCAAAGGCACAATTCTAGTCATATTAGCAACCCATGATAGCTGTTGCATATTAGATCTCCCCTTTTCCTACATTTCTAACGGATATTTTCATCACTGTCACATGAAACCGCTCGCATGTGCCCTTTTGACATCAGCGTTTTCCTGCTAATTGCATATGGAATGGACATTCGTGCCAGGGGAGGAGCAATAGGAGGACGGGTTTATTGTAATGGCTGGAATGGAATAAATGGAACTTATCAAACACATCAAACGTATGGAAACCACTTTTGACTCCATTCCATTTATTGCATTCTAGCTATTACAATTAGCCCATCCTCCTATAGCTCCTCCCACCAGCCAACACTGATTCGCGCGTAGCCTACTGCCTTGTGCGCTTATAATGTGAAGAAATAATAGTTTATCAACATTTTAAGCTAAACATTCGGATCTGTAGCATCAGACTCATTGCTTCTTTTTTTTATGTATCCTTGGCCTACTGGTTGTATGCATTTGGGATCTATCATCTCAAACTGTCACAAAATAGGCTATTTCTTTCTCAACAAGCTGACCAATAGAATAGGTAAAACTTTTCTACTATGGGGGATAGTAGATTGACATAGGCTAGTGAATTTGCTGTTCGTTACTTGTCTTGTTGGCTGAGGAAAAGTAAATGTGGGCAGTTACTCTAACATCTTCAAAAAGTGCACATCAGAAAAGTTGCATCCTCGACTTGTATGTTCTGTTAATATGAATTACCATAATCGAAATGTGATTTCTGTCATTCTGAGCACCATGGGTGGACGCCCTAATCAGGTTACAATGCATATGGGTCCGGTAAATATATATATATTTTTTTATGCCACATTTTCCTAACAGAAACCCTGACTCAGTGTACATTTTTGAGGAATAAGCAAAGGCTTTGATTTCTGGTCAAGGTCTTAGAAAACATCTACCAGAAAGCGTCTTAAAATGTATTAGAAATACATAAAAACACAGTAATGTTATATTTCGTTTTGGATAATTTTTTCTGCCTTCTGTAAGTTGAAGAAACATTGCCTTGTGCCTTGAAATTCCGTTACCAGAACCCCACATATCTTTAACATATTTTCTAATTTCTCTCCCTCATGAGGAGGGAGGATAATTAAAGTTCACCGAAGTAACAAGTAAAGGTAGACCTATCAATTAGTTATAGTGTTTTTACTGATATACATTTTGTTTATGAATTATTAAGTGATTAAAACTTTAAATTCCGTTACCAAATCGGTAATGGAATTTCCCAAAAATCAGTAATGGAATTTCTGCAATGGCTAGAATGGAAAATCATAGTAGTCATAAACCACAGCTGTGTTCCCAAGTTCGGACAGCACAATACTGTACAGTACAGTTCAGTACAGTAAATAAAAGTAGTTCAGTACAGTACAGTGCAGTACTGTACAGTAGAGTTCAGTACAGTACAGTACACAGTAGAGCACACTAGAGTTGAGTCTACTATAATGTACTATACTGAACTCTACTGTACTGTACTGTTATGTACTGTACTGTACTCTACTGAGCTATACTGTGCTGTACTTTGATGTCCAATATTGTTTCAGATTTGGTCAGGTCCGGTCCAACCAAATTTGATCTTGTTTGGGGGCAGATCTCATTAAAATAATAGCCAGTGTGTAGAATAATACACAAATATACAAAAGAGTATATTGCATATTTATACCTTTGTGTACCTAGTTAGGATACATCATCATGAAGAGAATGACGTTCATATCCATAATTATGCATCTGTGTAGCACAGATCAGGGACCCATGATGAAATTCTGTTACCGCAATTCTGTTACCAGGTATAAATCCACTTCACTTACTGTAGTTCAATAACCAAAATAGATTTTTTCAAAGTCAGTGTGTCATGTCATAGCTGACACCCCATTCAGACATCGTTGAATCTTAATTTGGAGCACATATTAAACAGAGTTTTTGGAAACGTGGGCACAAAAAACTGAGGGAGATTTTACTGAAATTCTGTTAACAAACTTTGCATTTGCACAGTTCTTCCAGTACATGTTTTTTTTGTCAAATGTTCAGTGTAAATTGTTAAAAATCGTCCTTGTGCATAGAGTTGTATGGTTTGTTAACCTTTGAAATCAATGGTTTTTGTTTGGCATACATTTTCAGTTAAAAAACTGAGTCTCAGCGCAATTCTGTTACCGTGGAATTGCCCAGATGCTATCCTTTAGGGAGCTGCTTCGACTACTTCGTCAATTTCTCTAAAAGCCTTGATATTCCAGCAGCAGCAGTGATGGATCAGCTAATAAGATCTCCATCCATTACCCTCTCAGACTAACCAACCAGCCCACCCCCAACAAAACACTGACAGCATATGGTTCGTCATGAGCGGTGAGGAGCCTGCTGCTTTTAGAAGTGGGGGACATCCCTCTTTCTCTCTCTTCTTTTCTCCCTCTCTCCACGTCCGATCATGACTCAATAATCCTCACAAATCTTCTCTCACTCTCTCTATTACCCCAGTGGTTTACGTCGGCAAATTAGCCATTTTCCTCCCTGGCGGCGCGGTGCAGTACAGTGTAGAATGAGCCTGGCAGGCCGGCCGAGGGGAGAGGGGACAGGGAGAGAGGGGACGGGGAGAGAGGGGACGGGGAAGGCCCTCACCTCAGCACACACCCATTGTTCCGGCTGACAGCGGGGGCATGGGAGCCCATTGTTCTTCCCCCCCTGGCTGCTACCCACGCAGCATGGAGCACAGCACAGCAAAGCAGTCATTAACTACCAGGGCCAGGCCGGGCCAGGCCTGGTGCCACTACCAGGAGGAGGGGGCAGCCCGGTGATGCAGTACCCAGGCCAAAGCTTGTCTCGATGGGATGGAACCTGCCTGGCTGCCTGCCTGGCTCTCAGACTGCAGGGACACCATGACTCCATTCAGTCAGCAGTGTTTCATTCTCTTTCACAGATTCTCTTTCATGTGCCAAGATCAAAACACCCTGACCTGAATTGTGTTTGGTCAGAGCAGATGTACAGTGGATGGATAAAGTGGTATAGGGACTAGCCTATACTGTCTCAATTCTCAATGCATGACCTGGCAAAATAGACACTGCACTGAGGTAGCCTATACACATTTGCTGATGGCAATGATCATCATTTATTTAATCTATTACTTTTAATTATGCTTAATATAGCCTAGGTCTATTACTAAAGGGGAAATAATAGCAAAACAAAGCAAAGTATATTCACAGGCGTGTGAATTAATGTCAATATTTTTCCTGACACTGGCGAGCCAATTACATTGAGTTGAGTTTGAGTTTATTTATTTTTACAGGGACAGTGCACATTAATCAACGTTTCAGTAAAAGTGCCGGTTTTAGCCAGCCGGCTAATTTTCAACCGCAGTCCCTGGGCAGGTTATTAAAAACAATTACAATATAGACAATAACAACATAGAACAAGACATAGCATACAGACATAGCAACATAGGACAAACAAGACGTAGCATACAGACCGAGCAACATAGAACAAAAAGCAGCAAAACAAAATTCATAAAAGCAACAAAGTGTTTCCACACCTCACAAGTTACAGACAACAGACATGGAAAGCGGCAACACACAGCTAGGGACCATGTTCACAAATCTGATTGACCTTTAGCCATGTCTTCAAGCATTTTGTGAAAGTGTGATATGTGGTGCAGTTGTGTGTGTCTGATGGCAGTGTATTCCAGACATGGGAAGCTCTCACAGAAAAAGCAGATTTACTAAAGGTGCTTTTCCTTAGGGGAACTACACAGTCACCTCTCATGGCAGACCTTGTGGATCTGCTGCCATATGTTTGGGTTTTCTGTTTAACAAAAATACTGAGTGGAGGGGGAGCCAAGCCATTTAGGATCTTGAATACAAGACATGCATCGGTGTATTGCACAAGATTTTCCCAACTCAGGAGCTCATGCTTTCTAAGGATGTGACAGTGATGATGGCTATTGGGCTTCCTATCAAGCACTTTGAGAGCCTGTTTGTAGACAGACTGAATAGGTCTTACTGTTGTACAGCAAGCTTGGGCCCAACTAGTCAAGCAGTATGTTAAGTGGGGGAGTATCATAGATTTGAAGTACAGTTTTGCTACCTCTGTAGTCAAACAATTTCGTATAAATCGGAAATTAGCTAGGTTGAATTTGGTTATTTGAATTACCTTTTTCACATGCTTTTTAAAAGAGAGGTTGGAATCAAGTATGATGCCAAGGTACTTAAAATCAGATACCCCCTGGAGCTTCTCCCCTGACACATAGACTTCTGGCTCAGTAGCATCTGTTGCCCTCTTTGTGAAGAACATATTGCAATGGTTTATGTATGCATGTGCAGCGCCACACATGAATCACATGACTGAATGCATGGGGATCTGCAGTGCCCTGATATTACTAGGTGGAGCTATCAACGGTTAACCTTAGCTTTTAAATTAAATAAAAAGGCTAGCCCCTCACCAAACTATGACTGTGAGCTAAGATTTTAAGTATCATAACCTAAGTGCTCTCAGCACCATCCAGCCCAGGCAGCCTTTACGTCATTTTGTGCATCGCAAACGGCACCCTATTCCATATGAGCCCCAGTCAAAAGTAGTGCACAATTTAGGGAATAGGGTGCCATTTGGGATGCAGCCATTGGCTCCCGAGAGGGAGCAGGTCCTATATCACACAGTGAATTGGAAAATGAAGATCCTGGGGGCACTAGGGTCAACCAGCTACCCTAGCAGATTTGAGCACGCTGTGTGACCACACACTCCACCCCACTCTCATCTCTAGCACCAACACACTGGCCAGGGATTTTAATAATGAATGGAGCTAGCCCCCTACAATGCCCCATAGCCACTTACGAACTGTGTAACTCAAAATAAAATATCTGGGTTTTATAATCCTGTTTTAATCCTAAATGTAGGCCTAGTCGTGTTATCAATTAATTTGGTTAGTAAGCTTACTTCATATTCACAATGTTGGTCCAATCAACTAAAGTAGCTCCTTCCAACCCAGCTGCTCTGGAGTTTTTTCTCAGCTTGACTTATTTCCTGCAGACTGAAATGCTAGAGCAATTCAGATATTGATCCACGAGCTTGCCTCTGTCAATCTCCAGCAATTATTCCCTGGACTAATGATGGCCCTTGCTCTGCTAGGGCGCTACTTGTTAAAAGCCAGGGGCAGCAGGTGAAATAACCCAGCGAAGTGATTGCCATGGCTACCAATTACATATCGAAAAGGCAGACGGAGAGAGACATACAGTTCTACAAGGCTGATTACTTTGTGAACCTTGCAGGCGAAAGAACTACGTCCTATACGCAAAAAAATGCTTCTACTCAGAATTCACTTTACAAAGAGGGGATAATTAAAGTTAGCATTCAAGGTTTATCTACCTCTAAGCTCTGAATAAGCAGGCATGGAGACTCCTGTGTGGCTCAGGACATAAGCCCACTTTAGCGCTCTTTCAGCCGGCTGTTGTGAATGGATTACAGCACATTCAGCCACATAATGTCTTTCTCTATCAGGGCAAACACTCACCCCTGGTTGGTGCTGTGGTTGAGTGGGACCAGGCCAGGGGCCTTTTATGGTTTATAGTCTCTACCCCCTGCCTGGCCCAGGGTAGGTCCTGCCATGGTGTTTCAATAGAACTATCAATGATAGACCTAGGGAGAAACAGGAGCAGATGTCCTCGCATGGTCTCCACTGTACCACTACAGAAAAGTCAAATTCCTCACCAGTGGCTTTTACTGATCTCGCCATCTGTGAGTCATTTCAATTCCATTTTGGCGTAGAGGAAGAAAAAGCCAGAGCTGTTGTGGTTCCGTAGACCTTGACACCAAAGGCACAATGTCTTAGGGGATGGGGCGCCACTTTTCCACCAGCTTGTGTTTTGTCCCACTTCCTGGTTCTCATCTGCTCCCCACCCCACTGAGGCGGCTGCCTGATAGATGACAAAGAAGATGCTTTGCATAAAAACAGTAAGAGCCTCTCCAGTATGACCTTCCTCTGAGGCAAGAGGGAGTTCCTACTCTCATTCTAAAACTGACATACAAAAAAAGGAGGGAACAGTCAGACAGCCACGCTTAAAAGAATAGGGCACCCTATGGGCTCTGGTCAAAAGTAGTATGGTGCACTATATAGGGAATAGAGTGACATTTGGGACACAGCCCTGGTATTTGCTAGGCCCTAATAACCACTTATCGCACTGATTAAGCTGTAAATGGAGATATATATTTTCATGTGAGATTAAAACTAGTGGGTGTGTGGCGGCAGAGCTGGGTGTGATTCCCATGCCCTAGACTATAGTGAGATGGAGAGGCAGGGTGTGTCCCCTTTCTACAGTAGAGGATACAGAATGTGTGTGACAGACACACACAAACGGGCACAGTAGACTACACAGGATTACAGTCTCAGATCCTAAACCCACATGGTGCTGTGAAGAGACTCTAAACATGACAAGTGTCAGAGTGTCAGGTTTGTTCATTGAGAAACTGCCTTTCCCCTCTGATGGAGTCACCCACTAACCGACAGCCACTCATTTAAGCAGTCCAGTGTTTGTTGATGATGGCATAAGATAATAATAATATAATAATAATAATAATAATAATAATAAGATAATAATAAGATCATCCCAAACTGTCAACTTCTTCTGGTGACAAGTGTTTACTACACACACACAGCATATTTGTGTGTGTGTGTGTGTGTGGGGGGGGGGGGGGGGGGGGGGGGGGGGTGTACGGTGAGTCATTAGTTCAAGGTGGTGCAATAATGAGTGTAGAAGGTAAATACAAGTCCAACAAAAGCAACAGTGTGTCCCTTATACACACATATGATATATGTTATAACAAAAACATATCACATAATTCTACAGATATCCTCAATACAATGCTTACAGAGTGTCAGTGAATAGCACATTTCTTATATTTTAGTCCTCATTAGATTTGAGCACTGGTACCTAAGCCGAGGGTCTCACATCCTCCAACATAAACCAATTGGGGCTACGGCAAGAGATGATTTGCCATAGGTTCAAGACAATAGCTTACCCCATACAGCATTGCATGTATCAAAACGTTTCACTTCACAGAAAGAAAGAGTTTCTAATACTGTACTTTCATCCTACCGGTTTTGAAAAACGCATCCGTATCTGAATCATTCGGTCCCTCCTCGGCTGCTTCAGCTGAATTCATGTTTTCTCCTTGAGGATTTCAAGAGACAATGTAGCGCGAAATATATCCAGTGATTACTTTAACCAAATCAGTGCAGCACGAGCTGGCTTCTTCATGTTCTTGAGTTCTTTGTCACAGGCGCCTGCTTTTCAGTCGTGGGTTTCCGTCCTTGTGTTTGGGCTGTATTTTGCGCTCTATTGTTTAAAATTCAACCTCCTCCTTTCGCAGCCCCGGCGCCACAAAAGGAACCCAAGGCGCGTGTGACACAATGAAGATACCTACGATTTCAAATGGGTTGTTCTGCTGGGAAAACACCGGATTTACACTAAACGCCCCACGTATTGAGTATAATATAGCCCAGAGCATCCCAGAAAATTAGCTGTAGCCTATAAAGTCAAGGCATCAGCATATGGTTGCATTAGAACGGTTTCTTGGCAGTTCATTCTAGTGATGTCACGAAAGCTGCACAATGAAAGTGGTTTGGCTATAAAAAAAGCATCAACATGATTTTACATCTATAACCTGTCGTTTACAGAAAAAAAAGTCATAATAGTACGAAGTCCGTATCTTCCCCCAAATCCCTTGCCTTCTTATTTATTGTAAAATCCGCCAATCGCGCAGACAGGAGCTGTATCCGCACAGCCTGGATCAGCAGGGTGTATTCCTAACAATAGCTCAGAACCGGACCCCTCCGCTCCTATACCCACGCCCCCTAAACACACTCCTTTCCCTTTTCACTACATTGCTGAGATGAATAAACTGCTGTGGAGAAAGTTGACAAGAGGCCGTGATATATTACTTATTTATGCATAAAAAATAACCCCTTTCTTCAAACCAATAACCTATGCATTTTCTCCCAACATAGGTAACACAAGATTACAAAAGTAGAAATACAAGCATTTCGCTGCACCCGAAATAACATCTGCTAAATAAGTGTATGTGACCAATACAATTTGATCATAACAATGAAGTTAGGCTACTGCTCTGAAATGTGGGCTTGAAGCCTACACAATTCAATTTGTTAACTCCATTTCTATATGTAGGGCGAAAAACAACTAATGTTAGACTATTGGCCATTTCATTAGGCTTATTAAAATCATAAAGACATCGCATTCAATGCGACACTGTGATCACGCTGTTGTCTGGCTGGTAGACAGAAAGCTAAATACTCCCCTCTAGTGATAGCCTAGTGTTTTCTGTAGACCACCAAAAAATGACACAATAGTAGCACGACGCTACACTTCACAAGGACTTAGCGCTATGTTACTTGGCTACCTACCTAGCAGGTATTAATTTAGAAATAAACAAATTAAACAAAAACGCAGAGGAAAATGTGTTTTCTTTCTTGGGATAGAGCTAAAGGAGATCAGTAAATTGATCATTCTTCTTATGTTGGAATACCTGTGCTTGCTGGCAGAAAAAACAATTGGATGGCCATCATAAGTAGGTCTAAACAAAAATGTTAGAAACATTTGTCGTGGAGCTTACTTTTTCCATCAAGTCAGTCTTGAAGAACGAAAGGAGCAACTTCTTTGATTTAAATAAGACTTTATTTACTTAGCATTTCGATAGAAATATTTCAAATAGCGTGACAAATAAACGTTAAGGCTTAGTGGGCCTTCATCCAGGCATAGGGTTGAATGGTCACATGGGCTCTAAATATCACCTTTGGGTGGCACAGTAACCAATCAAAAAATATGTAACATAATTCAATTAAATAACAGAATACAGAGATGATATAGGGGTGTGAACATCAAGTAAATAATAATAATAATGAAAATAAAAACAGCAGGTAGCCTAGACGTTAAGGGGGACAGCAGGTAGCCTAGCCGTTAAGGGGGACAGCAGGTAGCCTAGCCGTTAAGGGGGACAGCAGGTAGCCTAGCCGTTAAGGGGGACAGCAGGTAGCCTAGCCGTTAAGGGGGACAGCAGGTAGCCTAGCCGTTAAGAGCGTTGGAACAGTAACCGTAAGGTCCTCAAGCCTATTAGGTGAAAATCTGTCGATGTGCCCTTGAGCAAGGCACTTAACCCTAATTGCTCCTGTAAGTTGTTCTGGATAAGGGTGTCTGCTAAATGACTAAAATGTTTAAACTGAAAAAGTTATATAGCTAATAGACTATTATTAATAGTAGATTTTTTTTAAACGGTGATACAATTAATTATCTTGCTCTCTTGCTCTCTGTCTCAGATCACCATTAGGACACTGTGTTCCCAGACATGTCTAGGCCTAATCCAACTGGAAGTGAATGCAGTCACACTAGAATGAATGGATGTGTTAATATTCCACAAGAGTTGCCAGACTTTCTGCTGCAGTTCACCAAAGATGCCATCAGAGCTCAGCCAGAGGATATCCTTGAGTATTCCACTGTGTGAGCTCAAAAAACTATTTTAAAACACTTGAAGAAAAATATGCTTCTTTGGATTCCAGCATTTCACTGTATGTACCATATTTAATTGTAAACACACAGTGAGTGAAGTTTCAAAGCCCATACTATTTTTGTTTGTGCAGGTACTTCACAGCTATGGAGAAAGGACAGTCAGTGAATCCACATCCTGAAACCAAAATGGAACTGACAAATTAGATATTGGGAATTTTACATTCCCAAATATAATACTGTATCTTAGGTCATTTCTTGATGTGTAATTTGTGCACACTTGCAGTTAACATTCAAAGCAACACAGATTAGGCCTACTAACCTGGAATTCCTTCAAAGGTGGACATCCCTTCAAATTAGTGGATTCGGCTATTTCAGCCACACCCGTTGCTGACAGGTGTATAAAATCGAGCACACAGCCATGCAATCTCCATACATAAACATTGGCAGTAGAATGGCCTTACTGAAGAGCTCAGTGTCTTTCAACGTGGTACCGCCCTGCTAGAGCTGCACAGTCAACTGTAAGTGCTGATATTGTGAAGTGGAAACGTCATTGAGCAACAACGGCCCAACTGTGAAGTGGTAGGCCACACAAGCTCACAGAACGGGACTGCCGACTGCTGAAGCGCGTAGCGCGTAAAAATCTGTCCTCAGGTGCAACACTCACTACCGAGTTCCAAACTGCCTCTGAGATCACCATGTGCGATGCCAAGCGTTGGCTGGAGTAGTGTAAAGCTTGCCGCCATTGGACTCTGGAGCAGTGGTAACGCGTTCTCTGGAGTGATGAATCACGCTTCACCATCTGGCAGTCCGATGGACAAATCTGTGTTTGGTAGATGCCAGGAGAACGCTACCTGCCTCAATGCATAGTGCCAACTGTAAAGTTTGGTGGAGGAGGAATAATGGTCTGGGGCCGTTTTTCATGGTTCGGGCTAGGCCTCTTAGTTCCAGTGAAGGGAAATCTTAATGCTACAGCATACAATGACATTCTATACGATTCTGTGTTTCCAACTTTATGGCAACAGTTTGGGGAAGGCCCTTTCCTGTTTCAGCATGACAATTCCCCCGTGCACAAAGCGAGGTCCATACAGAAATGGTTTGTCGAGATTGGTATGGAAGAACTTGACTGGCCTGCACAGAGCCCTGAACTCAACCCCATCGAACACCTTTGGGATGAATTGGAACGCCGACTGCGAACCAGGCCTAATCGCCCAACATCAGTGCCCGACCTCACTAATGCTTTTGTGGCTGAATGGAAGCAAGTCCTCGCAGCAATGTTCCAACATCTAGTGGAAAGCCTTCCCAGAAGAGTGGAGGCTGTTATAGCAGCAAATGGGGGACCAACTCCATATTAATGCCCATGATTTTGGAATGAGATGTTCGATGAGCAGGTGTCCACATACTTTTGATCATGTAGTGTACCTCCCAGTTATCTGAACGGGGGAGCATTAGGAAGCTGGAGATTGGGTATATGATATGGAAAAGTTTGTATGTGCCAGAGGATACCTTGAGCCACATCCTTTCAATGGGAAAGTTCGGTGACTAAATTGAATGGAATAAATTCCTTACTTCATGTTGCAGTTATCTTGGAAAGGTAAATATTAATGCATTCAAAATGCTAATTATATGTCATTTCATTGTAGATCATTTCTATACATAGACTATATACTGTATCTCTCACATGACCAATAAAGTATGTGTCCCTTGAGAAAGAGGTCTTTTGACTCCAATGGGACTTCCTGGTTAAATAAAGGTTGATGCTTTATTCACCCTCTTATTCCATATCTTGACAGACCCTTAAAGCTGCCCTGAGTTACGCCTGCTACATACTGAACTGCGATCCCAACTGTAAGCCTCCAGATGCAAGTGTCATTTGAAACCTTCAATTTCTCTACACCTGCCTGCAGTTGGGAATGGGAAAATCTAACAACTGCAGATTGACAGATTTCTCGGCCAAAAAAAAAACCCCAAAAAGAGAGAGCGTCTGTGAAAAGCATTTATGACACCTCGATAGATAGGGTTTGAAGATGTATTCAAATCAGTGTGTCAATGTCAAGTCACATCACTGCTCAGTGTAAAATCATTTTATTGAATCATTTTGTATTCATTATAAATTCCTTATTTTCTCTGTATCCTGTTTTGTTTCTCACAGGAACTTGAACATCTGGATCCAACTACATGATTCATCCTTACCAATCAGATCCCATTGTAGTGGAAATAAATGTTATTCTATTTTAACTTAGACTCTAGAGTCATCCTCTTTTCTGCTTTACATTCACTGCTAAAACATTTGATCTTAAATATCACAAAGAACATACTTATTACTTTCCAAAGCAGCCTTCAATGTGATGAGATAACAGCAATATTTTCAAATGGTGCAGTCTTGTAAGCCTACAGTCAGTGTGTATGTGCGTATGTGTGTGTGTCTATGTGTGTGTGTGTGTGTGTCTGTACGTGTGTGTGTAGGTGTGTAGTTCTCCCCATAAGACCACCCCTAACACTGGGAGTGTGTCGTCCCACAGATGGACCCGCTGGGCCACCAGGTGTCAGGAAGTCACAGCCTTCCTCAACCAACCAGGTCGGCCCTGCCACCAAAATACACACTTCTCTCGGCCTATTTTAAGCTTGCTCAGCTCTGAATGTGCTGTGTAATGCATGCACACTTTGCTTTCACTACATTGGCTTTTTATGATTATCTGAGTTCAGATAAATCATGTCTGATTTGCTTTGAGATTGTGTTTGTCCTGTAGCTATATCTCCAATCATAATCAACATGTGGTAATTGAAACCCTCCTTTGTGCATTTTGTCAGCAACAAAATGCTTAGTGGAATTCAAAATGGTAATTTCTGAGACAGATTCCCTTGTTGGTTGTGTTCATGATTGGAATAATCTGTCTACTGAGCCTAGGATACATACAGGTAGATTAGATGATATTGCAAATAATCCTCTGATTACTTGGTTTGTTCCAGCTCCTGCCATTTCCATGGTCACCTGAGCACGGAATGTTCTGCAGTCTAAGTTGATCTGTGGGCCAGGCAGCCTGGGTCCATCAGACCATGACCTGTTAACAGGTCACAGAGCACTGGTCCTCTGCCAGGATCCTCATGGTTTACCCACAAACACAGACGCACAGACAGAGACAAATGCACAGCATGTGGTTAAAGCATCCAACAGCCACAACCAGGAGGAAGTCCTAATATGGACACCGTGAGCCTAAATCAGGTATAAGTCGAGTGTATAAAGCGGGAAGCAGCCTATGACTTGTCTTGGGAGAATGATCATGACTATGTGGACATTACCCTCATGATTTCAATTGTTTGGCCAAACTTTTCAAGCGAAGAGCAGCTGTACTGTACATCAAAAACATCACAGAGCCATGAAAATCAAGAGACAGTGAAATATCTCCTTTGAGTGCTTACTATGCACTGAGCCTCTTCATTGCAAGCTCTATACAGCATATTACTGAACCTTGGTTATGGGGAAATGAGGCCAAGGCACGCACTGAATGCACCCTAAAAGTTATTAACCTTTATAAAATAGATTTTGCATATCTGTAATACACAGGGAAAATAATCTGTAGGAAAAATTACTATTTCGAAAGAGATTGGCAAACAGACCACAGGATATTATGGGAGAGTTATTGCATGTATTGGGCAGATAACTACTCATATCAGACAGCTGGGGATAATTCAGTAGTACACTTTCTAACTTTAGTCAGTAGATGGTGCTATGCACCAGAAGGCCTGGGTACATTGTAATACTGTATGAATTAACTAACAATTGTTATGGATTTTGTAACATATTTGAAACAACCTCACTGTCCACAAATTTAAACAAATTGGACTTTGGAAATAACCCCAAAAAACATCCAAACACATAAATAAGTCTCAATACCTTACACATTTCAGTTTACGAACCAAAAACCTCACCTCAAAGGACATGTCAAAACTGAATGTCTTGCCACATGGCAGTATCACTCTCCAATTGGAAAAGTGCGTTGCCAAAACCAGGCCATAAAACATTCCTAGAAACCACACAGCGGGTTGACCGCTTTAATCAGTGGAGTGGGTTGGCCAATTACAGAGATACAGCCACAAACTGACAGGAAGAAAAGAATTACGCCATCATCAGGGAGATAAGCAGATCAGTGGCGCCTGAGGTCATCTCCCTCTCAAACTGATTCCTCGAAAGGTCAAGGTCAACATGGTTATACAGTAGCTATCTCTGGTCCAGGGTGTTAGAGTGGCTGCTAACTCTGAGCCCCTTAACAGCCATACTAACGCCCTGGACCAGAGCTATACAGGTGCCTACATGTTATGGTAAGGTCAGGTGCATTCTGTAAAATGTGCATTTATTGTATTTTATCCTAATGACATTTTCCATCTTTCCATCCAAATGGTGTAGTCGTTCTTAATAAGCCAGTGGAATACACTTGGAAGTTGGAGAAGTGTGGAGTGAGAAAAACACAAGAACACTCCAATAAAGCATATCAATGTTTTTCACTACATGATTTAAGATACACAACTAATGTGTATGGGGGATGATTTTTTGCCAACGCTCAGTGTTGAAACCATTTGAAACGGCCTTCCCTAGAGCCGGGTTGATACTGTATGTGGAGGGAAGCACAGAGGGGGGCTTCCTATACCTCTGTGTTTCAGACAGTTTGGGATTGTTTTGTCTGGAGTTTCGTTTGAGGCAGCACTCCCAGAGAATGTTTACTTTTACCTTTCCGGTGGGCTAGCTACTCTTGATCTGATTCCCATGCTGAAGTAGCCTACTGTAAGACCTGCCTCTTTCTGGAATGGGTAGGGGTGGGTGTCAACATTTTTACATGTAATATGAGATGACCTTATAGAAGCTGAACACCTTTAATATAACAGTGTATATAATTGTTTTGTGAAGTGTGTTATAGCTAACCTATTAGACGTTTATCATTTTGTAATACCTAAAATACAATAAGTACTCAGGAGAACTGCTTAGCCCACCCAGAGAGGTATAAATCCTATTTGCTTAACCAACACAGTTAATTAGAGGATAGGAGAGGACACAGAGTTACAGATAATACACTGATTTTCTGATGGACTGATAAACTGAAGTGTAGTAGTACAACATAGCACAATATCCACTAGAGAGCAATGACGTAACACTGATGCTGACCTCTCAATGCACAATTGGAAAATGAGTTATGATCTGTTCAAAACGTTAGATGAGGTTTGGTAAGTATGCAGTTTGACTTAGAGAGCTTCCAGCATGTGCTATTTGATCAAGTTGGTGACAGAATACCATACTAAATATCTCTTCCTTTGCATAAACCTAAGAAAATATCTCATCATTATCATCATCGAATCACACGTTCCATTGATACTTTCTCTCAAGCTCTTGGTAGTTTGTTTCTAGCATGTGGACTGTTTGGATGTTTTTCCAACATCTAGTCTGCTGACTTCTTTTTGCTTTCTGTGTTTCCTATATAGCACTGCCATCACTGAGAGTTGACAGGTTGTGAAATCAGCTGCAAGTCAAGAAATGCATTTCACCGGGTGCTGTAACAGCCAGGAGACGTGGCAGGTATCCATTCAGCCTCTAACTTGAACCCCATACTGACTAAATGACCATTCCACATGTTACAACTGCCTGCCTCAACTCTTGCCACTGCTCAGCTCCAAGAACATTTATTTTTCACAGTAATATTTAATGAGTGGTGTAAAGTACTTAAGTAAAAATACTTGAAAGTACTACTTAAGTCGTTTTTTGGGGTATCTGTACTTTACTTTACTATTTATATTTTTGACAACTTTTACTTTTACTTCACTACATTCCTAAAGAAAAAATGCAATTTTTTACTCCATACATTTTCCCTGACACCCAAAAGTACTCGTTACATTTTTAATGCTTAGCAGGATAGGACAATTGTCTAATTCACACACCTATCAAGAGAACATCCCTGGTCATCCCATACTGCCTCTGATCTGGCGGACTCACTAAACACATACTTTGTTTGTAATTGATGTCTTGAGTGTTGGAGTGTACCCCTGGCTATCCGTAAATAAATACAAAAATAAATACAACATACAAAGTATATTTAAAATAAAAAACGTTTAGACTTTTACTCAAGTAGTATTTTCCTGGGTGACTTTCACTTTTACTTGAGTCATTTTCTATTAAAGTATCTTTACTTTTACTCAAGTATGACAATTGTGTACTTTTTCCACCACTGTATTTCATCGGCACAAAAATAACTTTACACTTTAAATGGGGCTTTTTGTTTTGAGCAATCACAACCTGTCCAGGTAATGATGCGAGTAAGCCTGATAAGCTGGGCATTCAAGGTTATCAATACCTATCTATTAAGGTTTGAAAGCTGGTTACATTTCAGAATAATAGCTTTCTGATTGTAGGCAATGTGAAATAAGCACTGAATAGCCTATTTAAGTTATCTATTTGAATTTACCAGCTGAATATTGTACTAATCCTCAAATAAATAGCGGAAGAAGTTGATGGCCATTGGTTCAAAACACCCTTGAGCTGAGAGCAATATACATCATGTAGTTCAT
This sequence comes from Coregonus lavaretus, assembly GCF_964263955.1. Classification (NCBI taxonomy): domain Eukaryota; kingdom Metazoa; phylum Chordata; class Actinopteri; order Salmoniformes; family Salmonidae; genus Coregonus; species Coregonus lavaretus. The sequence goes on from NC_140003.1 coordinate 12,073,635, forward strand.
ACATAATTTACAGTTTACAAAGGCTGTGACCCAGACCATACAGTACATTTAGGGAGAGATTTGCACATTTTCAGACCTCCCCCTTCCCCTCTCGCACGACCAATGAAAGGTCTCGCAACGTAGGTTAAGAACTGACGCCAAAAAGTTTGATACTGGCAAACGAAAACCGCAAGATCTGAATAAAGTAGTGTCGGCGGTAAGTCCGACGGGTGAGTGACCTACCTGTCTTTGAAAGCGCGATTCATTTTTCTCGCTGAATTATTTTAGAAGGTTCTCTCTTCACATTGAAAAGTTTGAGCAAAGGAGCAGCGTTTCATATTGGGTGGACACTACTTTGTAGCACTCTTTGCAACGTGCTGCTAAGGTAAGTCCAAATATTGAACATTTTTGTGTTTATTTCTTTAGGTTACTCTATTATTGATGTAACTTTGTTGTTTGCATGCGTTTCTATTTTCAGCGCCCAAATACATTAACTATTTTTAGAATTTAAATTTAAATGTATGAATTACATTATTCTACTGAAATATTAGTAGCCTAATACTTTACCGCAATATTTTCAAGCTAGTGTTTTTTTAAGAGCCTTTCATTTATTGCCTTTGAGTTCTAAATTGTACATAAACACTGCAGTAGATGAATACATAATCATGTAGTGTATTTTATTTCAACATGGTTGCAGGGCAATTCGTAATGTTCTGCAAATACATCTGTGACACTTCATTTAGTATGATATATTACGTTACATTATAAATTGAATAGCAGTTGTACAATATCATGCAAGTTATAGGATGTATAGTATCATACATCTTGGAAGATGTATTGTAATGACCGCGATAGATCATAAATACATTTACGTTACATTTGATTCATTTAGCAGATGCTCTTATCCAGAGCCACTTACAGGCGCGATTAGTGTTAAGTCCCTTACTCAAGGGCACATCGACAGTCGGACCTTTAGGTTACTGGGCCAACGCTCTTAACTGCTATTCTCACACGGATCACATGGCCTGTCCATGTGAAGGCCTTATCCTTCGGCAGCAGGTGGTTTAGGTCAGTTGTTCCCAACCTGGGGTACTAGGACAAGCCCTGTACAAACCTCCTGTAGTATGAGGCCAGGCCCAGGAAGCTCTGTCTGAGGGCTCAATGAAGTCCACCCACTGCATCTCCAACACCGCCTTGTCTGCTGCCTCCTGGTGTGCCAGCGGGATACAGCGGGGATGCATCTTGATGGCTGGAGCATTGCCTGTGTCGATCTCATGCTGCACCAGATGAGTCTGACACCTCCTAACTCAGAGCAAAGCTTTGTTTGAACTCAAACAAAAACTGCCACAGCTGGGGGAATGTCACACACAGCCGTAGGGGCGGGGGCGTAGCTATGATGTGCAGGTGACAAGGGGGCTGGGAGGAAAGTCACACACTGATGTGGGGGGGCAGCCATGGGTCTCCTTGACTGCCTTAATAAGGGGGCCGTTGGGCTGCATGAATGTGACATTAGGGGGGCCATGGTGACAGCAGGCCCTCCCTGGAAGCTCAGTGTGCCCGTCTAGATCTAACTTCCTTCCATCCTTCCCCCTATTGTCAAAGTAATTATTCCCTTCCCTTTCATGGGTGCCAGCTCACCTGTGACTGTGCAGAGATGCACAGTTGTGGCCTCAAACTGAACCCAACCTGTTACAATTCCGGCTTCACCATGGTTACCGTGGATCCAGTGTCCACCAGGGCAGAGCAGGGCACCCCCTCCACAGTGACAGGGATGTGACAAAAGTCCCCAACACAGGTCCGGCCCACCACCACAACAGGTTCTATCCGCTTGCAGTTGTCTGCTTCTGGGGGAAGTGGAGCCTCGCTCCCCCGTCTGTGCTGTTGGGCTGGCGATGGTGGGGGTTGGGAAAGAGAGCCAGGGGTCCGCACTGCCCCGTCTATGCGGACCCCGAGCCGTTTCCCTGGGCTCTGGGGGACATTGGGCAATTCCTGCGGAAATGGCCTGGCTGGCCACACTCCCAGCAGACCATGGGGCCAGGGCGTGTGTTGCGTGCTGTCTGTGTGCTGTGTGCTGTCTGTAGCGATACAGCACAAATTAGTTCAGTCATTTCAGTCACCCATGCAGGCTTTTACAGCTCTGGGCTGCTCTGCACCACAGCCCGCACAGTGGGTGTGTCTCCAAACGCCCCCACTGAAGCCCCAGCCCACACATTCTCCCTCTCCAAAGCCACCTCCAAGGCATTCTGTAATGACTCGGGATGAGCCAGCTGGGTCTGTGTGCGCAGCTCTGTAGAAGAGTGCGCCTGTATGAACTGGTCGGGTGCCAGCTTGCTCTGCACGGAGGGGGGCATGTGAGCATGTGCCCGCCAAGTGAGGCTCTCAAAGTCATTAGCTACCCCCTGTAGCGGCTCCCCTGGCTGCTTGCGTCTACTACCGGTACTCAGTTTGTAGCGCAGTAGCCCTCAGTGCTCTAACTAAAGCCCCATAATCACGTCTATCCTCCGGGCTAAGCAACAACAAACAGGACAGAGCATCGTCCATGAGGCACAGAGCTAGCTTACAGGTTCACCTGCCTCATCTAAAGCCTATTCTTTTAGGTTGTTGCTATATGCCACCAAATGCTAACAGTCAGTATCTAAACTGAACAAAAATATAAACGCAACATGCAACAATTTCAAAGATTTTACTGAGTTACAGTTCATAGAAGGAAATCATTCAATTTAAATAAATAAATTAGTCCCTAATCTATGCATTTCACATGACTAGGCAGGGGCGCAGCCATGGGTGGGCCTGGGAGGGCATAGGCCCACCCACTTGGGAGCCAGGCCCAGCCAATCAGAATTAGTTTTCCCAGACAAAAGGGCTTTATTACAGACAGAAATACTCCTTAGCACCCCCCCTCCCCCTCCTCAGACGATCCCGCAGGTGAAGAAGCAGGATGTGGAGGTCCTGGGTTGGCGTGGTTACACGTGGCCTGCGGTTGTGAGGCCGGTTGGATGTACTGCCAAATTTTCTAAAACAACGTTGGAGGCGGCTTATGGTAGAGAAATGAACACTCAATTATCTGGCAACAGTTCTGTTGGACATTCCTACAGTCAGCATGTCAATTGCACTCTCCCTCAGAACTTGAGACATCTGTGGCATTGTGTTGTGTGACAGAACTGCACATTGTAGAGTGGCCTTTTACTGTCCCCAGCACAAATGCACCTGTGTAATGATCATGCTGTTTAATCAGCTTCTTGATATGTCACACCTGTCAGGTGGATAGATTATTTTGGCAAAGGAGAAATGCTCACTGTAAACAAATATGTGCACAACATTTGAGAGAAATAAGCTGTGTATGGAACGTTTCTGGGATCTTTTATTTCAGCTCATGAAACATGGGACCAACACTTTACATGTTATGTTTATATTTCTGTTCAGTATAGATAATGTGTATGAAATGCTTGATAGTGTGTTTGATGTAAACAGAGAGGTCTATTTTCTGGGTGACCTGAACATTGCCTGGTTAGCAACTAGCTGTCCTCTCAAGGGGAAGCTTCTAACTGTGACTAATGCCTGTAATATGACCCAGGTTATCACTCAACTAGAGGGCATACCAATAGGGTTGGTTCTGTGACATCCACTTGTATTGATCAAAGCCAAAGTGCCAAAGGTTGGGCCTGAAGTAATTTAATAGATCTTACAAAATGTTTTCTCAGGACTCTTTTGTTGAAGATGTAAAACATGTATGTTGGTCTGATGTGTATGAGTCAGTAAATCCAGATGCCGCACTGGGAGTACTTGTAAAATTAGTCATGCCATTGTTGACAAGCATGTTAAGAAATTAGTGGTGAGAACTGTTAGAGCCCTCTGAATTGATGATGAATTGAAAAATGGTATAGTTCAAAGAAATGATGCGAAAGAGATGGCAAACAAGTCAGGCTGCTCAGCTGATTGGTTGACATACTGAAAGTTGAGAAATTACATTACCAAACCAAGATAAATGACATAAAACACAATGGGAAAAGACTTTGGAGTACCTTAAATAATATCATGGACTTTGGAGTACCTTAAATAATATCATGGACTTTGGAGTACCTTAATTATATAATGGGCAGAAAACCCAATTGATCTCCATTGTTCATTAAAGTTGATGGGTAATTTATAACAAAACATTTCAATATTGCCAATCATTTCAATTACTATTTCACTAGTAAAGTGGAAAAACTCAGAATTAAAATGACAACATTGAACACTGAACCATCAATTTTGTTTTTAATCAAATAATGAAAAAGAAGGATTGCTGTTTTGAATTTGGTCAAGTTCGTGTGGGAGAGGAGGAAAAACGATTGTTATCCATCAATAATGATAAGCCACCAGGTATAGACAACCTTGATGGGAAATTGAGAATGATAGCAGACTGTATTGCCACCTCTATTTGCTATATCTTTAACCAAAGCCTAAAGGAGTGTTTGTATCCACAGGCGTGGAAGGAAGCTAAAGTAATTCCATTGCCTAAAAATAGTAAAGCACCCGTTGCTGGCTCTAACAGCCACCCAATCAGTTTGTTGCCTGTTAAACTGATGGAGATAATTGTGTTTGACCAAATACAATGCTATTTTTCAGAGAACAATTTAACTACTGACTTTCCACATGCATATAGAGAAGGGCACTCAACTTTTACTGTGCTGACTCAGATAACAGATGATTGGTTAAAATAAATGGATAATACAGTGCCTTGCAAAAGTATTCTTCCCCATGGCGTTTTTTTCCTATTTTGTTGCATTACAACCTGTAATTTAAATGGATTTTTATATGGATTTCATGTATAGAACATACACAAAATAGTCCAAATTGGTGAAGTGAAATTTAAAAAATAACTGTTCGAAAAAATAAATAACGGAAAAGTGGTGCGTGCATATGTATTCACCCCCTTTGCTATGAAGCCCCTAAATAAGATCTGGTGCAACCAATTACCTTCAGAAGTCACATAATTAGTTAGATTGCACACAGGTGGACTTTATTTAAGTGTCACATGATCTGTCCCATGATCTCATACACCTGTTCTGAAAGGCCCCAGAGTCTGCAACACCACTAAGCAAGGGGCACCACCAAGCAAGCGGCACCATGAAGACCAAGGAGCTCTCCAAACAGGTCAGGGACGAAGTTGTGGAGAAGTACAGACCAGGGTTGGGTTATAAAAATATATCAGAAACTTTGAACATCCCACGGAGCACCATTTAAATCCATTATAAAAAAAATTGAAAGAATATGGCACCACAACAAGCCGCCCACCAAAACTCACGGACCAGGCAAGGAGGGCATTAATCAGGGAGGCAACAAAGAGACCAAAGATAACCCTGAAGGAGCTGCAAAGATCCACAGCGGAGATTGGAGTATCTGTCCATAAGACCACTTTAAGCCGTACACTCCACAGAGCTGGGCTTTACGGAAGAGTGGCCAGAAAAAAAGCCATTGCTTAAAGAAAATAATAAGCAAACACGTTTGGTGTTCGCCAAAAAGCATGTGGGAGACACCCCAAACATATGGAAGAAGGTACTCTGGTCAGATGAGACAAAAAATTCCCCACAGTGAAGCATGGTGGAGGCAGCATCATGCTGTGGGGATGTTTTTCATTGGCAGGGACTGGGAAACTGATTGAAAGAATGATGGAATGGCACTAAATACAGGGAAATTCTTGAGAGAAACCTGTTTCAGTCTTCCAGAGATTTGAGACTGGGACGGAGGTTCACCTTCCAGCAGGACAATGACCCTAAGCATACTGCTAAAGCAACACTATAGTGGTTTAAGGGGAAACATTTACATATATTTACATTTACATTTTAGTCATTTAGCAGACGCTCTTATCCAGAGCGACTTACAGGAGCAATTAGGGTTAAGTGCCTTGCTCAAGGGCACATTTACGTCATTTAGCAGACGCTCTTATCCAGAGCGACTCACAAATTGGTGCATTCACCCTATAGCCAGTGGGATAACCACTTTACAATTTGGGGGGGGGTAGAAGGATTACTTTATCCTATCCCAGGTATTCCTTAAAGAGGTGGGGTTTCAAATGTCTCCGGAAGGTGGTGAGTGACTCCGCTGTCCTGGCGTCGTGAGGGAGCTTGTTCCACCATTGGGGTGCCAGAGCAGCGAACAGTTTTGACTGGGCTGAGCGGGAACTATGCTTCCGCAGAGGAAGGGGAGCCAGCAGGCCAGAGGTGGATGAACGCAATGCCCTCGTTTGGGTGTAGGGACTGATCAGAGCCCGACGGTACAGAGGTGCCGTTCCCCTCACTGCTCCATAGGCAAGCACCATGGTCTTGTAACGGATCCGAGCTTCAACTGGAAGCCAGTGGAGTGTGCGGAGGAGGGGGGTGACGTGAGAGAACTTGGGAAGGTTGAACACCAGACGGGCTGCGGCGTTCTGGATGAGTTGTAGGGGTTTAATGGCACAGGCAGGGAGGCCAGCCAACAGCGAGTTGCAGTAATCCAGACGGGAGATGACAAGTGCCTGGATTAGGACCTGTGCCGCTTCCTGTGTAAGGCAGGGTCGTACTCTCCGAATGTTGTAGAGCATGAACCTGCAGGAGCGGGTCACCACCTTGATGTTAGCGGAGAACGACAGGGTGTTGTCCAGGGTCACGCCAAGGCTCTTCGCACTCTGGGAGGAGGACACAACGGAGTTGTCAACCGTGATGGCGAGATCATGGAACGGGCAGTCCTTCCCCGGGAGGAAGAGCAGCTCCGTCTTGCCAGGGTTTAGCTTGAGGTGGTGATCCGTCATCCATACTGATATGTCTGCCAGACATGCAGAGATGCGATTCGCCACCTGGTTATCAGAAGGGGGAAAGGAGAAGATTAGTTGTGTATCGTCAGCGTAGCAATGATAGGAGAGGCCATGTGAGGATATGACAGAGCCAAGTGACTTGGTGTATAGGGAGAAAAGGAGAGGGCCTAGAACTGAGCCCTGGGGGACACCAGTGGTGAGAGCACGTGGTGCGGAGACAGCTTCTCGCCACGCCACTTGGTAGGAGCGACCGGTCAGGTAGGACGCAATCCAGGAGTGAGCCGCGCCGGAGATGCCCAGCTCGGAGAGGGTGGAGAGGAGGATCTGATGGTTCACAGTATCAAAGGCAGCAGACAGGTCTAGAAGGACAAGAGCAGAGGAGAGAGAGTTAGCTTTAGCAGTGCGGAGAGCCTCCGTGACACAGAGAAGAGCAGTCTCAGTTGAATGACCAGTCCTGAAACCTGACTGGTTTGGATCAAGAAGGTCATTCTGAGAGAGATAGCAAGAGAGTTGGCTAAAGACGGCACGCTCAATAGTTTTGGAAAGAAAAGAAAGAAGGGATACTGGTCTGTAGTTGTTGACATCAGTGGGATCGAGTGTTGGTTTTTTGAGAAGGGGAGCAACTCTCGCTCTCTTGAAGACGGAAGGGACATGGCCAGCGGTCAAGGATGAGTTGATCAGCGAGGTGAGGTAGGGGAGAAGGTCACCGGAGATGGTCTGGAGAAGAGAGGAGGGGATGGGGTCAAGCGGGCAGGTTGTTGGGCGGCCTGCAGTCACAAGTCGCAGGATTTTATCTGGAGAGAGAGGGGAGAAAGAAGTCAAAGCATAGGGTAGGGCAGTGTGAGTAGGACCAGCAGTGTCATTAGACTTAACAAACGAGGATCGGATGTCGTCAACCTTCTTTTCAAAGTAGTGGTGGGGGGGGGGGGGGATTCAGGAGGGAGGAAAATGTGGCAAAGAGCTTCCTAGGGTTAGAGGCAGATGCTTGGAATTTAGAGTGGTAGAAAGTGGCCTTAGCAGCAGAAACAGATGAAGAAAATGTAGAGAGGAGGGAGTGAAAAGATGCCAGGTCAGCAGGGAGCGGAGCTCTGTTCTGTGAGCTCGCAATGAGTCATCAAGCCACGGAGCTGGAGGGGAGGACCGAGCCGGCCGGGAGGATAGGGGACACAGAGAGTCAAAGGATGCAGAAAGGGAGGAGAGGAGGGTTGAGGAGGCAGAATCAGGAGATTGGAGGGAGAAGGATTGAGCAGAGGGAAGAGATGATAGGATGGAAGAGGAGAGAGTAGTGGGAGAGAGAGAGCGAAGGTTGCGGCGGCGCATTACCATCTGTGTAGGGGCAGAGTGAGTAGTGTTGGAGGAGAGCGAGAGAGAAAAGGAAACAAAGTAGTGGTCGGAGACATGGAGGGGAGTTGCAGTGAGATTAGTAGAAGAGCAGCATCTAGTAAAGATAAGGTCAAGCGTATTGCCTGCCTTGTGAGTAGGGGGGGACGGTGAGAGGGTGAGGTCAAAAGAGGAGAGGAGTGGAAAGAAGGAGGCAGAGAGAAATGAGTCAAATGTGGACATAGGGAGGTTGAAATCCCCCAAAACTGTGAGGGGTGAGCCATCCTCAGGAAAGGAACTTATCAAGGCGTCAAGCTCATTGATGAACTCTCCAAGGGAACCTGGAGGGCGATAGATGACAAGGATATTAAGCTTAAATGGGCTAGTGACTGTGACAGCATGGAATTCAAATGAGGAGATAGACAGGTGGGTTAGGGGAAAAATTGAGAATGTCCACTTGGGAGAGATGAGGATTCCTGTGCCACCACCCCTCTGACCAGATGCTCTCGGGGTATGCGAGAACACATGGTCAGACGAGGAGAGAGCAGTAGGAGTAGCAGTGTTTTCAGTGGTAATCCATGTTTCCGTCAGCGCCAGGAAGTCGAGGGACTGGAGGTTAGCATAGGCTGGGATGAAGTCAGCTTTGTTGGCAGCAGAACGGCAGTTCCAGAGGCTGCCTGAGACCTGGAACTCCAGGTGTGGGGTGCGTGCAGGGACCACCAGGTTAGAGAGGCAGCAGCCACGCGGTGTGAGGCGTTTGTGTAGCCTGTGCAGAGAGGAGAGAACAGGGATAGGCAGAGGCATAGTTGACAGGCTGTAGCAAATGGCTACAATAATGCAGAGGAGATCGGAATGAAATGAACTAAACATCTGGAAGAAGAGAGAGCAGGGCCTCCCTCACCAAAACTTCCACCTCAGAAACTATAATTGTTTCACTGAACCACCCGAACAAAAACTCTCCCAACTTCCACCTTTAGAAATCAGAATTGTTGTGAACCACAGCGGTTCAATGTTTAAAGGAGTAGACTCAACCCACTTTATTCAGCTAGCTAACTATGACACCATAGCTAACTAGCATGCTAGCATCCAATAACACACAGTTTAGCACCAACACTTGGTCACAACAAACCACCAATAGTGTGTTAACACACTAAGCAGATAATTAGTGTCCGTGTCTAGTTCCTTTCATAACGCAGCAATAATTAAACGTTGGCTAGCTTAGCACAAATATATTGTATTTAGCTGCCACAGTACAGCACACAATGGCTACTGTGTTGACTCTGTTCGAAAAACGGCTAGCTAGCTAGCTTCGTGCTACACCGAAGACAATGCCAACCTACAGTAACTACCCACAACAGCCCACGATGCCTAACTATGACACCATAGCTAACTAGCATGCTAGCATCCAATAACACACAGTTTAGCACCAATACTTGGTTACAACAGACTACCAATAGTGTGTTAACACACTAAACAGATCATTCGTGTCCGTGTCTAGTTCCTTTCATAACGCAGCAATAATTAAACGTTGGCTAGCTAGCATAAGTATATTGTATTTAGCTACTACAGTACAGTTAGCTGGTCGTGTTGGCTAGCTAGCAATGGCCACTGTGTTGACTTTGTTTGAAGAACGGCTAGCTAGCTAGCTTCGTGCTAGACCCGGCACCGCCGAAAAACAATGCTAACCTACAGTAACTACCCACAACAGCCCACGATGCCTAACTATGACGCCATAGCTAACTAGCATGCTAGCATCCAATAACACACAGTTTAGCACACAGTTTAGCACCAGTACTTGGTTACAACAAACTACATGTCTGGAATGGCCTAGTCAAAGCCCAGACCTCAATCCAATTGAGAATCTGGGGTATGACTTAAAGATTGCTGTACACCAGCAGAACCCATCCAACTTGAAGGAGCTGGAGCAGTTTTGCCTTGAAGAATAAAAAAATCCCAGTGGCTAGATGTGCCAAGCTTATAGAGACATACCCCAAGAGACTTGCAGCTGTAATTGCTGCAAAAGGTGGCTCTACAAAGTATTGACTTTTTTTTTTTTGGGGGGGGGGGTGAATAGTTACAGTGAGGGGGGGAAAAAGTATTTGATCCCCTGCTGATTTTGTACGTTTGCCCACTGACAAAGAAATGATCAGTCTATAATTTTAATGGTAGGTTTATTTGAACAGTGAGAGACAGAATAACAAAACAAAAATCCAGAAAAACGCATGTAAAAAATGTTATAAATTGATTTGCATTTTAATGAGGGAAATAAGAATTTGACCCCTCTGCAAAACATGACTTAGTACTTGGTGGCAAAACCCTTGTTGGCAATCACAGAGGTCAGACGTTTCTTGTAGTTGGCCACCAGGTTTGCACACATCTCAGGAGGGATTTTGTCCCACTCCTCTTTGCAGATCTTCTCCAAGTCCATTAAGGTTTCGAGGCTGACGTTTGGCAACTCGAACCTTCAGCTCCCGCCACAGATTTTCAATGGGATTAAGGTATGGAGACTGGCTAGGTCACTCCAGGACCTTAATGTGCTTCTTCTTGAGCCACTCCTTTGTTGTCTTGGCCGTGTGTTTTGGGTCATTGTCATGCTGGAATACCCATCCACGACCCATTTTCAATGCCCTGGCTGAGGGAAGGAGGTTCTCACCCAAGATTTTACGGTACATGGCCCCGTCCATCGTCCCTTTGATGTGGTGAAGTTGTCCTGTCCCCTTAGCAGAAAAACACAGCCAAAGCATAATGTTTCCACCTCCATGTTTGACGGTGGGGATGGTGTTCTTGGGGTCATAGGCAGCATTCCTCCTCCTCCAAACACGGCGAGTTGAGTTGATGCCAAAGAGCTCCATTTTGGTCTCATCTGACCACAACACTTTCATCCAGTTCTCCTCTGAATCATTCAGATGTTCATTGGCAAACTTCAGACGGCCCTGTATATGTGCTTTCATGAGCAGGGGGACTTTGCGGGCGCTGCAGGATTTCAGTCCTTCACGGCGTAGTGTGTTACCAATTGTTTTCTTGGTGACTATGGTCCCAGCTGCCTTGAGATCATTGACAAGATCCTCACGTGTAGTTCTGGGCTGATTCCTCACCGTTCTCATGATCATTGCAACTCCACGAGGTGAGATCTTGCATGGAGCCCCAGGCCGAGGGAGATTGACCGTTCTTTTGTGTTTCTTCCATTTGCGAATAATCGCACCAACTGTTGTCACCTTCTCACCAAGCTGCTTGGCGATGGTCTTGTAGCCCATTCCAGCCTTGTGTAGGTCTATAATCTTGTCCCTGACATCCTTGGAGAGCTCTTTGGTCTTGGCCATGGTGGAGAGTTTGGAATCTGATTGATTGATTGCTTCTGTGGACAGGTGTCTTTTATACAGGTAACAAACTGAGATTAGGAGCACTCCCTTTAAGAGTGTGCTCCTAATCTCAGCTCGTTACCTGTATAAAAGACACCTGGGAGCCAGAAATCTCTCTGATTGAGGGGGGTCAAATACTTATTTCCCTCATTCAAATGCAAATCAATTTATAACATTTTTGACATGCGTTTTTCTGGATTTTGTTGTTGTTATTCTGTCTCTCACTGTTCAAATAAACCTACCATTAAAATTATAGACGGATAATTTCTTTGTCAGTGGGCAAACGTACAAAATCAGCAGGGGATCAAATACTTTTTTCCCCTCACTGTATGCACTTTCAAGTTTTCAGTTTTTTGTCTTATTTCTTGTTTGTTTCACAATAAAAAATATTTTGCATCTTCAAAGTGGTAGGCATGTTGTGTAAATCAAATGATACAAACCCCCAAAAAAATCTATTTTAATTCCAGGTTGTAAGGCAACAAAATAGGAAAAATGTCAAGGGGGGTGAATACTTTCGCAAGCCACTGTAAGATGATAGTTGGAGCTGTATTGTGAGGATTTCAGTGCAGCCTTTGATGTTATTGATCATAAATTGTTATTGAACACTCAGTTGCTATGGCTGTACATCACCTGCCATCACAATGTTGGAGAGTTATTTATCCAGTAGAACCCAGAGAGTGTTCTTTAATGGAAGCTTATCTAACATCCAATATGTGCGGTGTCCCTCAGGGCAGTTGCCTTGGGCCGTTAACCTTCTCTATTTTTACAAATAACTTGCCACTGGTCTTACACAAAGCTAGAATGACTATGTATGCAGATCATTACACACTCTACATGTCAACACCCAAAGCCAGTGACCTCAATGAAATTCTAAATAAGGAGTTACAGTCAGTATCGGAATGAGTGTTAAATAAATCTTAAACTAAAAGCATTGTATTTGATTCAAAACATTTTCTAAGGCCTAAACCTCAGCTGGAGTTGTGTATTTAAATTGTTTTTATTTAACCAGGTAAGCCAGTTGAGAACAAGTTCTCATTTACAACTGCGACCTGGCCAAGATAAAGCAAAGCAGTGCGATAAAAACAACAACACAGAGTTACATATGGGATAAACAAAACATTAAGTCAAAAATACAACAGAAAATATATATACGAATGTAGTAAGTTATGGAGGTAAGGCAATAAATACGCCATAGTGCAAAATAGTTACAATTTTGTATTAACACTGGAATGATAGATGTGCAAAAGATGATGTGCAAATTAGCAAAATAAATAACAATATGGGGATGAGGTAGTTTGGTGGGCTAATTTCAGAATGGCTGTGTACAGGTGCAGTGATCGGTAAGCTGCTCTGACAACTGATGCTTAAAGTTAGTGAGGGAGATAAGTGTCTCCAGCTTCAGAGATTTTTGCAGTTCGTTCCAGTCATTGGCAGCAGAGAACTGGAAGGAATGGCGGCCAAAGGAGGTGTTGGCTTTGGGGATGACCAGTGAGATATACCTGCTGGAGTGCAGACTACGGGTGGGTGTTGCTATGGTGACCAGTGAGCTAAGATAAGACGGGGATTTGCCTAGCAGTGATTTATAGATGACCTGGAGCCAGTGGGTTTGGCGACAAATATGTAGTGAGGGCCAGCCAACGAGCGTACAGGTCACAATGGTGGGTAGTATATGGGGCTTTGGTGACAAAACGGATGGCACTGTGATAGACTACATCCAATTTGCTGAGTAGAGTGTTGGAGGCTATTTTGTAAATGACATCACCGAAGTCAAGGATCGGTAGGATAGTCAGTTTTACGAGGGCATGTTTGGCAGCATGAGTGAAGGAGGCTTTGTTGCGAAATAGGAAGCCGATTCTAGATGTAACTTTTGATTGGAGATGCTTAATGTGAGTCTGGAAGGAGAGTTTACAGTCTAACCAGACACCTAGGTATTTGTAGTTGTCCACACACTCTAGGTCAGACCCGCCGAGAGTAGTGATTCTAGTCGGGTGGGCGGGTGCAAGCAGCGTTCGGTTGAAGAACATGCATTTAGTTTTACTAGTGTTTAAGAGCAGTTGGAGGCTACGGAAGGAGTGTTGTATGGCGTTGAAGCTCGTTTGGAGGTTTGTTAACACAGTGTCCAATGAAGGGCCAGATGTATACAAAATGGTGTCGTCCGCATAGAGGTGGATCCGAGCGTCACCAGCAGCAAGAGCGACATCGGCCCGAGAATTGAACCCTGTGGCACCCCCATAGAGACGGCTAGAGGTTCAGACAAGAGGCCCTCCGATTTGACACATTGAACTCTATTTGAGAAGTAGTTGGTGAACCAGGCGAGGCAGTCATTAGAGAAACCAAGGCTATTTAGTCTGCCAATAAGAATGCGGTGGTTGATGGAGTTGAAAGCCTTGGCCAGGTCGATGAAGACTGCTGCGCAGTACTGTCTTTTATCGATCGCGGTTATAATATCGTTTAGGACCTTGAGCGTGGCTGAGGTGCACCCATGACCAGCTCGGAAACCGGATTGCATAGCGGAGAAGGTACGGTGGGATTCGAAATGGTCGGTGATCTGTTTGTTAACTTTGCTTTCAAATACTTTCGAAAGGTAAGGCAGGATGGATATAGGTCTGTAACAGTTTGGATCTAGAGTGTCACCCCCTTTGAAGAGGGGGATGACCGCGGCAGCTTTCCAATCTCTGGGGATCTCAGACGTTACGAGATGTTGAACAGGCTAGTAATAGGGGTTGCGATAATTTCTGCGGCTAATTTTAGAAAGGGTCCAGATTGTCTAGCCCAGCTGATTTGTAGGGGTCCAGATTTTTCAGCTCTTTCAGAACATCAGCTGTCTGAATTTGTGTGAATGAGAAGCCGGGTGGGGCATGGGCAAGTTGCAGCAGAGGGTGCAGAGCTGGTGGCAGGGGTAGTGGTAGACAGTTGGAAAGCATGGCCAGCCGTAGCAAAATGGTTGTTGAAATTCTCGATTATTGTAGATTTATCTGTGGTGACAGTGTTTCCTAGCTTCAGTGCAGTGGGCAGTTGGGAGGAGTTGCTCTTATTTTCCATGGACTTTACAGTGTCCCAAAACTTTTTGGAGTTAGTGCTACAGGATGCAAATTTCTGTTTGAAAAAGCTAGCCTTTTCTTTCCTAACTGATTGTGTATATTGGTTCCTGACTTCCCTAAAAAGTTGCATATCACGGGGGCTGTTCGATGCTAATGCAGTACGCCACAGGATGTTTTTGTGCTGGTCAAGGGCAGTCAAGTCTGAGGAGAACCAGGGGCTATATCTGTTCTTAGTTCTGACGTCTTTTGAATGGGGCATGCTTATTTAAGATTGAGAGGAAAGCACTTTTAAAGAACAACCAGGCATCCTCTACTGATGGAATGAGGTCAATATCCATCCAGGATATCCGGGCCAGGTCAATTAGAAAGGCCTGCTCGCTAAAGTGTTTTAGGGAGCGTTTGACAGTGATGAGGGGTGGTCGTTTGACAGCGGGCCCATTACGGACGCAGGCAATAAGGCAGTGATCGCTGAGATCCTGGTTGAAGACAGCGGAGGTGTATTTAGAGGGTCAATTTGTCAGGATGATCTCTATGAGGGTGCCCATGTTTACAGATTTAGGGTTGTACCTGGTAGATTCGTTGATAATTTGTGTGAGATTGAGGGCATCTAGTTTAGATTGTAGGTTGGCCGGGTTGTTAAGCATATCCCAGTTTAGGTCACCAAGCAGTACGAACTCTGAGGATAGATGTGGGGCGATCAGTTCACATATGGTGTCCAGGGCACAGCTCGCGGCTGAGGGGGGTCTGTAGCAAGCGGTAACAGTGAGATACTTATTTCTGGAAAGGTGGATTTTTAGAAGTAGAAGCTCAAACTGTTTGGGCACAGAACTGGATAGCCTGCAGAGCTCTATCGTACTATCTCTACAGTAGATTGCAACCCCACCCCCTTTGGCAGTTCTATCGAGACGGAAAATGTTGTAGTTGGGGATAGACATTTCTGAATTTTTGGTGGCCTTCCTAAGCCACGGTTCAGACACTGCTAGAACATCAGGGTTGAGTGTGCTAACGCAGTGAATAACTCAAATTTAGGGAGGAGGCTTCGGATGTTAACGTGCAAGAAGCCAAGGCTTTTACGGTTACAGAAGTCAACAAATGATAACGCCTGGGGAGTAGGAGTGATACTGGGGGCTACAGGGCCTGGCTTAACCTCTACATCACCAGAGGAACAGAGGAGGAGTAGAATAAGGATACGGCTAAAGGCTTTAAGTACTGGTCTTCTAGTGCGTTGGGTACAGAGAAAAAAAGGGGCAGATTTCCATGCGTTGTAGAATAGATTCAGGGCATTATGTACAGACAAGGATATGGAAGGATATGAGTACAGTAAATGTAAACCTAAGCGTTGGGTAACGATGAAAGAGAGAGCATCACTGGAGGCACCGATTTGAGTCGGTCTCCACGTGTATGGGGGGTGGGACAAAGGAGCTATCTAAGGCAGGTTGAGCTGGGCTGGGGGATCTACAGTGAAATAGTACAATAACAAAAAACCGAAACAGCAATAAACAAGGCATATTGACATGTGAGAGAGGCATAAAGCAATCACAGGTGTTATTCGAGAGAGCTAAGACAACAGCTGGTAATGGCGACAAAGTTTGGGCTGAGGCTAAACATAAACAGGATGCGGTACCGTAAAAAGGAACAGTCCAGCAGGCATCAGCTGTATAGCTGAGTTATCATAAGGTCCGGTAAACAGCAGTAGGAGAGTTCGGGGGTTGCTATAGCACTGGCGAGCAAGAGGCCACGGGTAGCGTGTGCTAGCGGGCCGGGGCTAGCAGATGGATCTTCGTGGTCGACATCGTAAGGGGAAGCCTGTTGTAACTACATCAGACGATTTCGTCGGCAGACCAGTCGTGTTGGATCGGTGGGGCTCTGTGTCAACACTAGGAGGTCCCGTCCGGTTGACAGAGAGGTAGATAGCCGGGAGAAGGGCCTGGCTTTAGGCTAGCTCAAGGCTGATTAGCCACAACAACGTCCATTTGGTTGCAGCTAGCTAGCTGCGATGATCTGGTGTTAAAGGTCCAGTGATTCAGTGATTCCGGCAGAAAAACCGATATGTTCTGGGTCGATAACGCGCTGTGCAGACTGGCCGATAATAGTCCAGGCTAGAGCTGGCTGGTAGGTAGTGCAGGCCACGGACAATGGTGAAAAACCGCTAACGGTGGCTAATAGCAAGTAGCTAGTTAGCTGGCTACTCCCTTCCGGTAGACAGAGAGGTAGATAGCCGGGATATGGGCCTGGCTCGAGGCTAGCTCACGGCTAACTGGTGCTTGCTTCGGGGGCAGTGGTGATCAGCCAAACAGCAACATCCATTCGGTTGCGGCTAGCTAGTTGCGATCCGGTGTTAATGTCCAGTGATTCAGTTATTCCGGCAGAAAAATCTGATGTTCTGGGTGAAAACCGCTAACGGTGGCTAATAGCAAGTAGCTAGTTATCTAGTTTCAACTGGAGATTCTAGATAAAAGGTAAGTCAATAATATAATCCGTTCCACATTGAGTGAGGCGGGTTGCAGGAAAGTATATTTTGTAGAAGGATGAAAAGTGTGATAGGGAAATATGTACGAAAAATACAAAAAAACAGGCTATTTACACAAACACACAACAAACAACACGACCGCACTGCTACGCCATCTTGGATCTTGGGTGTGACCATTGATCAAGTTGAGGAAACTAAATTCCTAGGTATAACATTGGATGGTCAATTATCATGGCCAAGTCATATTGACAAAGATGTTGTGAAAATGGGGAGGGGTATGTCTGTTATAAAAATATGTTATGTGTTTTTGACACACAAATCAACTGTACTAGCTGTTCAGGCTCTGGTCCTGTCCCATCTTGATTAATGTCCGGTATGGGACAAGTGCAGCAAAGAAAGATCTAGCAAAGCTGCAGCTGGCTCAAAACAGAGCAGCACGCCTTGCCTTTTACTGCACATACATAATTAACATCAACAACATGAATGTCAGTCTTTCCTGGTTGAGTGTTGACAAGAGATGTACTGCTTCTCTTCTAGTTTTTATAAGAAGTGTTTCTGTAATGACAATGTCACATTGTTTGCGTAGTCAAAAAACATACCCCACAAGACATGCCACCAGGGGTCTCTTCACAGTCCCCAAGTCCAAAACGAATTCACGGCAACGCACAGTATTATACAGAGCCATGATCTCATGGAACTCCCATCTCCAATTACTCAAGCAAATAGCAAAATTACCTTAAAAAAAAGTATTAAATAACATTTTAATTTTAATGTGTCTGTGTGTGCGCCGTTCCATTAAAATATTATTTAATATATTTTTTACGGTAATTTTGCTATTTGCTTGAGTAATTGGAGATGGGAGTTCCATGAGATCATTACACAAAAAGTATATATATATATATATATATATATAATAGTATAAACAATAACACACACCATTTTTAGTTGTATTGTTTATACTATTTATTATATATATATTTTTGGTTGTATTGTTGTATTTAAAATTTGTTTGACTGTCCTTGTCTATCAGTGTTTTGTTACTTGTCATGCTTTGTGTTTTTTGTGGACCCCAGGAAGAATAGTTCTTGCATCTGCAAAAGTTAATGGGGATCCGAATAAACCAAACCAAATCATGCACACCGTATTCGTCCGCCGACTCTTCCTTCACTCTCGGACTACCATGAAACATTTTCAGTCTCTCTGGCTAATCCACGTACCTAGACACCATGCTAATCCACGTACATAGCCACCGTAGTCAGCTAGCTAGCTAGCTTAATTTTTGTTTTTACTTCTGACACCAATGTAATGACCGCTAGATCATCAATAAAATAATTTTTTTTTTTATATACTTTGTTTATTGAATTTTCAGTACCAGCATTTAGTAAATAATTGCACTTGAAAGTTATTTGGTATGAATATGGAACAACAATTTGAAGACAACGATACAGCAAAACATGGAGAGACAGACATGAAAGAAAAAATAGACATTAAGTACATAAATAAGATAAAACACAAAAAAAAAAAAAAAAAAAAAAAAGGAAGAATATCTGTTTTGATCCAGTTGTTATAGGTCAGCTAGCACAGTTATTACCGTCCTTAACATCCGAGATGTCGTATATGCACATACCAGGCTTCTTACATCACCAATATATAAATATACATCACTCTGGAACTGCAGGGAAATGTATTCTTTTGACATAAGAAAAGAAGGGAGCCCACTTTGCATAAAATTTGTCTACAGACCCATTGAGTGTCTGTTTTATTTTCTCCAACTTTATGCAATTCAAAATAGATTTAATCCAAAGAGCATGAGAAGGGGCTGCAGAGGATTTCCATCTAAGTAAAATTAATCGTCTCGCTAACAACGTGACAAAGGCAATTACATCCTTATTCATTTTGGTCAATTGTATTGTGGGTAAGGAAACTCCAAATAATGCAATGAGAGGGTCTGGCTCGATCTGTGTGCCGCTTAATTCTGAGAGTGTGTTAAAGATGTCTTTCCAGAAACCAACAAGAGATGGGCAGCACCAAAACATGTGCACATGATTAGCAGGGGACTGGTTACATCGAACACAATTAGGGTTCACATCCTTGTAAATTTTTGATAGTCTTGCTTTGGTCCAGTGGGCCCTATGAATGAGTTTGCATTGGATGAGGCCGTGTCGAGCGCAAATAGAAGAGCTATGTACCCTTTTGAGTGCCTCTTCCCATAGTTCATCAGATATTTCCTCACCCAGTTCCTCCTCCCAAGAGGATTTGATATTGTTTAATGAGATGGCTTGTAGTGAGCAAATTTGACTATAGATTATTGACATTGTGCCTTTCTGATTAGGAAGAGGGGTGAGAAATGTGTCGAACTGTGTTCCACTAGAAAGGTTGGGGAATCCTGGATCTATGCTGCGGATGTAACTCCGGACTTGTAAGAATCTAAAAAAATGATGTCTGGGGAGACCAAATTTAGCTGATAGTTGTTGAAACGTACTAAATGTATTGTTAGTATACAGATCTCTGAATCTTTTAATACCGAGATTAGACCATGTTGAGAAAGCACCATCAATCATAGATGGGGGAAAAGCTGGGTTTGAGGCTACCGGAGCCAAGGAAGAGGTTGTTTGAAACCCAAAGTGGCGCCTAAATTGATTCCAGATCTTCAATGTTGTTTTGACACATGTATTGTTGGTGAAGGAGGAGTAAGGGCCTGTAATAGAGGAGTGAGCGAGGGAAGACAGTGATGCCGGTGTAGACGAGGCAGCCTCCATCTCCAGCCAAGTTGGGGGTGGGAATATTACTCTGCTCTGCAACCAGTACTGAATGATCCTAAGGTTAGCGGCCCAATAATAGAATCTGAAATCTGGTAGAGCTAGACCGCCGTCTGGTTTGGGCCTCTGCAAGAGCTGTTTTCGCATCCTAGGAGGCTTTTTGTCCCATATAAAGGGTAGAATTAGGCCGTCGATCTTTTTGAAAAATGTATTGGGTAGAAATATTGGAAGGCACTGATAGAGGTATAAGAATTTAGGGAGAGTATTCATTTTAATAGAGTTAATTCTAGCAACTAAGGAGAGGTGTAGCAAAGACCACCGTTCCAAATCGTCCTTAGTACGGGTTAAGAGAGGAGCAAAGTTGGCTTGAAAAAGGTTTTCAAACCTAATTGTGACATGTACCCCGAGATAAATAAAACTGCTGTGTGCTATTTTAAATGGCAAGTTATGTAAAGGGGATTTTTTTGCAGCCATGTTAAGTGGCATCAATTCACTTTTACTGAGATTTAGTTTATACCCTGATATGTGACCGAAGGATGCGAAAGTGGCAAGGGCAGCAGGGACAGAGACAGAAAGATTGGATGTGTATATTAATAAATCATCTGCATATAAAGACAGTTTGTGTTCGTGCCCGTATCTGACTATGCCTTTGATGAGGGGGTTGGAGCGAAGTGCTATTGCAAGTGGCTCTATGGCGAGGGCAAACAGTAAGGGACTTAAAGGGCAACCCTGACGTGTCGATCTTTGCAGAGGGAAGCGATCTGATTGAGTGTTATTAGTCCTGACAGAGGCTTGGGGGGATGAGTACAGAAGTTTTATCCAGGTCATGAATTTGGAGCCAAAGCCAAATTTATTTAGAGTGTAAAAAAGGTATTTCCATTCCACCCGATCAAACGCTTTCTCCGCGTCCAGGGATATAATGGCTTCAGAGGTATTGTTGACAGAAGGATTGTATATAATATTAAATCATCTTCGGAGATTGAAGAATGAGTGTCTATTTTTTATAAATCCTGTTTGATCCGGAGAGATAATTGATGGGAGGACTGTTTCTAGCCGCGTTGCCAGAATTTTGGCTAGAATTTTATAGTCCACATTTAGCAGGCTAATTGGACGGTATGATGCACAGTCAAGAGGGTCTTTGTTTTTTTTAAGAATAACACAAATGGTTGCTTGAGTGAGAGTATGTGGGAGAGCACCATTTACAAATGCATCATTGTACATTTCAATTAGAATAGGGGCTATTTTGGTGATAAGCTTTTTATAAAACTCTGTCGGGTAGCCATCAGGCCCTGGGCTTCTCCCAGATTGAAGGGATTTGACAGCGTTAGACAGTTCTTCAACAGTGATCGGCTGCTCTAATTTTTTTACCAAATCCCGGCCGACCGAAGGCACAGATAGTGAGTGGAAGAAATTATCCAATTCCAGTGTATCCGCTTTACTTTCAGAGGTATATAGAGACTGGTAAAATCTCTTGAACTCCTCATTGATCCCCCCAGGATCTAATGATATCCCAGATGATGTACGAATTTTTGTAATCTGAGATGATGATGATTGTTGACGTAACTTGTGAGCTAATAATTTACTGGCTTTCTCTCCTTGTTCATAGTAAGTGCTCCTAGACTTGACAAGCATTTCAGTAACCTGGTCTGTTAATAGTGTGTCAAATTCTGCTTGCAGAGTTAAACGTTCCTTATAAATATCCGGGGATGGTGAAACGGCATAAATGTCATCTAATTGGGCAATACAGCGTGTTAGCATAGATAACCTATTCCTTTTCAATTTGTTCTCATGTGCGGTGTAGGAGATAATTTCACCTCTGATATAAGCTTTCAAAGTTTCCCAGAGAGTAGACGCAGAGATGTTTGGGGTTCTATTTGTAATCATGAAAAAGTCGATTTGACTCAAAACAAAATTGACAAAGTGTTCATTACTGAGCAGTTGGGTTTTTAGTCGCCAAGGCGGTCGCTGATTGTCAACATTTTGAAAAGCTACTTCCATAGTAACAGGGGCGTGGTCAGATACAACAATTGGGTTATATGAACATGAAGTTATGGAGTGGAGGAGCCGGTCATCAACAAGGAAGTAGTCTATGCGCGTAAAAGTGTGGTGAACCGATGAGAAAAAAGAGTATGCTTTCCCAGCTGGATTAACCATTCTCCAAGGATCTGAGACTGCGAATTCAGACATAAAGGTTCGAACAACTCTAGCTGAGGTTGATAGGGTGGTAGGTTTAGTGGAGGATCGATCCAATTGTGGGTCTAACCAACAGTTAAAGTCACCTCCTAAAATCAACATATGGGTGGACATATCTGGGAGTGTAGAGAAAACCGATTTGAAAAAATCACCATTGTCCCAATTAGGAGCATAGATATTAACAAGAAGAACCTTTGTATTGAGCAGCCTACCACTGACAATTATATATCTACCATGGGGATCTGCGATCACCTTAGAACATGTAAAAGGTACCGATCTGTGAAGTAAAATAGCCACCCCTCTCGCCTTACTCTGAAATGAGGAATGGAACACCTGACCCACCCATCTGCACCTAAGACTTGAGTGTTGTGATACCTTCAGATGAGTTTCTTGGAGAAAGATGATGTGAGCTTTCAAATGATGAAGATGGTGTAGCACCTTACTACGTTTAACTGGGTTATTTATGCCCCTGCAGTTCCAAGTAAGAAAATTAAAGCCATTCCCTCCAGCAGTATGGGCTACACTAGGCTGAGTCATATCTTAAGAGAGAGAGAGGATGTGTAAAGGACAAGGTACAATGTAAACTGAAGATCTTAGTTGAACCTAAAAGCGCAAATGTAAAAAACAAAGACAAACGAAGAGGCACAAAAAACATATACAAACTATATACATGAACAAACCCTTCCCTCACACCCGCCCTTGCCGAAGCATCTCCCCAAATGAGATGCAAGCAAAACCCTAAATACGAAGAAAGTTTAGAGCTAAGCATGATAACTCTTACTCTGTGCTACCTAAGATTAGTGACCATTTAACTAGAGTAAGCCAAACATGAATAGAATGGTCCCCAATAGAGTCTAAGGAAAACTATCCTCGATTAAGAGAGGTTTAACCTCGACGCAGATGGTAAATGATCAGACTGAAACAGCCATGCAGACCCCCAGATATTGGCATTAGAGGCGGCAAACCTGGGCTGGAAATAAAGAGATAAAGAAGAGAATGACATTCATATGTCGATGAACCCAGCAGAGATGGCTTCGTTAGTCACCCATTCGGCCTGCTAACTAGCCTGCTAGGAAAACCAGCTAGCCAACCATTTGTTACAAACCATGCGGTACAACAGCCGCTTTCACGTTCTTGTTGATGAAATCTGCCGCTATAGCCGGGTCCTCGAATCTGTGCATGGAACCGTCCGGTAAAGTCAGTCTCAAAACCGCAGGGTAGATGAGGCCGAACTTCACGCCCGGGCAGGTGTGTAGTTGGCGTTTCACAGCTCCAAAGCTAGCCCGCCTCTTAGCCACAGCTGTTGTGTAGTCCGCAAATATCGAGACTCTTTTACCCTTATGTAGAAGAGGGGATGCTTCTCCCGATCTTCTCAGTATGTCGTTGCGGACGTGAAAGAAATGCACCCTGATGACAAATGGTCGTGGGGGTTCTCCATCCCTGGGTCGGCTACGCAGAGTGCGGTGAGCCCGGTCTAGCAATGGCTTCTCCTCTAGCCCGAGCAGCTCCTGAAGTAGCTGGGCCATGTACTCCGTGGGTCTTGGGCCCTCCACTCCCTCCGGTATTCCCAGTAGACGAATGTTGTTCCTCCGCATTCTACTTTCCATATCTTCGCATCTATTATCGAGGAATGCCACCCTAGTTGTCAATGAGCCGACGCTAGCCTCTAGCTCGCTAATGCGAGTGCCGTGGTCTGTAGCCCCTCGCTCCAAATCCGATAAAGTCACCCCATGTGCGTCGAGCTTATTCTGTATACTCTCGATAGATTTTTTAAGCTCGTCTTTGATCGTTGATATCTCTGACCTGAGGTTGGTAGAGAGACAGTCAATTTTTCCGAAAATGTCGGCTTTGAGGGTGCCTATCACGGATTGTAGCATCTCCACAGTCAGTGTTTCCGTGGGGCCGGCATTGGTAGCGTTCGGTGGCGGGGGTGAGTCGGGAGAAGTTGCAGGCTTGTTGCGGCTGCTCTTGCAGACTCTGTTTTTGGTCGGGTTGATGTCATTACGAATTTACATTTATTAAACTTGAACTGAGTTGTTTATGGGTCTCTTCAGACGCCTGGGCAAACAGAAATGTATGCAGTTTTGCAAAGTTAAATATATAAATTTGGTCACTAACTCAGGAGCGATAGGGAGACGCGTGCTACATCCTTGGCTTCCAACAGCGCCCTCCATCAATAAAATAATTTAAACAACAGAGGATTGAGTTCTCAAATTGAGCGGTTTATTAACAAGAACTCACAGGCTACTGTTTGGCCGTAGCCTACACCAAAAAAATCAGTAAACCACAACCAGTAACCACAACTCTCTGTCAGGATGTGAAAAGAGACTATAGCGAACTATAGCAATTTAAACCTGCGGTGCCTTTGAGTTCCAAGTGAAACATAAACACTGCAGTAGATGAACAGAAAATCATGTAGTGTACTTTATTTAGCTTTTGGGTGAGGGCAATGTTCCCGCTAAACTGCGCGCATGCTCGACCTCGCACTTCCTCCAGGAAGTGGAAGAAATGCCTTGTAGAAGAAATGCCGTGCTGCGCAAGAGATTGAACTTCACTGTGTTCGGCCCATTAGTTTGCACTATATAGATCAACGTTTTTTCTGTGGTCGAATAAACATTATACAGTGGGGGGAAAAAGTATTTAGTCAGCCACCAATTGTGCAAGTTCTCCCACTTAAAAAGATGAGAGAGGCCTGTAATTTTCATCATAGGTACACGTCAACTATGACAGACAAATCTAGAAAAAAAAATCCAGAAAATCACATTGTAGGATTTTTAATGAATTTATTTGCAAATTATGGTGGAAAATAAGTATTTGGTCACCTACAAACAAGCAAGATTTCTGGCTCTCACAGACCTGTAACTTCTTCTTTAAGAGGCTCCTCTGTCCTCCACTCGTTACCTGTATTAATGGCACCTGTTTGAACTTGTTATCAGTATAAAAGACACCTGTCCACAACCTCAAACAGTCACACTCCAAACTCCACTATGGCCAAGACCAAAGAGCTGTCAAAGGACACCAGAAACAAAATTGTAGACCTGCACCAGGCTGGGAAGACTGAATCTGCAATAGGTAAGCAGCTTGGTTTGAAGAAATCAACTGTGGGAGCAATTATTAGGAAATGGAAGACATACAAGACCACTGATAATCTCCCTCGATCTGGGGCTCCACGCAAGATCTCACCCCGTGGGGTCAAAATGATCACAAGAACGGTGAGCAAAAATCCCAGAACCACACGGGGGGACCTAGTGAATGACCTGCAGAGAGCTGGGACCAAAGTAACAAAGCCTACCATCAGTAACACACTACGCCGCCAGGGACTCAAATCCTGCAGTGCCAGACGTGTCCCCCTGCTTAAGCCAGTACATGTCCAGACCCGTCTGAAGTTTGCTAGAGTGCATTTGGATGATCCAGAAGAGGATTGGGAGAATGTCATATGGTCAGATGAAACCAAAATAGAACTTTTTGGTAAAAACTCAACTCGTCGTGTTTGGAGGACAAAGAATGCTGAGTTGCATCCAAAGAACACCATACCTACTGTGAAGCATGGGGGTGGAAACATCATGCTTTGGGGCTGTTTTTCTGCAAAGGGACCAGGACGACTGATCCGTGTAAAGGAAAGAATGAATGGGGCCATGTATCGTGAGATTTTGAGTGACCTCAAATCTTCCATCAGCAAGGGCATTGAAGATGAAACGTGGCTGGGTCTTTCAGCATGACAATGATCCCAAACACACCGCCCGGGCAACGAAGGAGTGGCTTCGTAAGAAGCATTTCAAGGTCCTGGAGTGGTCTAGCCAGTCTCCAGATC
Source organism: Coregonus lavaretus (assembly GCF_964263955.1). Classification (NCBI taxonomy): domain Eukaryota; kingdom Metazoa; phylum Chordata; class Actinopteri; order Salmoniformes; family Salmonidae; genus Coregonus; species Coregonus lavaretus. Next base: position 12,099,339 of record NC_140003.1, read on the forward strand.
TCAACCCCATAGAAAATCTTTGGAGGGAGTTGAAAGTCCGTGTTGCCCAGCGACAGCCCCCAAACATCACTGCTCTAGAGGAGATCTGCATGGAGGAATGGGCCAAAATACCAGCAACAGTGTGTGAAAACCTTGTGAAGACTTACAGAAAAAGTTTGACCTGTGTCATTGCCAACAAAGGGTATATAACAAAGTATTGAGAAACTTTAGTTATTGACCAAATACTTATTTTCCACCATAATTTGCAAATAAATTCATTAAAAATCCTACAATGTGATTTTCTGGATTTTCTTTCTCATTTTGTCTGTCATAGTTGACGTGTACCTATGATGAAAATTACAGGCCTCTCTCATCTTTTTAAGTGGGAGAACTTGCACAATTGGTGGCTGACTAAATACTTTTTTCCCCCACTGTATCAGCCCCTTTTCAATGCAACAAACCAAAACAAATCTAACTTTGCAAGACTGAGTCTGTGATTTTGTTGAATGCAGAGCCAGAGCGCAACGGAGTAGAATTCTATTGGCAGGGTAGCCCACGAGCTGTCTTTCAATCACCCGCAAGTAAATACGCTTTTCAGATCGTGTCCACATTTGTTGATTAGCAAGTTATTAGCCAAGTTATAGATAAGTATAGGTCAGCAATGGGGAGTTGCTGCTTCCTACAAAAGCACAAAACGTGTAGGATACATTTCAAGGTGTGTTTTGAAAAGCCAGTCAGGTAAAAAGCTTATGTCTTAATTAAAGGGACATTGTTATATTTTGAGAGGCTTGAATATGCAAATAAGCCAATAGGCGGAGGGGTAGCCTACATTGTCTAATTCTCTGTATGGCAATAAAAGTAAATTGTATTTTGTAAAGTGGTTTCTTGTATCATACAATACAATACAATTTACAGTCAACTATTTGGCCCATGGTGTTACAGACCAAGTAAAAAATTATTAATTAATGTCAAGCCCTTCATAATGTAAAATAGTTTTTAAAAGTCTCATGCAATGTAGGCCTGCATTGAACACCACATATAGGCTACTGTAGGCTATATCATAGAAATCAAAAGCTATTTCCATGTGAAAATGTTATGGGATTTGCTCCATTGGTTTTGTTGGTAGGCCTACATTATGCTCAAATAGCCTATTGGCTACTGTCTAAAACTATAAGGGTACAGCCTCAGTGTTCACTGTAAACGCACGCCGGAAGTTGCACGAAATTCTCACAATGTTCAAGTTTCTGCTCACAAGACCTAAAATGTGTTCAGTGCCCCAAAAAATTAGAGGGAGCATTGGGTGAGGGTCTCATCACATTTGATTGAAGTGTCTAATGAAAGTCGTGCTGGTCTTGCCCCTTCTGAAGCGTTCTAAAACCATATATATAATCGGATTGATTTAGTTTTAAAAGGAATTTGATTTCCATTGCCAGCATGGAAGTCAACAATGACCATTTATAGATTAATAATAATGAAAACAATTTCTATTCTATTCTTGGAATTTTAGATTTGGTTGTCTTATTAATGAGCTTGATCCATAATCAGTTGGACATGAGCAGTGCCATAAGTAATGAAATGCAGATGATTGAACTGAAGTCCATACATTTACATTTACATTTTAGTCATTTAGCAGACGCTCTTATCCAGAGCGACTTACAGTCCAGTTAGTAACACTGTAATAGTAATCCTCTCTCACCAGCTGTGCTCTGGCAGTTGGCTACTTTGATGGCACCCAGAATCTAAAGACTGCCTTGAATAGGAGCAGAAAGTCTTAAGTCAGCACTTTTCCTTGTCCAGAGACTGACAACAGGGGGACATTGGAGATGGCTAGTGTTGCAGTAGCTCATGTAATGTAGCTAGAGAAGGACGCTTTTGGACTGTTCTACTGATGTTCCGTGGTGGAATATGTCATAAATTCCGGTAATGTTCCCAGGTTTTCCAGAAATCCCAGTTGGAAGATTCCTGAAATCAGGAGGGAATAAGCAGGAAATCCGGTATCCTCCAACCAGGATTTCTGGAAAACATGGGGATTTTGGAAAGTTATTCGAATTTTGAATGCCTAGTAATAACTTCATTATTATAGTTTGATATGACAAATGTTTCAACTACAGTCACATTTGGCGTATGGAACTGTTATGGGGCATTGGTTAGGCCTACAGCTACAAAACTGACGACAGCACCCCAGCATCATTGTGTGGTTAAGCAATGACCTGGTAATATGTGTGTGTCCCAAATGGCACCTTATTCCCTATATAGTGCACTTCTTTTGGCCAGAGCCAAAAAGGGAATAGGGTGTCAATTGTCCACTTAAGGTAGTTGGTGAGTACAGTATATTTTTCATCATGTTTTGAAGTCCTACCGTACATGTTGCATCAAAGGTAGTGCACTACATAGGGAATAGGGTGCCATTTGGGACGTACAGTATGTTGAGAGGAGGGTTACAGGGTTGTTACTAGCCTTATCACAGTCCTGTCAGTGTCCTCTGAGCTTCCTGCTGCTATTTCCAAACAGTAGCATTGTCTCTGTACACCATGGACCCGTTATCTATCACTTACTCTTCCCAGCTGTCACGTGTGTCACGTTTACCAAAAGCCCCAACAAGTTTGATTCTACTGTGGATAAGATTAGACAGAGTGTTCACACACGTCAAGCAGTTTGGCCCAATCATTCTCCTTTCATTGTTTCCTTTATACACTGAACAAAAATATAAACGTAACATGTAAAGTGTTGGTTTCATGAGCTGAAATAAAAGATCCCAGAAATGTTCCATATGCACAAAAAGCTTATTTCTCTCAAATTTTGCGCACACGTTTTTTTACACCCCTGTTAGTGAGCATTTCTCCTTTGCCTTGATAATCCATCCACCTGACAGGTGTGGCATATCAATAAGCTGATTAAACAGCATGATCATTACACAAGTGCACCTTGTGCTGGGGACAATAAAAGGTCACTCAAATGTGTACTTTTGTCACACAAAACAATGTCACAGATGTCTCAAGTTTTGAGGGAGCGTGCAATTGGCATGCTGACTGCAGGAATGTCCACCAGAGCTGTTGCCAGAGAATTGAATGTTCATTTCTCTACCATTAGCCGCCTCCAACCTCGTTTTAGAGAATTTGGCAGTTAGTCCAACCGGTCTCACAACTGCAGACCAAATGTATGGCGTGGTGTGGGCGAGCGATTTGCTGAGGCAAATGGTGGTCACACCAGATACTGACTGGTTTTCTGATCCACGCCCCTACCTTTTTTTAAAGGTATCTGTGACCAACAGATGCATATCTATATTCCCAGTCATGTGAAATCCATAGATTAGGGCCTAATGTATTTATTTCAATTGACTGATTTCCTTATATGAACTGTAATTCAGTAAAATCTTTGAAATTGTTGCATGTTGTATTTATATTTTGTTCAGTATATTTACCTGCAGGCCCCTGTTTTATATCATCCTGGTGAGTCATGGACTGTGTCCCAAATGGCAACCTATTCCCTATATAGTGCACTACTTTTGGCCAGAGCCAAAAGGGGAATAGGGTGTCAATTGTCCACTTAAGGTAGTTGGTGAGTATATTTTTCATCATGTTTTGTAGTCCTACCGTACATGTTGCGTAGTATCCATTGATAGCAGAAATGTCCCATTCCCTACACACACTTACGTGTTGCTTTTGATATTGTTACATTTCCTCTATGGGTCTGGCCTTGAGTTCCTCCATGTCCTGTTGAGCAGTTGAATGTTCAATGTGAAAAGAACTTCACCACATAATGAGAAACACTTTGTGCAACACATAAAGTGATCTCCAGCCAATCTTGTCTATTAAAATAATAGCTCTTTAACTGGTAATTGGTTTCATTAACAGGTCCCAATAATTTGTTTCACTGGTTATTTGACTGAGGTACAGTAACTTATTGTTTGGACAGCTATTCGTCGATAGTGGCCAAATACAGTAACTTCAACTGTGGGAATCCAGGTGTTTGATCAGGCCACAGGTTTCGTCTGAAATGGCACGCTATTTCCTTATAAACTGAGTGTACAAAACATTAAGAACACCTGCTTTTCCATGAGACTGACCAGGTGAATCCAAGTGAAAGCTATGATCCCTTATTGATGTCACTTGTTAAATCCAGTTCAATCAGTGTAGATGAATGAGGAGGAGGCAGGTTAAAGAAGGATTTTTAAGCCTTAAGACAATTGAGTCATGGATTGTGTATGTGTGCCATTCAGAGGGTGAATGCGCAAGACAACTCTGGTCAAAAGTAGTGCACTACATAGGGAATAGGGTATAATTTGGGACACCTACCTTATGTGCTGTGTATTTGTGTTATCATGTGTGCTGTGGGTAATCTCACTCTAATAGTGCTGAGCGATGAGTGCTTTTTAATGTTGGTTCTGTTTCGGTTAGATTATTGAAAAATAATCACTGTTTTCGATTTTGGTTGAAATGTTTATTTTACATTAAATGCACTATGAATTAGGAGGGTTGAATGCTGTAACAACACAGAATAAAATAATTAATAAATGTCCCATGATGGTACTGACTGTGAAGGAAGGAACTGCTCTCTGTCCCTCTCGATCCCGCGTCTTTTGTCTCTTCTCTCCCTCTCTGTGTCTGCCCCACACAGACCGGACAAGTAGGCGCGCAATGGATTATGGTCATTGTAGTTAATTATCACGTTTTCTGCACTAAACTAGGTAGAATATTGGGCTGTTGGAAACTACAAATCCCTGCTACATCGCACAGTTCGGGCTTGATTTTATTTATTTCTAGAGAAACTGCGCATTGAGCTCACAGAAAAAATTGGAACTAAATTAAATTCAAATAATTGAACCGATGTCGGTCAATTACAGTGGGGAAAAAAAGTATTTAGTCAGCCACCAATTGTGCAAGTTCTCCCACTTAAAAAGATGAGAGAGGCCTGTAATTTTCATCATAGGTACACGTCAACTATGACAGACAAAATGAGAAAAAAAAATCAAGAAAATCACATTGTAGAATTTTTAATGAATTTATTTGCAAATTATGGTGGAAAATAAGTATTTGGTCAATAACAAAAGTTTCTCAATACTTTATTATATACCCTTTGTTGGCAATGACACAGGTCAAACGTTTTCTGTAAGTCTTCACAAGGTTTTCACACACTGTTGCTGGTATTTTGGCCCATTCCTCCATGCAGATCTCCTCTAGAGCAGTGATGTTTTGGGGCTGTCGCTGGGCAACATGGACTTTCAACTCCCTCCAAAGATTTTCTATGGGGTTGAGATCTGGAGATTGGCTAGGCCACTCCAGGACCTTGAAATGCTTCTTACGAAGGCACTCCTTCGTTGCCCGGGCGGTGTGTTTGGGATCATTGTCATGCTGAAAGACCCAGCCACGTTTCATCTTCAATGCCCTTGCTGATGGAAGGAGGTTTTCACTCAAAATCTCACGATACATGGCCCCATTCATTCTTTCCTTTACACGGATCAGTCGTCCTGGTCCCTTTGCAGAAAAATAGCCCCAAAGCATGATGTTTCCACCCCCATGCTTCACAGTAGGCATGGTGTTCTTTGGATGCAACTCAGCATTCTTTGTCCTCCAAACACAACGAGTTGAGTTTTTACCAAAAAGTTATATTTTGGTTTCATCTGACCATATGACATTCTCCCAATCCTCTTCTGGATCATCCAAATGCACTCTAGCAAACTTCAGACGGGCCTGGACATGTACTGGCTTAAGCAGGGGGACACGTCTGGCACTGCAGGATTTGTGTCCCTGGCGGCGTAGTGTGTTACTGATGGTAGGCTTTGTTACTTTGGTCCCAGCTCTCTGCAGGTCATTCACTAGGTCCCCCCGTGTGGTTCTGGGATTTTTGCTCACCGTTCTTGTGATAATTTTGACCCCACGGGGTGAGATCTTGCGTGGAGCCCCAGATCGAGGGAGATTATCAGTGGTCTTGTATGTCTTCCATTTCCTAATAATTGCTCCCACAGTTGATTTCTTCAAACCAAGCTGCTTACCTATTGCAGATTCAGTCTTCCCAGCCTGGTGCAGGTCTACAATTTTGTTTCTGGTGTCCTTTGACAGCTCTTTGGTCTTGGCCATAGTGGAGTTTGGAGTGTGACTGTTTGAAGTTGTGGACAGGTGTCTTTTATACTGATAACAAGTTCAAACAGGTGCCATTAATACAGGTAACGAGTGGAGGACAGAGGAGCCTCTTAAAGAATAAGTTACAGGTCTGTGAGAGCCAGAAATCTTGCTTGTTTGTAGGTGACCAAATACTTATTTTCCACCATAATTTGCAAATAAATTCATTAAAAATCCTACAATGTGATTTTCTGGATTTCTTTTTCTCAATTTGTCTGTCATAGTTGACGTGTACCTATGATGAAAATTACAGGCCTCTCTCATCTTTTTAAGTGGGAGAACTTGCACAATTGGTGGCTGACTAAATACTTTTCCCCCCCCACTGTAGTTGTTAAAAAAACAGCACTACACCCTAATGGCCTCCGGTGAAGGTGAATGACCCTATGGCCATGTAAACGTCTGAGGTGTTTGCTTATTGCGAACACCGGTGCAAAAGCCCCAAACTGTCAGAGAAAGAGTACATCTCTCCCAGCCAGGTGTTCCAGATATGCATCTCAGTGACTTAACCCTTAGATGTTGGGATCATTGATATTGGAGTACTGTGGATAGAACCAATATTCCTGTGGGTTAGCACTAGCAGCGACACCTTTTAGTGGTGTTTCTATCAGCTATTGCAAGCATTTTTACTTGCCTTGCTGAACTATATTCCATGTTTTATTTGTATTGATATTGGTTTTAAAAGGGTATGAACCTTCCTTACATTGACCATGTCAAATGTGAGGTATGAAGCACATCTGACTCAGGGCCATGCAAAACATCATTGGTCAAATAAACTGTGGAGCTCTGAATATACATTCTGCAATGTGTCAACTGATAAAGCACCAACGTCCCTATCTTGATGTTCCAAGAAAGGATTAATGAAACACAGGTCTGGCTGTGGCTTTGCTGATAGTAACCCAATGTTATTTATTTTATATTAGGGAAGAAAAATGTCATCCTGGTAATGGATTACAAAGGTTACGTTCCAATTGGCACCCTATTCCCTATATAGTGCACTACTTTTGACCAGAGCCAATAGGGCAATGGTCAGAAGTAGTGCACTATGTAGGGAGTAGGGTGCCATTTGGAAGGTGGACAGAATAATAATGCATTCAGAAAAACAACAGTTCTGCAGTTACCCACTGGGCACACACTGGTAGAATCAACGTTGTTTCCACGTCATTTCAATGAAATTATGTTGAACCAACGTGGAATAGACATTGAATTGACGTCTGTGGCCAACTTTTTTGAAAAATGTGTGTATAGAATGTCTTGATGGTTTATACAGCAAAGGGACTTTCACGCTTGTGGTTATTATAGGCCTTGCACATCCTGTCAATTAAGTGTTTTCTCAAACAGGAACCAGTTTATGTTAATGCCAGTGGCTGCTGGGAAGTCACTACAAGCAACACAACTGTTTTCATTCTCAAGTCCTCACCAAGCACATGTTTAGATTCCACCTGAGGTTATGCTCTCCAATTTTGTCTACATCAGATTTTCCATTTGATTTGGAACTGAAGAGAAGCTAATGAATAAAATACACTATTTAACTTTTAATCAAGACCATGTGTTCTTCTTTGATAGACTTGTTTAATATGATGATGTGTTAGTTGAACAAAGACTCTGAAAGTAAGCCATAATTTGACAGGCTATACAGTAACATAGTATAGACCCTAGAGGACCACAATGGAAATGGAGGGCCACAATGGAAATGGAGGGCCACAATGGAAATGGAGGGCCACAATGGAAATGGAGGGCCACAATGGAAATAGAGAACGACAATGGAAATGGAGGGCCACAATGGAAATGGAGGGCCACAATGGAAATGGAGGACCACAATGGAAATAGAGGACCACAATGGAAATAGAGGACCACAATGGAAATAGAGGACCTTATATACACTACCAGTCAAAGGTTTGGACACACCTACTCATTCAAGGGTTTTTGTTTATTTTTTACTATTTTTTACATTGTAGAATAACAGTGAAGACATCAAAACTATGATATAACACATATGGAATCATGTAGTAACCAAAAACATGTTAAACAAATCAAAATATATTTTATATTCTTCAAATAGCCACCCTTTGCCTTGATGACAGCTTTGCACACTCTTGGCATTCGCTCAACCAGCTTCACCTGGAATGCTTTTTCAACAGTCTTGAAGGAGTTCCCACATATGCTGAGCACTTGTTGGCTGCTTTTCCTTCACTCTGCGGTCCGACTCATCCCAAACCATCTCAATTCGGTTGAGGTCGGGGGACTGTGGAGGCCAGGTCATCTGATGCAGCACTCCATCACTCTCCTTCTTGGTAAAATAGCCCAAACCAGATGGGATGGTGTATCGCTGCAGAATGCTGTGGTAGCCATGCTGGTTAAGTGTGCCTTGAATTCTAAATAAATCACAGACCGTGTCACAAGCAAAGCACCCCCACACCATAACACCTCCTCCTCCATGCTTTATGGTGGGAACTACACATGCAGAGATCATCCGTTCACCCACACCGCGTCTCACAAAGACACGGCGGTTGGAACCAAAAATCTCAAATTTGGACCCAAGACCAAAGGACACATTTCCACCAGTCTGATGTCCATTGCTCGTGTTTCTTGGCCCAAGCAGGTCTCTTCTTATTATTGGTGTCCTTTTAGTAGTGGTTTCTTTGCAGCAATTCGACCATGAAGGCCTGTGTGATGCGTACTGAGTATACGAAGAGGCAGGACGCAGACGCAGGAATTAACAAGGTCAAGGTTTACTTAACAATGAGCAAGATAAATAACAAAGATAGAGTAAACGACACGAAGCTAAACAATCACACACAACATCATCCAGAACAGTCCAGGGCTAAATAGGGGTGGTGATGAGATGATGAGGTGCAGATGCGCTGGAGGTGATCAGGGTGCGTTGGGTTTCCATTCCGGTGTAGTCGAGGTGGTGCGCTCAGACCAGTGGCTCAGTAGACAGGCGAATCAGAGCGCCGGAGGGGAGCAACGGGAGGAGACGTGACAGCCTGATTCACACAGCCCCCTCTGAACAGTTGATGTTGAGATGTGTCTGTGACTTGAACTCTGTGAAGCATTTATTTTAGCTGCAATTTCTGAGGCTGGTAACTCTAATGAACTTATCCTCTGCAGCAGAGGTAACTCTGGGTCCTCATGAGAGACAGTTTCATCATAGCGCTTGATGGTGTTTGCGACTACACTTGAAGAAACTTTCAAAATTCTTGAATTGTTCCGTATTAACTTACCTTCATGTCTTAAAGTAATGATGGACTGTCATTTCTCTTTGCTTATTTGAGCTGTTCTTGCTTTAATATGGACTTGGTATTTTACCAAATAGGGCTATATTCTGTATACCCCCTACCTTGTCACAACACAACTGATTGGCTCAAACACATTAAGAAGGAAAGAAATTCCACAAATTAACTTTTAACAAGGTACACCTGTTAATTGAAATGCATTCCAGGTGACTACCTCGTGAAGCTGGTTGAGAGAATGCCAAGAGTGTGCAAAGCTGTCATCAAGGCAAGGGGTGGCTATTTGAAGAATCTCAAATATAAAATATATTTTGATTTTGTTTAACACTTTTCTGGTTACTACATGATTCCATATGTGTTATTTCATAGTTTTGATGTCTTCACTATTATTCTACAATGTAAAGAAAATAAAGAAAACCCTTGAATGAGTAGGTGTGTCCAAACTTTTGACTGGTACTGTAAATCAGCCTTCTTTGGGCTTTTAAATTCAATCAATCAAAAAAACAATTAACCAATCAATCTGTCCATGTAAAGATGTGCAGCTCTGTTTGTCCTAACAGCTGTACTGTACCTACTGTACCTTAATGTGTTCCTACCTTATACACTCATTTTCTCCATGCAAACAGGAGAAAAAAGGAATAAGGACGCACACAAACCCCGCCGCAGGACAGGCAGTGTTGGAAACGCCACCGAGTAAGCATCAGGCTTCCTGACCACTGAACAGTAGCAGGTCTTGGTCCTCCACTGCGCCTCCTGCTGCGAAGGCAGACCAACACAGGAATACAGTGAGTCGGCGGTTCTCTCTGATTTTAATGTTTCCCTTTCTCTTTCTGTTGTGCATGCTTTTTTGATTACTGAATGTTTATTGTATGTTTTATTAACTGTTTTATAGTGTTGACATGAAAGTGAGAATGCAACACAGTGTATGGTGAAGTCATCATGACGTCAGCTAATGTCTGTCCACTGCAGGGCAAATATCATGCAGTATCATCATATCATATGTGTCACTGCTGGGCAGAGAATCCATTCTAATTCTTACATTGCCGACATGGTAATGCAACATTATCTGATCCACTGTGAGACTTGACTTTGAAGTCTTTAATTATTTACAGATACAGGTGAATAGATTATAATGTGTTAGTAAATGTTGTAGCTAGACCGCATTGACTTTGGGGCCCTCCATGCTTCTTTCATTAGATCATTTCATATATAATATGACTAACAGGTGTGCTCTGAGCTCAAGCTAAATCCTTCATCTTCATCCTTAATGGTGTGATGCTTTTGTTTGAGGGCAGAGCATGTCAGTCTCATAGCTGCACTGTTTTGAATGTGTCATATGCTATTACCGGTCTCATGCCACATCTGTGAGGTAATAACCCAATGGCAAAGGTTTTATTATGGCAGCCTATTCCTTCGAGTGCACTATTTTTGACCAAAATCACACTGCAGAGCCACTCAGTAACCCTGATCTGACACCTGTCTCACAACACCGAAAGAGCAAGAGGGCTTGACGCCACATCAATTAAACCGCTGTTTTGACATTATTAATCCCATGTGATGTTGTGTGGCATTGTGTAGAGGTGGGATATGAATTGTGTTAAAATAAAGGCTAAACTCAAATTATTAATTTTTTACGCTTGAAAACCACTGCCATTAAACCATACGGTACAATAGTATTTTTTTAAGCGCATCAATTAAATGGAATGTGGCTTGAGATTTCACCGCTTGCTAAAAGGTGTGACTGACTCCCTTTTCACAATGGAACAGTTAGTTACTCAAATACCTTTGCTTTTCCTACCCTGTGCCCCTCTCACGTTCATTCTCAGGGGGCTCCGGCTGCAGCTTCATATGGCTTGCAGACTGCAGACTGAGGGCCCTGTGTTTAAACCAGAATTAGACATCTAATGTCTCAAAACAGCCACGATACATTTCACTTCTACTTGTCCCTCCTTGGTGGTCCCAACTCCTCTATTGAGACAGTACTGATTATAACACATTCCACAGATGGGATACGCAATGACCAGGGCATATGTCCAACTGACCGTATGTTTGTATGTACAGTATGTGGGTGTTATGCTTATTTAGCTATTCTAATGTATTAGATTAGATTCACAGGGATAAATGTTGGCCAGCTAGTGTGAGAAAGAGCACATACTGTGATCCAGTGAACTTTGAGTAGTCAAATATTGTGGTTGTATCATACAGGGAGCATTTTTGTTACTACTTTTGCTTGGTCGCTTATTTGACTGTTGATATATGGTGGAGGCTGAAAAGGTGTCTGAGAATGCAGTTTCTGTGAACGCCTCAAGGGAGGTATTTCCCCCCAAAACATCAGGAAAGGGAAGTTGCAGTTATTTTCTAATATTTCCTTAACTACTTCTACAGCTAAGTTACGGCTTGCCAGAGCTAAGCAAGGGCGTAATAAGAATAACAAGCTCAAAACTGTTAAAGTAATGACTGTGAATCAATGGATGACCATTTCTTTTATCTGTCGTTATTATGGTTGACACGGATTTGGCAAGAGACCAGATGGTTGATGGATTGGATTCAAGAGATGGTACAGTTGAAGTCGGAAGTTTACATACACTTAAGTTGGAGTCATTAAAACTCGTTTTTCATTTTGGCAAGTAAGTTAGGACATCTACTTTGTGCATGACACAAGTAATTTTTCCAACAATTGTTTACAGACAGATTATTTCACTTATAATTCAATGTATCACAATTCCAGTGGGTCAGAAGTTTACATACACTAAGTTGACTGTGCCTTTAAACAGCTTGGAAAATTCCAGATAATGATGTCATGGCTTTAGAAGCTTCTGATAGGCTAATTGTGTGGATATATTTAAGTAACATGTCAAGACATCAGTCAGGAAGTTCAAGCTTGGTCGCAAATGGGTCTTCCAAATGGACAATGACCCCAAGCATACTTCCAAAATTGTGGCAAAATGGCTTAAGGACAACAAAGTCAAGGTATTGGAGTGGCCATCACAAAGCCCTGACCTCAATCCTATAGAAAATATGTGGGCAGAATTGAAAAAGTGTGTGCAAGCAACGAGGCCTACAAACCTGACTCAGTTACACCAGCTCTGTCAGGAGGAATGGGCCAAAATTCACCCAACTTATTGTGGGAAGCTTGTGGAAGGCTACCTGAAACGTTTGACCCACGTTAAACAATTTAAAGGCAATGCTACCAAATACTAATTGAGTGTATGTAAACTTCTGCCCCAATGGGAATGTGATGAAAGAAATAAAAGCTGAAAGAAATAATTCTCTCTACTATTATTCTGACATTTCACATTCTTAAAATAAAGTGGTGATCCTAACTGACCTAAGACAGGGAATTTTTACTAGAATTAAATGTCAGGAATTGTGAAAAACTGATTTTAAATGTATTTAGCTAAGGTGTATGTAAACTTCTGACTTCAACTGTATATAGCGACAGGAATCACTTCAAATAGAATTAAGATCTTATCCCCAAATGGCACCTTATTCCCTGTACAGTCTTCTATGGGAGCTGGTCAAAATGACTGCACTACATAGGGAATAGGGTGCCATTTGGGACGCAGACTATAAAAGTGAAGTGCATTATCAAAACAATTTACAAAAAGTAATTATATCCTGTACAGAAATATGGGGGATGTGCAGCTTGTGACAACAACACAGATCTCCAAGACCAGCCTGACACTAGGCCGAGGTTCCCCAAGTCAGGAGCCTCCAGCCTTCACTCTCCCACCCCGCAATGCACGGGTCAGTCCGGGGGGGACAGCGCGGCTGGATGGGAAGGTATGGATCTCTCTCTCTCCTTCCGTCTCTCAAAATCCCCTTCTTTCCTCCTGACTTTGTACTGATTATATCTGTTTCTTTTCAACCCGCCCCAGCGTGTGTGAGTTCTGCATGTTGCATAATTTTCATTGTGTTTGGAGTGGAGGTGCTGAAGCGGACTTGTTGCCCTTGGGTCAAGGCCTGATGTTGACTCCCACCGCCTGTTAGCAGACAGAGGCTGTGCCAAGACTCCTTACTGTGCTGTTAACTGAGCACTCCTTGGCATCCCTCTCTGGGCATCACTGGGTTTAGGGGTTGATTTGGGATTGAGCATCAGTCTCCAGTTATCAGCTGACTCAATGTGGTCATTGAAGAGCAAGCAGGCTTTGTACAACAACAAAAAAAGAGTCTGAGAATGCTTTTCCCAACATGTAATTGAGGCTGACAGACAGTACTGTCAGGTCATTACATTTACATTACATTTTAGTCATTTAGCAGACACTTGATTTATCCCAATGGTCCTTTTGGAGAACACTGCTTAAATTTCCCATTTCAATCTGATTCAAGCATGGTTAATTGTTATCCTAACAAAGGAAGAAAACTCTTCCCATTTTTTAAAAAAAGTTTACAAACCGATAAATCTTAGGCTATACTTTTAAGAAGGCACTTAAAAAATTGGGAGGAAGTTATAGAGGTAGATTAAAGGTCTATCATGGGTGAAATGCTAGTCAAGAAGAGTAATATAATATATGCCATTTAGCAGATCCAAAGTTACTTACAGTCATGAATGCCTACATTTTTGTATGGGTGGCCCCAGTGAGAATCGAACCCATACACTACCTGCTGAGCCAGACAGGACCACATAATGCATTTATAAAGAACACTTTATTATTTTCATAACTATACCTCGAGAGTGTGGGTCTTTTGTTGTCTATTCTTTATTTGTTATCCCAAAACATGCATGATTTACACCGTCCACTGCACATGTCAACATCCCAGTCGAGCTACACCAACTCTCCAGTGGACTTGCTCCATGTTTGGAAACGTTCCATGTCGCCTTATGATGTTTTGACATCCCCCAGAGGATCGCCTCTGCTGCTCATATGCCCTAGTCTCAGTTCTTGTAAAGTCTCCCCACTGCTTTCCATGTTAAATGGATAGTTCACCCAAATTACAAAATGACATGTTGGTTTCCTTACCATGTAACCAGGCTATGGACAAGGTAATCCATGCTTTGGTTTTGTTTATCTGGCCACTGTCTCCAGATGCTAACATTTTATAACATTTTGTAGTTTGGGTGGACTATCGCTTTAACAACATGAAGGCAGTGTTATGGAAATGCATTGAGTGGGCTCTCTCTCTTAGATTGGAAAGGATATGTGATTAACAAGACTGTAGTGTTACAGAAAGCAGGCTCCTGTCACTTTGTGTTCACCTCCACTCGACCCATCCACCTGGTTTTCATTTGGCTTCTCTGTCTCTGATTTCGTTTGGTCGGAATGTTAAACCGTGTATTTTTCCATATATAGACACACCCTATGTTTGAATAAAAACAACTATATGTAGGCTACTGAGCTTGTCTGATGCTTTAAGCACTGAAATAAAAATGAAGACTCACAAATTACTAAAGAGGGAGCCAGAGATCAACATAGTCTAACCAGAAGGAAAAAACCTGTTCTGACCCGACCCCCCTCCTCCCGCTGCTGCTGGCCTATGCAGATTCTGCCATTAAGCTCCTGAAGTTGCCGGTAATAGGCTACACCAGCGGTCGGCAACCTTTTCCATTGGAGTGCTAAGTTATCGTACCATTTCTACTGCGTGCCAGTTATGATTTTCATATGCACATTTTCATGGAACAGTTTCATTTCATTTATAATAAAGTCTTCATATCTCAAAATCAATGTCAAGTGGTTAATAAAAATGATATCTAAATGAAATGATACAAATCTAAAAGTAACTTCTATTGCCATTTCCAATATGTAAAAATAACCTACATGAAGCCAACGAATAAAAACATTGCAGCCCGCAGGTAGAAAATATCCTGATAAAAATAAATATCCTATAAATCACATTGGCCTGTCTGCAAAGAACTTGAAACATTGTATCAATTATTAACTTTCTAGCAAAATTGCAGCATTGTATAAAATATTCTGGGCCATCAGAGTTTCCTGCGCCAGTGAGCTGCTGACAGACCGACACAGCTGTAGGATATTTGCGCAAGGGATAAGATGTAATCAGGTAGGCCTATTTAATGACGTTTCCACCAGATCAGAGCATAAAATATTTCTCCCCTTTCATGCTGAGTGGTTATCGAAAGAGAGAACTGGAAAGATTTTTCAAATAGGCTACATTGAGGAACTGTTGTCATTCTCAATTGATGTAAAAACAGACTTTTGTTTACTTGCTGTATGAGGCGAAGAAAAAATTACTTTGTGAAGCTCCACAGTGATGGTGAGTTAAGACAATCGGAAATAGGATCAGATCCCCAAATGGGCACATTTATAGGCCTACATTTGCGCACAGGCCTGGTAGCCTAGGCCTACTTCTATGCGTAATCAGGTGTGTGTCCTTACTCAAGATTGACAGGAGCGCTCCAAACAAAAGACAATTAATAAATTGACAACTCGTAAATTAAATTAAATAAACCAAAACTTTTTTCTCACAAGTGTAGCCTAGGTTGTGCGCTCTGCAAACAACGTGTCCACTCCTACAATGACAATGGTAAGACTGTAATAATAATAGTAATATATTGAATGCATTAACAGAAATTACCGTAACAAAACAAACATTGTTGATGATAAATTATGGTAATTAACGGTAAATGTACCACTGGTGAGACTGGTGTGCCATCCCCGTGTGCCATCCCCGCAATGGATTAGTCCACTCAGACATGTGTGAATCAGACAGGTGTCTCCTGTGCCATAATTTTTGTATATATATTTGCCACTACTCAACAACAACAAATCTTGGTCGACCAACAGCCTATCGACCAAACAATCGACCAGTCGACTAAATGGGGTCAGCCCTAATCCAAACTACCTGTTTCTTTTTTGTTTAAAAAGGTTGGACCTAAACCAACCAGTGCTCTCGACTAAGATGCAATGGGAATGTAAAAATCTCCCCTATCTTCAACTTTATCCGGCTTCTCTAACTTACCATCTTTGCATATGTGTAGCCGTCAATGAGCTTCCACATTCCGTCGAATTTTGCCTCTAATGTCTCATGGTTCTCTGATTACTCTCGCTGCCCGCAAACCCTTGTGGTCTGCTCCTAAAACACAGCGGGTAAGGCAGAGGAAATTGAAATATAAATGCCGCTGCAGAACCTGCCACTGCTGTCTGGAGCCAGGGCTGGAGCCAGGGAAGCTGCAGGAGCATAAAGCTGAATGCCTGGGACTGCTGAGTGAGTTAGAGAGGAGAACTGGACTGGCTTTGTGTCCAGTGACTGTACCTCAGACGCTCTGTCAGAATCCATTTAGCTGTGGTCACAGATGCTTAACACCACAGAGCACCACATGTTCACTGAGTCCAGGTTAACAGTGGCCAAAATGGCTGCCTGCCCTGAGTTAGCCTGGCCTCTACAACAACACTAGGACCAGGCTGATGGCCATAGCAGTGGTGTCATGCTTTGAGTATTTGATGAAAAAAACTAAAGCCACTGCTGGTTCCTGATTGTTAGATAAATATACTACCTTGTTTAGCTTTATATACAGACTTGTTACATACAGTGGGGAAAAAAAGTATTTAGTCAGCCACCAATTGTGCAAGTTGGCCCATTCCTCCATGCAGATCTCCTCTAGAGCAGTGATGTTTTGGGGCTGTCGCTGGGCAACACGGACTTTCAACTCCCGCCAAAGATTTTCTATGGGGTTGAGATCTGGAGACTGGCTAGGCCACTCCAGGACCTTGAAATGCTTCTTACGAAGCCACTCCTTCATTGCCCGGGCGGTGTGTTTGGGATCATTGTCATGCTGAAAGACCCAGCCACGTTTCATCTTCAATGCCCTTGCTGATGGAAGGAGGTTTTCACTCAAAATCTCACGATACATGGCCCCATTCATTCTTTCCTTTACACGGATCAGTCGTCCTGGTCCCTTTGCAGAAAAACAGCCCCAAAGCATGATATTTCCAGCCCCATGCTTCACAGTAGGTATGGTGTTCTTTGGATGCAACTCAGCATTCTTTGTCCTCCAAACACGACGAGTTGAGATTTACCAAAAAGTTCTATTTTGGTTTCATCTGACCATATGACATTCTCCCAATCCTCTTCTGGATCATCCAAATGCACTCTAGCAAACTTCAGACGGGTCTGGACATGTACTGGCTTAAGCAGGGGGACACGTCTGGCACTGCAGGATTTGAGTCCCTGGCGGCGTAGTGTGTTACTGATGGTAGGCTTTGTTACTTTGGTCCCAGCTCTCTGCAGGTAATTCACTAGGTCCCCCCCCGTGTGGTTCTGGGATTTTTGCTCACCGTTCTTGTGATCATTTTGACCCCACGGGGTGAGATCTTGCGTGGAGTCCCAGATCGAGGGAGATTATCAGTGGTCTTGTATGTCTTCCATTTCCTAATAATTGCTCCCACAGTTGATTTCTTCAAACCAAGCTGCTTACCTATTGCAGATTCAGTCTTCCCAGCCTGGTGCAGGTCTACAATTTTGTTTCTGGTGTCCTTTGACAGCTCTTTGGTCTTAGCCATAGTGGAGTTTGGAGTGTGACTGTTTGAGGTTGTGGACAGGTGTCTTTTATACTGATAACAAGTTCAAACAGGTGCCATTAATACAGGTAACGAGTGGAGGACAGAGGAGCCTCTTAAAGAAGAAGTTACAGGTCTGTGAGAGCCAGAAATCTTGCTTGTTTGTAGGTGACCAAATACTTATTTTCCACCATAATTTGCAAATAAATTCATAAAAAATCCTACAATGTGATTTTCTGGAGAAAAAAAATCTCAATTTGTCTGTCATAGTTGACGTGTACCTATGATGAAAATTACAGGCCTCTCATCTTTTTAAGTGGGAGAACTTGCACAATTGGTGGCTGACTAAATACTTTTTTTCCCCACTGTACATAGTTGCTAACATGTGTGCACCACCACTGCTACCTGTAATGCTCCACATGTCTAGGTCGCTCACACAGGAAACTAATCGCTCCTCCATGCGTCACCCTAATCTATGGGTTTATTTTCATTTGTCTAGAATGTATTTAAGATCTTAACAGATTCCAGTTGTATTGGATGAAATGTGAATAGGGACAAATCAAAAGGATCCTAGTTATGGTTGCAAAAGTCTGGTAACTTCCCCCAAATTCCCAGGTTTTCCAGAAATCCTGGTTGGAGTATTCCAGATTTCCTGCTTATTTCTTTCGGATTCCTGGAATCTTCCAACTGGGATTTCTGGAAAACCAGGGAATTTTGAAAAAAAAATTGAAGAAAAAATAAAAAGTAATGTAAGTCGATAAGAGCGTCTGCTAAATGACTAAAATGTTAATGTATATTTTGGGAAAGTTGCCCTAGATCCAAGTAAGTCTCACCCTCATAATTCCCATGCTAAAGGATACACAGTTATGACTGCTGTCGTGACAGTCCCCTGACATAATGTATGGAAGCGCGTCATTGAATTCCTCTGAAAATATTGAGATGGCCTGAAAATAGCTGCGTCGAGCAATTCTGGTCATTGACAGCAATACCTTTTTTCTGAGTTTTCTTATATTTCTCAGATATAGGATGGACACCTCAATCTTGTTTCTTATGATTAATTATTTTACTGTATATTTTGCCATTTATTCATGTGCTATTCAATGCGTTTCTATGGGCTATAGGAGTAAAGGCCAAATTCAATTTTTCGGCCCAAAAAATATATATATGTATTTTGTTATACCTACAGGGGTCCTAAAATTGTAAATCAAATGGCTAAATGATACATTTTATGACCATTTTAAAACAATTCCATACGTTAGTTTAGTAGATATTGCGATTTAAGGACTTAGGCCTACATGGGTTAAGTCTGGAGCTGTTTCCTGTGAGTATAGAACTAACTGTTGCATTTGAAGGGGCTCCAGTTTGGGGAAACTATTCTTGTAGAACCCCATTATAGCACTCTTGTCTGAGATACTGATAATATACTGTAGGTTCATACACAGAGATCCTACTATGTAATTCTATGGGTTCATATAGGTTGATGTTGGGTATAGTCACCCACTGTGATATTGAAACTACTTTAATTAAGTACAGCTAACTTGAATATCGTTAATAAAGCTTTACTGTAAAACAGACAATGGAAAAACTTTCCCCAGGCAGACTGCTCGTCTGGTTCACTTCTGTTCTGGCACATTAACAATATGGATAAAACTGTTATTTAAAGTTCCTAAACACAGACAGCTGTGTCTGTTCCTCTCTTGCATTCTTGCGCTGCACATTGGACCAACAATAACAATACCTTCAGCTCTAATTCTCTAGCTCTTTCTGTAATGTTTTGGCGTTTTAACCTTCATACAGTAATATTTGTCTGATTCTAACACAATTTTACATTTCCATTACCGCTAAATGTGAGACATTACTGTTGATATCAAACTAACGATAAATCCAACATCTAACTAATGTAATTTGAAGCATGTGTATTTTTGTTTTGAGGACAGTCTAGCCTCTCCACTTCGTAGTCCTTTGTGATTGATTGGTTGGTTGTGATGAGGGTGAGATAGCCAGCAGTGCAGTGTCTGATTTAGTGCAGCCTGACTGTCCAGTGCTGAGCAGACCTGGGTTCAAATACTATTTGAAATCATTTCAAATACTTTATCTGTGCTTGGTTGAGATTGCATGGCTTAATGGACCAATAAAATAGTCCCAAAACTGTAAACTCTGCCCATCTGCAACTCCAGGCAGGCTAGAACAAATGCTCAAAGTATCTGAAAGAATTCAAATAGTATTTGAATCCAGGTCAGGTGCTGAGACCGAGTAGATCAATGGAATGCGTCTTCATAGGGATTAAAATATCTTAGTCTTGTGACTTGCTTCCTGAGGAATTTATTTTTTCAGAGCTACTGGAGCAGAAACCAGTCAGCTCCAGTTCTGCTTGGATGAGCTGAAACAATGCAGAATTTTTCTCCTTCAACAATTACAATATGGGCAGTTTTACAGTAGTACCTGAAACTGTGACGGCGCTAAAACATGGTTGTGTGCTGTGAGAGAATCTTGGTGAAGGAATTGTAGAAATACCCTAAGACGATAGGTTCTTCAGTATCAATGTGATGAAACACCTCAGACATCTGCCAGCCAAATGCTACAGGCACGCACACACACAGACACTTGAGGCGGCCTCCCACCACCTATGATTTACAGATCTTCAAACAAGGGTATCAAGTGCACAGATGTTTCCCGGCTCCCAGGAGGAGGTAATGTGTCAGGGAGTTTGTTACTTTGTTCTGTTGCTGTCCCAGGCAGCATCCATCACTACTGAAGGCAAGATCCATCACCTCTCCTTAGGACTGCTTCCCAAATGGCACCCCATTCCCTATATAGTGCACTACTTTTGACCGGGGCCAATAGGCACTATATAGGGCGGAGGGTGCCATTCTTATGCTTGTCCAGATTGGAGCCTTTTCAAATGTACTGTGTTGCGTAGGGGAAACTTGATTTCTCTTTTATCAGAACTGTGCACGTTCTACTCTAGTCAGTGTTTCAGCCCAATGCAGATGATCATATGGTATCTGTCCTGCTTCTGGAGCTTTCTGGAAGGAGTTAGGCAACGATTATTTGTCTCCGGTCTTTGCCCAGGGGAGCTACTGGCTCTGCTAGGTTTCATTGCAGAGGGATGTTTGTGCTGTCTCCTCTCTGTTGATGTTCAATGGAAAAGAAAAACCAGAAGCTCTACCAGATCAGAGTTGGACAATATTGATGTGTAAATAAGTGTCCTGTGTGGCTCAGTTGGTTGAGCATGGCGCTTGCAATGCCAGGGTTGTGGGTTCGATTCCCACGGGGGACCAGTACGAAAATGTATGCACTCACTACTGTAAGTCGCTCTGGATAAGAGCGTCTGCTAAATGACTAAAATGTAAATGTTGGTCAATGGGCGGTGTTTCAGGATTACTGATGTGGCATAATTGCATCCTCTCCTAAAAAGTATACACGAAATACATTCATAATATGTTTCCTTTGCCAGAATAGCAAGTGAAAACTCTTACTGGAATTGTAGTTCCATATATTCTACAGTAGACAGTGCAGTTGTCCATCGCTAACCAGCCTAGTGTCACCACATTTACAGTACATGGCCTTTCTCTTCCCGGCAGGCACGTTTTTGTCATGCTCCAGAGCCATGTTCTCAATGAGAGGGGATGCTCCTGTGAAGACAAGGAATGTCCACCAGCATGGAGGCAGGCATCTGACATGCCTCCAGCCTCTCTCTCCCCAGCCTCCTAGTCATTTAATGGCCTTCCAAGGGAAGAAAAATGCTATATTACATAATTACGAGCCAGTAGGAAAATATAGGGGGAACAGCATGCGAGGGAGGCTGTGAAAGGTATGCCGCCAGAAACCTGATGGTGGCTGAAAGTGCTCGCCTATTGAAAGCAGATGTGGACCACTGCTAGGCTATTCCTACAAGGCTCCACCCTCACTCACCGCTCAGCTCACTCCTCTGACCAGTGTTGGAGAAGCGGACATCTTTCTTCTTCTGCTGGTTACATTCAAATGTTACATTGGTTAATGGCGTACATTGTCGATATTGGCTACATTTTGAAGGCCTTCTTCATCGTCTCATCCATCCACTGGCCATTGTTAGGAATGGTAGTTAAACACTGGTGATTGTCTTTTGCATGTGTAATTCATAGCAGCTATTTGGCAGTGTGGCTTGACAGTGTCAGCAAAGCCAGGAAAAATAAAAGCTTGATGTGATGAAGACATCAGGTTTTGTTGAAACAACAGTCAAATACTTCATTATTTTCCTTGCAATGGAATGTTAGTTCAGGATTAAACATTAACTCCATGTCCTTAAGTGATGTGGGATTCCTCACCATCATGTGGACAGTGGCTATTCACAGCACTGTGAGAGTCAACTTATTGATCACTCAACATCATCAAATGACCAGACAATGCTCGGTTGTGGCGTTATCAGTTGTTCTATCTGGGAATAGGGTGCCATTTGGGACGCAAACATACTGTATTCTGACCCCATCCAGTGGTAGAAATCACAACTTTGTGTGATGTATGCTACGATGCAGGTGGGAACACATGAATAGGTTCTGATGTATGTCCATTGAGCCAGCGGACAATTATTCTCCTAGAGTCTCCGTCAGAGGCCAACGCCAGCAGTAATCCACTGCAGGTGTCTTCCAGAATACAAAGTTGAAAAGTCATTCTGAGTACAAGACGTTAGAGAATTACTGGGACAAATAAACCACAGGCCTATTTCTTGGGGAATGAAAAAGACAAGGGGTTCGTCCCAAATAGCACCCTATTCCGTATATACTGCACTACTTTTGACTAAAGCCCTGGTCAAAAGTAGTGCACTAAATGGGGAATAGGCTGCCATTTGGGACGTAGACAAGAAAACAACAGATCATGTTATTGATTTGGAGCAGCGACTGGTCTAAAGACACGAGGGATCAAAATGTCCTTTCTAGTTGCTTCACATGGAAACAGTGCTGGTGGAAATCGCTGCTTATATGATTAAACTAACAAACTTTGTAGCTTCCCTTTAATCAGTTTCTCTCTTCATTACGAGGGGATCAAGACCGCTTGATTAGCCTTGTTATAACAAGCAGTACCCTTGTTGTGGTGATACATTGGGTTCCAGTAGCATGACTCAAAAAGAACTAGAGAGAATATTCCTGGCTTTGTTCCCTTTTTACTTGTCTTCTTCTTGCATTCTTGGGTATTTTGGTAGTCTTTAGAAGCTAGGTTCATATGTTCTGGCTGGATCAGCAATCAGGGCCCCTCCTCTGCTGTCAGTGCATTGGACCATAGTGTTGTCACAACCTTTGTTTTCAACCCGTATTCTCTTTGTACTTGTGTCTGTTTTCTGGCTTGTAGAAACTTGACTCGGTGTGTAAACAACCCAGTGTTTTTCCTATACTCCGCATGTGAACTTGGTCATTTGGAATGTTTGAGGCCCAGAGCTTGACCACAAGAAGCTTTAGGAACGAGAAGTCTGAAGTCTGCTCGAAATTTCTGTGGCACTGAGCGTCAAGCAGCTGAGTTTTCAAGGAAATGCCAGTGTCTGTTTGATTTAATAACGACTTTAAACCTAATACTGCTATTTTTGGGCAAGCCTTCGGAGGACCGGGTACAACAGAGGTAATATTTGATTGAAACTGAGTGAGGCTAGTTTGACAGGCTGGAATGTGAGTGGTCGATTACAGAGCAAGGCTGGACTTTCCTGCTTTTTTAGCTTGCCTCAGAATTTTGGGTTCCATATGGAGTCATTCTATTATTTACTAGCTGTCGAGCCATATTCATTTGCATGTTCAATCTGAAATGCGTTGCAGCGGTTAACAATTTCGCTTTCTCATTTGTTTTTCTGTTAATTCAAAACAAGTTGTCTTTGTGAGGGGCTTGTATTGGATTGCAGAGTTTGGGTTTACCATGGTTCTCCTCCGAAATACAATGTTTAAAGTCCCCGGGGTGCAAGGCGAGGATTGTTGGCATGCCACCAGTGGAAACACAGAGTGGGAGAGAGAAAGAGAGCCCATCCACTGTCCTTATTAGCTGTGGCCTCCGCCTGCAGATTTGTGATGCTTCAAAGACTTCTGAGAAAACAAGCTGTAGTGAGATTAGGGAAGTCAACTAGAACTGAGATGAGTCAGAGAAAGGTGGGAAACCTCCTTTCAGATATACGGGGAATGTTAGAGGTGTTTAACAGATCTTCTGTACCTGTTCATCTCTGCTAGTTAACTTCCTGTACTGTTTCAGCACCCGTGCTGTACTCCACTCTTGACAAGTGGCATGTTGAGTGATGGCTACTGACCTGGGCCATGTCGGGAAAAGAGCAGAGAGAGAATTGAAATGTCAGAAAGGACTAAGAACTTGAGTAATGCAGTATGCGCTAAGGAAAAGGAAAGAAGTTGGGTAAATTAGGTTTAGTTGGAAACCATAACACAGGGATAATAAAACAATGTATTTTTTGTATTCTAGGAAGTAGGAAACATTGAGGGTAATCAGTAGCTTTCCATTTCACTTGCTAGTTACTGATATCAATGCTTATCATTTGTGTTTTTGTAAATATCATTGATTTGTATCAGTTTTAATTAGGCTATGGGCCACTGATTGTCAGTTTCACACACCCAGTGAGTTCCTGTGCTCTGACTCCAATTGTATTGAGAAGATTAGGATAATGAAAATGGTGGAAGTGAACACACACTATGCATTTGTGCCCACATAGAGATTGTCACGGAGCTGGTGCCCTAATATTTTGACCTGCTCATTAAAAACCAATTGTTGCTTATGAAAACCGTTTGTTGATTATGATAAGTGTTATGTTCATGGAAATGTGATACCTACACTGAGTGTACAAAACATTAGGAACATCTTCCTAATATTGAGTTGCAACCCCTTTTGCCCTCAGAACAGCCTCAAATTGTCGGGGCATGGACTCTACAAGGTGTCGAAAGTGTTCAATAGGTATGCAAGCCCATGTTGACTCCTATGCTTCCCACAGTTGTTAAGTTGGCTGGATGTCATTTGGGTGGTGAGCCATTCTTGATACACACGGGAAACTGTTGAGCATGAAAAACCCAGCAGCGTTGCAGTTCTTGACACAATTGTCTCAAGGCTTCAAAATCTTTCTTTAACCTGTCTCCTCCCCTTCATCTACAAGTGGATTTAACAGGTGACATCGACAAGGGATCATAGCTTTAACCTGGATTCACCTGGTCAGTCTGTCATGGAAAGAGCATATTGTACATACTGTATGTTTCTATGGCTTATTTCCCATCCTCACTGTAAATAAACGCCTCTTCCTGGACATTGCACCGCTACCAACTTGTCTGAAAACCTCCACCATGCCACTTCACAGGGATAATATTGTTGATTTAACCGTATCAACTGTTTTGTTTCAACCATGACCATTAACCACTGATGCTCTATTATGTTTTGTATAGTTAAAATCCACTGAGGTACATTCATCTATTCCCAGGTGAGAGGGCACCCTGAGCCCCAGGTCACGTGGTCCAGGAATGGGAAAGCAGTGATAGCTGGAGAGCGGTTTGTCATGGAACAGAGTAACCGTGGAACATTCAGCCTGGTGGTCCATGGTGTCCAGGAGGAGGATGCAGGGCGTTACACATGTGAGGCCGGCAACGATGCTGGGAGCCGCCAGGTCACAGTGGAGATCACTGTAGAAGGTACAGCCGCTGCTCCTGTACTGTCCAATAAACGATGTCCCAAATGGCACCCTATTCCCTATATAGTGCATTACTGTTGACCAGAGCCTGCGATAGGGCTCTGTCCAAAAGTAGTGTACTATATAGGGTGTTATTTGGAAGGCAACCTAACCCTCTCCATCAGCCAATCAGAAATAATAGCATGGTCTGTTGACAAATAATTGGGCAGGGTCCACTGCCTTTGTATCTCCTTTGAAATGTAGCATAGACAGTAGACTGGGAAATGTGCACGGCCTCAATAGCGCATGTGAAATTAAACCAAGACTGCGCCAGGTATTTTAAACGGCACCACATTTATTTTACTCCGTAAAATATATGTCCTATCATACGTATTGTACATAGGCTTTTATGCTGTTCCCAAGTGATGTTTTAACTCTATGTAATGATAGGAATAAGGTTTAATATTTTCTAATTCCCTGTTCAGAAGGAACTCATTAGAGTAACCGATGGCAAAGGCAACAGAGGTTTCGTCCCAAATGTCCCCCTATTCTCTATACTGTATAGTGCACTACTTTTGACCATAGCCCTATAGGCCCTGGTCAAAAGTAGTGCACTAAATAAGGAATCTGGTGCCATTTGGGATGCTGCCATTTATAATGTCCACATGGAAGGCTTCGGGAACTTTTTCTTCCTGTTAGCATAAGTGGTATTGAAACATTTAGATTTTCAAATTCCTTTGTGTATACCATGCCAGCTGTGCCTTTTCCATTTCCAATGGTTACACTGTGGATACTTAGGTTACATTATGCATGAAAGAGGGGGGCTAGCACCTACTACTTTCCAGGGAGAAATATGTAAACATTGATGTCCTCCACATTTGTTCAGCTTTACAAGATCATAAACAGCTATTTGGCCACCTCTGGCTCACTGAACACTAACAGAAACATATGGAGCATGCCCTCTGTAACAAGGGGCATTGTACTGAGATCTGAAGCATTTTTCAACACTGCACAGTGCACATTCATTTACATTACGTGCTGCTGGACTTGCACCAGCAATATATTCTCTGTTTGTCTCCCCAATGGCACCCTATTCCTTATATAGTGCACTACTTAGGGAATAGGATGCCATTTGGGATGCATCTGATGTTTCTTATTCATTATCTGAGGCATGTTTTCCATCTCTCATAGGGAACACAGGGAAGAAATACAGCCTCCCCTCCTCCAGTAAAACAGGGTAAGATCTATGGCTGCGTCCCAAATGGCACCCTATTCCCTATATAGTACACTACTTTTGACCAGCACCTTATACACCCTTGTCAAACGTAATGTACTATATAGTGAATAGAGTGCCAGTTGGAGCGCATCCTTTCTTTGCAAATGGTGGTATCATGGTGGTATTTAAATCAACCTTCCCTGTTTCATCGTTCTATCCCTTGATGTAGTTTATTTTTTTCCGAATATTGTTAATCAAAATGCAATCTAAATATTCTAAATATTGGGGTGGCTGCGGATCCGACTTTTTCGGGATCTTTAGTCCGCTGCACTAAAAGATCCGGAGCTTCCCGAAGCTTTTGCGCATGTGCGGATCACATTCGTGCATGTGTATGTTCTCTATACGCAGAGAACAGGCTGCTCAGACGAATGGTAATGGTGCTCGTTTAATAAAGTTAGATCAAAGCTGAATCAATGTATGCAACGGTGGCGATCTGTGTCATTTAAGATTAGGGAGGACGTTTTTTTAAATGAGCATGGCCTTATTTCTATACAGCATATTGGATGACTGTCATTCATATTCCATTCATCCAGCTCAATGTAACATCGATAGGTTTAGGCTACTACATGAGGTTGCTACAACCTAGCCTACAAATGAAAAGTTTATAACATAGGTGCACAGGTCAAGAGACAAATTGGAGTAATCAAGGTGACAGTCAGTGAAACATTCAATACCGCCTTGCACACTGCTGCATCTAGCTGATCTGGGGTGTAATGATTAGTCCAAACAGATTCAAAATGTTCATGCTTATGTATGTGAGGGATTTGTGTAGGAGTGACAGTGTAGTGTGAGTGTGTATATGGTGTGTGTATATAAAGTCTAGTGAGTGTGCTTTGGGTCAGTGTAAGATAGTCAGTGCAGGTAGTTCGGGTACCATTGATTGACTATTTAGCAGTCTGGCTATTTAGCAGTCTTATGGCTTGGGGGTAGAAGCTGTCTCCGAGCCTGTTGGTCCGATAGCCGATGCTCCGGTACCGTTTGCCAGACGGTAGCAGAGTGAACAGTCTTTTCGGTCCTTCCTCTGACACCGCCTGATATAGAGGTACTGGATGGCAGGGAGCTCAGCCCCAGTGATGTACTGGGATGTCCGCACCACCCTTTGTAGCGCTTTGCAGTCAAGGGCGGTGCAATTGCCATACCAAGCGGCGATGCAGACAGTCAAGATGCTCTCGATGGTGCAGAGGGCCCATGCCAAATCTTTTCAGCCTCCTGAGGGGAAGAGGCGCAGGCGTGCCCTCTTCACGACTGTGCGGGTGTGTGTGGAGCATGTTAAGTCCTTAGTGATGTGGACGCCAAGGAACTTAAAGCTCTCGGCCCGCTCCACAACAGCGCCGTTGATGTGGATGGGGGCGTGCGCTCCCCTCTTTCTCCTATAGTCCACAATCAACTCATTGGTCTTACTGACGTTGAGGGAGAGGTTGTTGTCCTGGCACCACACTGCCAAGTGTCTAACCTCCTGTAGGCTGACTCATCGCCGTCGGTGATCAGGCCTACCACCGTTGTGTCGTCAGCGAACTTGATGATGGTGCTGGGGTCGTGCGCGGCCACACAGTCATGGGTGAACAGGGAGTACAGGAGGGGACTAAGCACGAACCCCTGAGGGGCCCCGTGTTGAAGGTCAGCGTGGCAGAGTTGTTGTTGCCTACCCTTACCGCCGGGGCCAAACTGTCAGGAAGTCCAGGATCCAGTTGCAGAGGGAGGTGTTCAGTCCCTTGGTGATGAGCTTGGAGGGGACTATGGTGTTGAACGCTGAGCTGTAGTCCATGAACAGCATTCTCACATAGTTATTTCCCCTCTTGTCCAGGTGGGAGAGGGCAGTGTGAAGTGCAATTGAGATTGCGTCATCTGTGGATCTGTTGGGGCGGTATGCAAATTGGAGTGGGTCTGGGATGATGGTGTTGATGTTTGTCATGACCAGTCTTTCAAAGCACTAATTACAGATCTGAGTGCTACAGGGTGGTAGACATTTAGGCAGGTTACCTTGGAGCTCTTGGGAACAGGTAGGTTCGCAGATTAGCTTCCCTGAGACAGTTTCTGACAGTTTGTGCAGAAATTCGGTTGTTCAAACCCACAGTTTCATCAGCTGTCCGGGTGGCTGGTCTCAGACGATCCCGCAGGTAAAGAAGCCGGATGTGGAGGTCCTGGGCTGGCGTGGTTACACGTGGTCTGCGGTTGTGAAGCAGGTTGGACAAACTGCCAAATTTTCTAAAACGACATTGGAGGCGGCTTATGGTAGAAAAATGTACATTCAATTCTCTGGCAACAGCTCTGGTGGACATTACCCCGAAATGATTTGATAAAGAGAAAATTTGCACCTGGTGTATTCTACTATCCTTACCCTCAATAGTAAGTTAAGACCCTGGCAGAGTTCCCCTAGCGGCCGGGGACCCTAAGCAACCGCTTATGGCGGCAGGTAGCTTAGTGGGTAAGAGAGTTGTGCCAGTAACCGAAAGGTCGCTGGTTCTAATCCCTGAGCCGACTAGGTGAAAAATCTGTCTGTGCCCTTGAGCAAGGCACTTAACCCTAATTGCTCCTGTAAGTCGCTCTGGATAAGAGCGTCTGCTAAATGACTAAAAATGTAAAATGTTATGCCTGGAACTGACCCTGCATTGATGTTTCACCTGTAAAACTTGAAGAATGATCATGCATGATTGAATGCGGTGATGGTTTTGTCTTACAGTAACGTTATACTATGCTATTATTCGGATCGGTTATGTAGAATACTGTCTCATCATGTGATCTTGCAGACATTGATTCAGCTTTGATCTAACTTTATTAACCGAGCACCATTCACCTGAGTAGCCTGTTCTCTGTGCTTAAAGTAGAGAGTATATACACTAAGTATACAAAACATTAAGGACACCTGCTATTTCCATGACATAGACTGACCAGGTGAAAGCTATGATCAGGTTAAAGAAGGATTTCTAAGCCTTGTAACTCAATATTAGGAAGGTGTTCTTAATGTTTGGTATACTCAGTGTACATGCGCAGAACATGATCCGCACATACGTAGAAGCTTCAGGAAGCTCCGGGTCTTTGGGTGCTGCCGACTAAAGTCTGATGGGCAGCCACGGCCTATAACTATAGTGAGTCAGTCACTCATATTACTATATTAAGTCATTATTCAAATGGAATTTGTTTGTTCAAGTGGTGTTTTTGAGCAGACACATATTTGGATGCTGAGGTAGTAAGTGGTTGTGTTTTCTCTGACTCCAGCGGGCGGTTTGGAGTTTCAGCCGTGGAGAGCATGCCCAGTATCTGGGGGGAGAGCCCCCCCAAGTTTGTGACAAAGCCCTCACGCATTTTTGTCCGAATGGGACAGAGTGGCAAGTTCTCTGCCAAAATCACAGGACGCCCACAGCCCCTGGTTACCTGGCTCAAGGTGAGACAGAACAGAGTGTTTAGTAATCTCAGTAACTTTGCCAAAATGTCCAGGTTTTCCAGAAATCGCAGTTTTAATAGTTTTTGAATTAGGAGGGAATACGCATAAAATCCAACCAGGATTTTTTGAAAAACTGACAATTTGGGGAAAGTTGCCATCTAGACTTTGCAACTCTAGTTGGAACAGAGATGGCGTATTCTGTATTTCAAATATGTAGGATGGTGAGTCTTCATCTCTGACATCTCTCTCTTTCTCTCTCCCTCTCTCTCGCTTCCACTTTGTCACTTTTTCTCTTTGATGGGTGTCACAGGGAGATGAAGAGCTTCATACTTCTTCCCACTTCAACATGTTTGAGAAGTCGGGAGTCCACTTCCTGGAGATCCGAGACGTGTGTGAGGACGATGCAGGAATGTACACCTGCTCTGTGGCCAACAGTGCTGGGAAGGCCACTGCTACAGCAGAGCTGAACGTTCAGGGTAGGACATTGCATCCAATCACACTGCAGCCATCAGCCATCAACACACAGCCCAAATGTTCCAAATGGCACTTATTCCCTTTGTAGTGCACTTCTTTTGACTAGGGTCCACTATATAGGGAATAGGGTGCCATTTGGGACACATCCACCGAGTGCTATAACATCACAGTAAATCATCAGCATTGCCAGTTCTGAATATCGAGTTATATTTGGGACATTTTTCAGTGTGTATCCTTTCCTTTTTAGGTTCAGGCAGTGAGGCTGGCATGTGAGTATGTATCTCATACAATTCCCTGCATTGTGATATTACTAACTGTGAATACATGAGCAACTCTTTTCGTGAGTTGTATACATTTCTACCAAATAATTCCACAATAATTTCTCTACAGTGATATATTCAATCCTTTGACAATGTGTTACCTCTACAGCCTAGGTACCTTTGCTCCGGTGGCCCCTGTCCCCAAGACAACTGACTCACCCGAAGTCAAGCACACAAGTAACGGCCTGCTCGCTGACCGGTGCTCACCTACCAAGTCAGGAGACAGGACTGAGACCAGAGAGACCAGAGAGACACTCACCAGGGAGACCAAAGACAGCACAGAGCTGACCAAACCAACATGGAAGACCACCGTGGCGTCTCCCAAGACCACCGTCGTGGTGTCTCCCAAGCCCCCTGCGGACCTGCCGGACGAGGCCCCTAGAAAGCCTGGGGTGGCAACCCCAAAGGCTGCCAGCTCCACCTCTCTGCAGCACCATCTGAGAGGCCAGGGGGCTGCTAGGACCAGCCAAGACCCACACAGCAAAGCCCCTGAGAGGGATACAAGGGATAGGGTGAAGAACCCCCCAGTGGGAGTCCAGAGCCCCCCACAGCCATCTCCAGAGCCCACTAGAGAGGCTAGAAGGCAGGCCAGAGAGAGCAGGTCAGCGAGGGCAGCAGTGACTGCTGGAGCTCCACCCAAATTTGACTCTGTACCTCAGAGCCAGGACACTACAGAGGGGACCAAAGTCACATTCAAATGCCAAGGTGATTCAAAACATCTTATGGTGTATTATACTGAACAAAAATATAAACGCAACATGTAAAGTGTTGGTCCCATGTTTCATGAGCTGAAATAAAAGATCCCAGAAATTGTCCATATGCACAAAAAACGTATTCCTCTCAAATGTATTTACATCCCTGTTAGTGAGCATTTCTCATTTGCCAAGATAATCCATCCACCTGACAGGTGTGGCATATCAAGAAGCTGATTAAACGGCATGATCATTACACAGGTGCACCTTGTGCTGGGGACAATAAAATGGCACTCTAAAAGGTGCAGTTTTGTCACACAACACAATGCCACAGATGTCTGACGTTTTGAGGGAGTGTGCAATTGGCATGCTGAATGCAGGAATGTCCACCAGAGCTGTTGCCAGAGAATTGAATGTTCATTTCTCTACCATAAGCAGCCTCCAACGTCGTTTTAGTGAATTTGGCAGTACTGTACATCAAACCGGCCTCACAGCCGTAGACCATGTGTAACCACGCCAGCCCAGGACCTCCACATCCGGCTTCTTCACCTGCGGGATGGTCTGAGACCAGCCACCTGGACAGCTGATGAAACTGGGGGTCTACACAACCAAAGGATTTCTGCACAAACTGTCAGAAACCTCCCAGGGAAGCTTATCTGCGTGCTTGTCATCCTCACCAGGGTCTTGGCCTGACTGCAGTTCGGCGTCGTAACCGACTTCAGTGGACAAATGCTCACCTTCGATGGCCACTGGCACGCTGGAGAAGTGTGCTCTTCATGGATGAATCCCGGTTTCAACTGTACCGGGCAGATGGCAGACTGTTTGCTGATGTCAATGTTGTGAACAGAGTGCCCCATGGTGGCGGTGGGGATTTGGTATGGGCAGGCATAAGCCACGGACAACGAACACAATTGCATTTTATTGATGGAAATTTGAATGCACAGAGATACCATGACGAGATCCTGAGGCCCATTGTTGTGCCATTCATCCGTCGCCATCACCTCATGTTTCAGCATGATAATGCACGGCCCCGTGTTGCAAGGATCTGTACACTTCCTGTAGGCTGAAAATGTCCCAGTTCTTCCATGGCCTGCGTACTCACCAGACATGTCACCCATTGAGCATGTTTGGGATGCTCTGGATCGACGTGTTCCAGTTCCCGCCAATATCCAGCAACTTCGCACAGCCATTTGAAGAGTGGGACAACATTCCACAGGCCACAATCAACCGCCTGATCAACGCTATGCGAAGGAGATGTGTCGCAGTGCATTAGGCAAATGGTGGTCACACCAGATACTGACTGGTTTTCTGATCCACGCCCCTACCTTTTTTTAAAGGTATCTGTGACCAACAGATGCATATCTGTATTCCCAGTCATGTGAAATCCATAGATTAGGGCCTAATGAATTTATTTCAATTGACTGATTTCCTTATATGAACTTATTAATTAATTTCCTTATATGAACTGTAACTCTGTAAAATCTTTGAAATTGTTGCATGTTGCGTTAAACATTTTGTTCAGTGTTTATACTGTATGTATGTATTTGTCATGTTTAGAACCACATTTTTACCAATTCACTAATACCAGTTCACTAATAGTTCTAAGCTACTTTATTATTGCATATTTGACCCATTTAGATTGCCTGTTAATGTGCTCTTCTAGTCTCAGGTTCTCCTGTGCCTGGCCTGAGCTGGGTTAAAGATGGCTTCCCTTTGAGACCCAGAGCAGGGCTGAGCTTCCAGCATGATGGCAACACTCACATCCTCACTGTGGACAACGTCCAGAAAAGGGACAGTGGGACGTATGGATGCACCATTGCTACCAGCACTGGGAAGGTGTCCTCGACTTGGACCCTCACTGTCAAGAGTAAGTACTTAGGGCGTGTCCCAAATGGCACCCTATTCCCCCAGCATTTCCCAATCCTGGTCCTGGGGACCCCAGAAGGTGCACATTTGTATTTTGGCCCTAGCACTACACAGCTGATTGAAAAGAATCAAAGCTTGAGTTTATTATTTTAAGGTGTGTAGTGCTAGGGCATTAACTATAATGACCCATAGGACCCTGGTCAAAAGTGTTTGGATGCAGTCTTACTGTACACACCGTGGCAGGATATAAAGGAGAACGGGAGAGCAGTGTTGTTGGTTTTAATAGTTTGAACTAAAGCCCTTGTTGTGCAGAATATTCATCACATCATCATTTTCAGCTAACAGGTCTATGGTTGAAGGTACAATAGCTTAGACTTAAGAGTCTCCACAGTCTCCAGCTCTGCCTTTGGGTAAATAAGCGTCTAATTCATTTCCCCCGGCTGTCTTAATCAAAACAGGATAGTGATGAAGGCAGGCTAAGTGAGGTGAGCACATCGACATTTAGTTCATTCCTCAGCGGCAATGCTGATTTGGGCTGAGTTCAACTAAAACGAGACTGTGTTGCTTTTGGACCTGTCCTAAACTGTCTGCTGTCTTTAACCAAATAAAAGTTGGTTGTATATTTAACGATAATCAAAGTGAAACTATTTGGATAGGTTTTGATATCTGGTTGTCTAGTTGTTGTTTTGGTTTGGACTAAACAGACTGGCACCAGTCTACAGTGAGTCCAGCATTGTTATCGCTTTCCATAATACAGAACAGTGCCATACACTATGCAGATTCAGTTTATTTTGCTTGAGATGAGCAGTCTTTTTGTTGGGAGTGTGCATCCTTTTAGAAATGACTGCAACAATTCTTGTCTACCTATGCCCTCTATTGGAGAGAAGGAAAGATTGCATCTGGTCATATACCCAGTTTGCTAATACCATGGTCGGTTACATTTGTCAGTCTGGTCCCAAGTCAAGGTAGGTATTGTTTGCGCCAGATACTTTAGGCCAAACACTGGGGTAAAGTCTTATGGTGGAAATGGGCCATTAGACTGACCAGTACCACGTATTTCAAATGTAAGGCTCCAATGTAATACATTTAGGATGTATTCTTAATAGTCCATCTGTGTACTCCCTCCCCTGCAGACCCACGGCTGGAGGGCAAGCCTCCTGCGTTCAGCACTGTCCTGAAGGGATGTTCAGTGAGTGAGGGCCAAGACTTCCTTCTGCAGTGTTCAGTGGAGGGGAAACCTCTACCTAACATCTCCTGGCTCCTAAACGGTGAGAGAGCACATCATTAAACAATTTTACGTTTGACTTATAGGCGCAATAAGAGGACACAACATACTGATTTTCCATCTAATCGGCTCAGGGATTCAAACCAGCAATCTTTCGGTTACTGGCCCAACGCTCTTAACCGCTAGGCTACCTGCCGCCCTGCATCTCCCCCTGCAGTAACTAGGGATGCAAAATTAGAGTAACTTTCCCATAATTTCCAACTGGGATTTCTGGGAAACCTGGGAATTTGAGGAAAGTTACCGGAAATGTGCAACCCTAGCAGTAACAGTCACCATTGTCTAGTAGTTACAGTATATCCATTATACCCACTAGAGGGGGTGATGATCCTGTTTTTCAATACTTTGCACCTCATTGGACGGACAGACGAAAATCACTTCCAGGGAGAAGTGGTAGGAATAAAAAAGTCTCTGTACTCAGAACCCTCTTGAACAGATCAGCTAGGTAAGGGGGTGTAATTGATTGGATGCGTTCCAAATGGCTCCCTATATAGTGCACTATGGGCCCTGGTCAAAAGTAGTGCAGTATAAAGGTAATAGCGTGCCATTTGCGTGCCATTTGGGACACAGCCATTGTAAGTCTGCTACTGCTTTCCCTCTCAGCATGAGGCCGGCCCATCGGAGGACCACCATTTCACAGGTCTGGCTGCTCTGCTGCTGAAGGCTCATGTGGCTCTGTAGTGCGTCCAGATCACACACAGAGAATGTTTATTTTTCATCTTTATCTGCTCCACATATAGAACGTCAGGGGGAACCCCCTTGAATGTGCAATTTTGAAGGTCATGACTCCAAAATTGAGTCATGCTATCCTATCCCATTGAAGTTGACATTGTAAATGGTTAAGGTAAGAGTTAAGGTTAAGGTTAAGGTTAGGGTTAGGGTAGGGGTTAAGGTTAGGGTTAGGGTTTAGCGCTGGGAGTAGGGATGTCCTTACGAACCCGAATAGCGATAACCAAAATGAAAGCTTAGCATGACAATTGATCTAGCAGAATTCCAGCTGAACACAGTGAACACTGATTTTTTTATTTTTTATTATTGTAGCTAGGTTATTTTTATCCTTCCAAATTTAATGAAGATGGATCACAATCTCTTAGAGTTTGGTTTAGTCTGTATCACCCCAGCCTAACTTGGCTGTCTCAACACTGTGAACATTGTATTTCTACAGTATCATTTGAGTTAGTTTTATCTGTGCATATTGAATTAAGATGGATCATAATCTGTTGAAGAGTTTGGTTTTGTCTGTATCTATCACCCGAGCCGAGCTTGGCTCACAACATAGGCAAATCCCCGCCTTATCTTAGCTCATTGGTCACCATAGCAACACCCACCCGTAGTATGCGCTCCAGCAGGTATATCTCACTGGTCATCCCCAAAGCCAACACCTCCTTTGGCCGCCATTCCTTCCAGTTCTCTGCTGCCAATGACTGGAACAAATTGCAAAAATCTCTGAAGCTGGAGACTCTTATCTCCCTCACTAACTTTAAGCATCAGTTGTCAGAGCACCTTACCGATCACTGCACCTGTACACAGCCCATCTGTAATTAGCCCACCCAACTACCTCATCCCTATATTGTTATTTATTTTGCTCATTTGTACCCCAGTATCTCTATTTGCACATAATCTCTTGCACATCTATCATTCCAGTGTTAATACTAATTGTAATTATTTTGCACTATAGCCTATTTATTGCCTTACCTCCATAACTTGCTACATTTGCACACACTGTATATATATTTTTTCTGTTGTATTTTTTACTTTGTTTTGTTTTACCCCATATGTAACTCTGTGTTGTTGTTTTTATCGCACTGCTTTGCTTTATCTTGGCCAGGTCGCAGTTGTAAATGAGAACTTGTTCTCAACTGGCTTACCTGGTTAAATAAAGGTGAAATAAAAATAAAATAAAAAAATAAAATAGGGCTAGAGTTCTTAACTCTGTAACTTTCATTACGGGTCAAAGGTTCGGCCCCTGAACTTGTTTGTAAACTGAGGGTGGGTGTGTCTTGGCCAATGTAATTGTTTATGTTTTGTTTTGCTTCGGTGGCCAAATGTGTTTGTGATTTGAATTATCCTCATTAGAAAACATAGCTGAAAAGTTTTAAAGGTCCAGTGCAGCCGTTTTTATCTCAATATCAAATCATTTCTGAGTACCAATTAAGTACCTTACTGTGATTGTTTTTAATTAAAATTGTAAAAAAGAAACAAAAATAGCTTCTTAGCAAAGAGCAATTTCTCAAGCAAGAATTTTGCTAGAACTGTCTGGGAGTGGGCTGAGTGGTGAGGGGAAAACTGAAAACTAGCTGTTATTGGCAGAGTGGTTTGGAACTCTCTTTCTTATTGGTCTATTAACTCATGTCACCAGGCAGGCCAAAGTTCCATCCCAGCAAAACAGGATGACATTTCAGGCGGTCTTTTCAAACAGCTCTTACAGTACACTAGAAAGGCATTATTGTGATTTTCACAATTCCACAGAATTATTCCAACCTAATAGTGTGGAAATATACAGTACCAGTCAAAAGTTTGGACACACCTAAAGTTGAAGTCGGAAGTTTACATACACTTAGGTTGGAGTCATTAAAACTTGTTTTTCAACCACTCCACAAATGTCTTGTTAACAAACTATAGTTTTGGCAAGTTGGTTTAAGACATCTACTTTGTGCATGACACAAGTAATTTTTCCAACAATTGTTTAAAGACAGATTATTTCACTTATAATTCACTGTATCACAATTCCAGTGGGTCAGAAGTTTACATACACTAAGTTGACTGTGCCTTTAAACAGCTTGGAAAATTCCAGAAAATGATGTCATAGCTTTAGAAGCTTCTGATAGGCTAATTGACATCATTTGAGTCAATTGGAGGTGTACCTGTGGATGTATTTCAAGGCCTACCTCAAACTCAGTGCTTCTTTGCTTGACATCATGGGAAAATCAAAAGAAATCAGCCAAGACCCAGAAAAATTATTGTAGACCTCCACTATTATTCTGACATTTCACATTCTTAAAATAAAGTGGTGATCCTAACTGACCTAAGACAGGGCATTTTTACTAGGATTAAATGTCAGGAATTGTGAAAAACTGAGTTTAAATGTATTTGGCTAAGGTGTATGTAAACTTCCGACTTCAACTGTACATGATTCCATATTTCATAGTTTTGAAGTCTTCACTATTATTCTACAATGTAAAAATTAAGAAAAACCCTTGAATGGGTAGGTGTGTCCAAACTTTTGACTGGTAGTGTATATAAAACAAAGGAAAATCACATTTTGTCTGCACTGGGCCTTTAAGAAGCCTTTTTAAAATAGAGATTTAATCTTTAAACTCAAATAGAATTGAGTCGTTGCAGGTTTTAGAGAAGGATCTCACATTGTTTCCGTCCCAAATGGCACCTTATTCCCTTCATAGTATACTACTTTTGACCAGAGCCCTATAGGCCCTGATCAAAAGTACTGTATTATATAGGGAATAGGGTGTCACTTGGGACGTAGCCATAGTTTCCACAAGGCCACTTCTTAGTGCTCCAGGTCTGAGCTGTTCGGGAACTGTTGATGTTATCCTCTTGTCTCTTGAAGACGGATGGACAGTTAATGGCATCACACTTATCTCAGGGAAGAGAAATAGTCCCCGCTCGGTTGGATCCCAGGACCAACCGATTCACAGCCCTCTGTTCTCTTCTGTTCTTTCCGCTGGAAAATACACCCACAGCCATTAAACAAATATGAGGCCTAGGAACCATATAAAGGAAAAACATGCATCGCTGCCTCCTGAAACCTCTCCTGAAATATTACACCCAGCCAGACTTGGCAAGTGTTTGTGCACCAAAAGCAGACATCTGAGACTCTCTCT
The DNA here is from genome assembly GCF_964263955.1 of Coregonus lavaretus. Classification (NCBI taxonomy): domain Eukaryota; kingdom Metazoa; phylum Chordata; class Actinopteri; order Salmoniformes; family Salmonidae; genus Coregonus; species Coregonus lavaretus. Next base: position 12,137,872 of record NC_140003.1, read on the forward strand.
CTCCAAGACTCTGACTTGTGCAGGCCGATTATGAAATGCCTACCACCAGGACATAAAAAAAGTCTGCCCTGGATTTCAAAGTGAATGCCCTTCTTGGGATTGGGTGGTCCAGCACTGGGAGCGAGATACATTTATAATAGCGGAAGTGCATAAATATGGCGGCCCCTATGCATTTATCACATATGCCTTGTTTGCTAAGTTCACCGTATTGTACATTCCTCTCCGTTACTCTTTTTTTGTGTCGTCATTAGCACAGTATACATGATCTCAATTTTAGTTCAAAGATGCCGGGAATTTGAAAAAAAAAAAAAAAAAAGTGATTGTGCTGATTTATTTATTGGTGCATTGAACCATGCTGTAGTTTCAAAACTCTGTGGATCGTGCTAAAACAATGACGTCATATCTGTATTCTGACATCTTTATGCACCTTCGAGCATCACAACTCATCCAGGCTCAGTTTAACACAGAGCTAGCTAGCTGCCTGTCTGTGTAAACTCAGGCCTGCAGGGAAAGATCAACACACATAAAGGAACATCTTGTGCTATTGTATCAATCAGTTACAAGGTTTTTTACATTATAAGGTGTCTTATTTTGCCTCAACATATTTATTCATTTTCATGAGCGATTTCACAGTAAACATTTATTAGTTTAATATGAATTAATGAATATTAGTCTCTTGATTTGATAGGATTTACACATAACATGTCCCGCATGATAAACTGCTTAATTTCTAATAATCTTTCTTAAATTATCTCTCTCCATGTGATACAGCCCTGCTTTACTTTTAAACCAAAAGATTGCTCTTAGTGTAAGATAAAGTCTTTTTGCTGGGAGTTGATTGTGTTTAGGTGTTCCTCCTCGAGTGTGATGCATGTTCCTCTACCCCCCCCCCCCCCTCCAGACAAGCCAATGCCACATGCACACTTTGCCTTTGAGAATGGCCTGACCCAACTCACAGTCAAGGGTGCTCTGCCAGAGGACGAAGGCCAGTACACGTGTGTCGCTGAGAACATCCATGGGAGAGCAGTGTGTACTTCCAGAGTCATCGTCAAAGGTGGGCTTGGGAGCCTCTACAGAGCCGTATGTATCAAGCTTCTCAGAGTGGGATCAGCTCCCCCCTGTCCATGTTCTGTTGTTCATTATGATCCAAAAGTTAGAACTGATCCTAGATCATGACACTTGATACATTCGGCCCCAGGTGTGCTTCTCTATCCTTTGCATCTTAGAGAAAATACACATTACACTGACAGTACAAAACATTAGGAACACCTTCCTAATATTGAGTTGCACCCCCTTTTGTCCTCAGAACAGCCTCAATTCGTCGGGGCATGGACTCTACAAGGTGTCGAAAGCGTTCCACAGGGATGCTGGCCCATGTTGACTCCAATGCTTCCCACAGTTGTCAAGTTGGCTGGATGTCCTTTGGGGGGTGGACCATTCTTGATACACACGGGAAACAGTTGAGTGTGAAAAACCCAGCAGCATTGCAGTTCTTGACACACTGGCACCTACTACCATACCCTGTTCAAAGGCACTTCAATATTTTGTCTTACCCATTCACCCTCTGAATGGCACACATACACAATCATGTCTCAATTGCAAAAAAATCCTTCTTTAACCTGTCTCCTCCCCTTCATCTACACTGATTTGAAGTGGATTTAACAAGTGACATCAATAAGGGATCATAGCTTTCACCTGGTCAGTCTATGTCATGGAAAGAGCAGGTGTTCCTAATGTTTTGTACACTCAGTGTACACCACAATAGCTTTGGAAATATTTTCTTAGGCCATGGAAAAGGTCTGTTTTACTAAAATGATGGTCATAGAGGGGAATGCCCAATGGATATTCCAAGTTATTAAAATACATTTAAATTAAATTACATTTTTGAACATCTGAACACACATGCATGTCAAGCTGACAAATTCTATAAATGTGCTATATATAGAAACATATACTGTATATATTTAAATATAAATATATACATAATATGAATCTAATACGCTCAGGCTATTTTAAGGCTTAGCAATCTTTTGGCTGCATTGAGAATGTGCTCAATCCATGAGATAGGAAATATGCTTCTCTTCTCAGAAGAATGAGCATTTTACCATTTACTAAAGCTCTGAAATGTCTCTATTGAGAGTACTTTAAGCCCTTTGATAAGCAGCTCTGCTCTAAGAGAATAGCTATTTTAGGGCTCTGATGTTGCATTTAAGGAAACATCTGCTCTCTCTGTTCCAGCATGCATCTTGTCTACATCCCAAATGGCACCACGTTCCCTATATAGTGCACTACTTTTGACCATGGCCCTGGTCAAAAGTAGTGCACTATATAGGGAATAGGGTGCAATTTGGGACAAAATCCTTGTCTTTCAGCACACACAGGGCTTCATGGCAGAGGTTGAGCTTTTTAAAATGTGAAATACCATCATTTTCCCACACATGCACTGTGAGTTCAGCATGCAGCACAGGCTGATCATGACAGAGAGATGGAGGGAAATACCACTCGTTTGACTTGCTAGCACACCAACCATCTTGTTCATACATTAAGAACTAATGGCACTCATTCATTTTTAGTAGCAAAGAGAGCTAGAGCAGAGCGAGAGTATAACTTTAAGGACATCCACAATCAACACGTGGTAATGGAATATTTTTGGAATCTGTTTGGAAGCACTTTCTATGAAGTCCTTTATAATGCATTATAATACACTTATAATGTGTAACAGTATGACACTGACTACAGATTAACCTTCACTCCAATCTGATTAAGAGTCTCTTTCTAAAGACGCTTTGCCTGTGTCAGTCACAACCATCACATCTTTAGATACAGAACAACGCTTCATGCAGATGGGCAAGCTGCAAGCCAAGTGGCCATTGATTTGCTTGGCAAGTTGGCATCACACTGAACCTGTGAGAACAAATAGATGAGGGATTGGTGCCAGTCTAATTGATGCCAGTCTAAGAGGGAGGGTGAGTCTGCTATGTTCAACACGGCTAAGATATTGTAGAAGAACAGCCATGGCAGTGTTAGCTGTAAGTTAAGATCATCATACTGTACATGTAACTACAGTATATGACAGTGGAGGCTGCTGAGGGGAGGACGGCTCATAATAATGGCCGGAATGGAGTGAATGGAATGGTATAAAACACATGGTTTTCAGCCATTATTATGAGCCGTCCTCCCCTCAGCAGCCTCCAATGGTACAGTGGGGAAAAAAAGTATTTACTCAGCCACCAATTGTGCAAGTTCTCCCACTTAAAAAGATGAGAGAGGCCTGTAATTTTCATCATAGGTACACGCCAACTATGACAGACAAAATGAGAAAAGAAATCCAGAAAATCACATTGTAGGATTTTTAATGAATTTATTTGCAAATTATGGTGGAAAATAACTATTTGGTCAATAACAAAAGTTTCTCAATACTTTGTTATATACCCTTTGTTGGCAATGACACAGGTCAAACGTTTTCTGTAAGTCTTCACAAGGTTTTCACACTGTTGCTGGTATTTTGGCCCATTCCTCCATGCAGATCTCCTCTAGAGCAGTGATGTTTTGGGGCTGTCGCTGGGCAACACAGACTTTCAACTCCCTCCAAAGATTTTCTATGGGGTTGAGATCTGGAGACTGGCTAGGCCACTCCAGGACCTTGAAATGCTTCTTACGAAGCCACTCCTTCGTTGCCCGGGCGGTGTGTTTGGGATCATTGTCATGCTGAAAGACCCAGCCACGTTTCATCTTCAATGCGCTTGCTGATGGAAGGAGGTTTCCACCCCGATGCTTCACAGTAGGTATGGTGTTCTTTGGATGCAATTCAGCATTCTTTGTCCTCCAAACACGACGAGTTGAGTTTTTACCAAAAAGTTCTATTTTGGTTTCATCTGACCATATGACATTCTCCCAATCCTCTTCTGGATCATCCAAATGCACTCTAGCAAACGTCAGACGGGCCTCAACATGTACTGGCTTAAGCAGGGGGACACGTCTTGGACTGCAGGATTTGAGTCCCTGGCGGCGTAGTGTGTTACTGATGGTAGGCTTTGTTACTTTGGTCCCAGCTCTCTGCAGGTCATTCACTAGGTCCCCCCGTGTGGTTCTGGGATTTTTGCTCACCGTTCTTGTGATCATTTTGACCCCACGGGGTGAGATCTTGCGTGGAGCCCCAGATCGAGGGAGATTATCAGTGGTCTTGTATGTCTTCCATTTCCTAATAATTGCTCCCACAGTTGATTTCTTCAAACCAAGCTGCTTACCTATTGCATATTCAGTCTTCCCAGCTTGGTGCATGTCTACAATTTTGTTTCTGGTGTCCTTTGACAGCTCTTTGGTCTTGGCCATAGTGGAGTTTGGAGTGTGACTGTTTGAGGTTGTGGACAGGTGTCTTTTATACTGATAACAAGTTCAAATAGGTGCCATTAATACAGGTAACGAGTGGAGGACAGAGGAGCCTCTTAAAGAAGAAGTTACAGGTCTGTGAGAGCCAGAAATCTTGCTTGTTTGTAGGTGACCAAATACTTATTTTCCACCATAATTTGCAAATAAATTCATTAAAAATCCTACAATGTGATTTTCTGGAATTTTTTTTCTCTATTTGTCTGTCATAGTTGACGTGTACCTATGATGAAAATTACAGGCCACTCTTATCTTTTTAAGTGGGAGAACTTGCACAATTGGTGGCTGACTAAATACTTTTTTTCCCCACTGTATATGAATACTGTAAGGTGTGATGGTTTCTTTTTACTATTGAAATGCCAATGGGAAATGCAAACATTTTATATAGAATTTTAAACAGAATATTGTTGAATATTGCATGCCTGATGATTGGTAGAGGATGTCCCACGCAGTTAGGCTCCCTGCATTATTATTCACTTTTGTTTAAAGTTACTGTCGGTCCCAAATGGCACCATATTCCCCACTACTTTTGACCAGGGCTGACGAAAGCCCCATAGGCCCTGGTCAAAAGTAGTACACTATAAAGGGAATAGGGTGCCATTTGGGACGCAGACTGAGGCAGCAGTCAAGCAGGACTTTTTAAGCAGCAGTGCTGATGGAAACATGCTGGAGATGCCTTGGATCTCCCTCTGGCATGCTGGAAATGTATACAGACAGTGGGCTGTGTTTATGACAAGCCCTGTCTGTCGGGTCCTGACGTCCACAAGGTTAGGGCCACTAGATTTATGGACCTGGGGATGGGAGGATGGGGAGGACGAGGGGGTGGGGGTTGACTCTACGTAGAACCAAACGCCATACATGGTGCGCATGAATCAAGGAGTGAGGGACAAAAAGGTCCCCTTGCTCCGTCTCTCTCGGTCTCTCTCGGTTTCTCTCTCTCTCCTCAGGAAGCCCTCCGCAATAGAGAAGTCCCTCGTGAAAATGGGCCTTTTCCGCTCAGAACAGCTTGTGCTCTTGCTCCCCAGTCTCTCTTATTTTGATATGATGTGATTTCTTTCTATGTAATTGTGATAATACATGTTTTTATCATTAGATTCAACTTAGCTTTTTACCCCATTATGACTAAAGTGTAATGATGACTCAAATAATTTGATTTTGAACTCTCATGACTCTTAAAGACCTTGGCAAGAACATCGTCCTTATCCCTTAAGTCCTATGGTCATCTTTAATGAGATTATCCAAGTGTTTGCTTATTCAAGACATGTACCTCACATGTTTGCCAGTAACATCACATCATCAGTCATTTGGAATGTCCAAATCGTCTCTGTGATGTGGTGTTTAGAGCACAGGTCTAAAGGGTGATTGAGCTGTAATTGGAGTACGGTAATGCGTCCGATCAAAAGTAGTGCACTGTATTAGGGAATAGGGTGCCATTTGGGACGCACTCTTGGTAATGTTCAGGACGTATCTCATATTCATAGGCTGCGTCCCAAATGCCACCACATTCCTTATTTAGTGTATTACTTTTGACCAGGGCTCTGGTCACAAAGGTAGTGCACTAAATAGGGAAAAGGGTGGCATTTGGGATGCAGAAATAGCATTGCGTTGTGCTCTGGAAACTTCTCCAGATGGCAAGTCTGTAGTTATGGATGAAATTCCACTCCGACTTCTGAGGATGACAAAATTAAATTAATGTAGGAGGAATTCTATCCTAATAATAATTCAATCTGACTCCATAATCATGTGTCATAGGCCCTGTCTCTGACAGATATAGCAAGATAGCTAATCGTTGCATCACTACACTCTGAGACTATAGCGTGTCTATCTTGTACCGTTATGGAATTAGCAATGTTCAGATACTTGTGAGCTGTTTCAAGCTATCAAAGTTCTCGCATTAATTAATTGAGTGAAGTTTAGAGCAGGGATGTCAAGGTGGAACCCAAGTATTCAATATGTAATGTAATTATATTTATCAGTAGTCCATAACATCAAAACAAAGAATGTTACTCTGAATTACAAGGACTACAGTATGAAGCCAATTTAAAAGTGATAAAGATTTATTACAAGTATGCAATAAGAATATAATTATCAAAGATGTACATACCATAAGTCTTCAAAGTAACAATGTAGGAAATTGTCTGTCTATTAACATAGCATATACACCACACTATGGCATAGGTCCTCAAAGTATAGCCAGGAGATTTGCAATACAAGTTCTCAATGAATGAAGCAACCTATCAAGCTTTTATCCTACCTAGGGCGAACTCAATTTCAATGGCCCCCATCGTTTAATTAGCATCACTCTGCTGGCCAGGAAACAATATAACAAAAGGCATAAAACTTCACAATCATTCTCTGAACCTAATCAACACAATCAATCTAAACGAAAGGAGCGCACATCTGCGCACATCGCCGTCCCGCGACCAGTTTAGTTCAGCAACTCTGTAAAGATAAATCCTTAACACGTATAGCCCAGTGAGTCATATACAAATTTGCAGCTCTTTAAGAGCTATTGAAAGGATCCAAACATGACAATTTAATTAATACAGTTAGATTCATTAGTCAACTCAAGTTTAATCAGTCTTCGTGCCTCTGAGGCTGTCAGTATCCACTGGGCTCCATAGGAATGTCCTGCCCCAGAGAAAGCCACTGGCGAAGGTGTGTGTCACGCCCTGGCTCTGGGGACTCTAGTATGTTGAGCCAGGGTGTGAGTTTTTCATTTGTGTTCGTTCTAGTATTGTGTTTCTATGTTGGCCAGTGTGGTTCTCAATCAGAGGCAACGTGAATCAGCTGTTGCTTGTTGTCTCTGATTGGGCACCATACTTAGTCAGCCAGTTTTCCCACAGTGTTTGTGGGATCTTGTTCCGTGTTCCTGTGTAGGTTTGTGTTTGCACCTTTGGACGGCGCGTATCGATTTTGTTGTTTTGTTCGTGTAAATCATTTAATAAATAAGTATGTTTGCATTCCACGCTGCGCCTTGGTCCTCCTCCTTCGACGATTGTGACAGAAGATCCCACCATAACAGGACCAAGCAGCGTGAAGAGGAGAGAGAATGGACTTGGGATCAGTTGAGTAAGAGTCTCGGCTGGGCCAAGCCAAGTGAAGAGCAGAGAGGGTGGACTTTGGAGCAGTGGAGTGAGTGTCTGGCGAGAGACATGGAGGCCTGGTCCAAGAGGAGAGACACCCAGAAAAGTTTTGGGGGGGGGGATCACGCCGTGGACGACGGGGCAGCAGGAGGCCGTGAAAGAGCGGTCCAGCGGGTTGGCAGAGGAGGCCGCCAGGTTACGGGGGCCACTGGTATTAAAGGGGAAGGAAAGTGTAGAGGCACGGCGAGAGGTACTGGGGTGTGTTACCAGTCCGGTCCGGCCCGTTCCTGATCCCCGCGTAGGGCCAGTGGTGTGTGTCCCCAGTACGGTCCGGCTTGTTCCTATCCCTCGCATCGAGCCTGTGGTGCGCGTCGCCAGCCCAGTCCGGCCTGTTCCTGCTCCCCGCACCAAGCCAATGGTGCGCGTCGCCAGCCCGGCCCGGCCTGTTCCTGCTTCCCGCACCAAGCCTATGGTGCGCGTCGCCGGCCCGGCCCGGCCTGTTCCTGCTCCCCGCACCAAGCCAATGGTGCGCGTCGCCAGCCCGGCCCGGCCTGTTCCTGCTCCCCGAACCAAGCCTATGGTGCGCGTCGCCAGCCCGGCCCGGTCCGTTCCTGCTCCCCACACCAAGCCAGTGGTGTGCGTCGTCAGTCCGGCACGGCCCGTGCCTGTTCCACCGGTGCCTGGTCCGGCACCGGTCAGCTGCTTCACGCCGGAGCTAGAGCAATCCGCTCCACCAGTGTGCAGTCCAGCTCCGGACAGCGGGGCCAGACCGGACCAGGGGTACTTTGGGGGGTTGGAGAGGGAGTGGGGATCAGGCCCGGAGCCGGATCCGCCGCCAAGGCGGAGTGCCCACCCGGTCCCTCCCCTGTGGTGTTTGGTTGGCGCGGCCGGAGTCCGCGCCTTTGGGGGGGGGTACTGTCACGCCCTGGCTCTGGGGACTCTAGTATGTTGAGCCAGGGTGTGAGTTTTTCATTTGTGTTCGTTCTAGTATTGTGTTTCTATGTTGGCCAGTGTGGTTCTCAATCAGAGGCAACGTGAATCAGCTGTTGCTTGTTGTCTCTGATTGGGCACCATACTTAGTCAGCCAGTTTTCCCACAGTGTTTGTGGGATCTTGTTCCGTGTTCCTGTGTAGGTTTGTGTTTGCACCTTTGGACGGCGCGTATCGATTTTGTTGTTTTGTTCGTGTAAATCATTTAATAAATAAGTATGTTTGCATTCCACGCTGCGCCTTGGTCCTCCTCCTTCGACGATTGTGACAGTGTGCTTCACTCCTGTGATGTGTAAAAATATGGCCATCTATCTGGACAGTGCCATAAATCGTGATCAAATCATCACACTGTGCCTTGGCGCCGGCATGTCGCCGACGTGTCTTCATCACCACCTTCATCATTGGTCACCCTCTAATTCTTCCACTACAAGTCCATATGAGGGTCAGCTGTACACTTGTAACATTCTGCTCCAGAGCCTCTGAAAGTTTTCAGACTATATGCATGGCTGCCAATGTCATTGAGAACACCGTTTTCTACAAATTCTTTGGCATTGTTTCTCCAGTACTGTAGGTTTCAGATGTCCTGGCTGCAGTAGATTGCCAGACAGCTTAGTTCTGGATGTAGGAGAGCTCTTGCTTTATCTGAACGAGCAGCGACTCCCAAGAGATGCACTGGGCTCCCATAGGGCTCAATTCAAAAGTATTGCACTACATACAGGAAATAGGGTGCCATTTGAGACGCTCTATAAGAAATCTGCTCCAGACTCTATATATAGTATTCCAAGAATCCATCTAGAATAACTATTTATTTATTGGGGGAAAGCTGAATCTCAAGTTGGTTGTCTTGGCTTGGTGTGCTGCTTAGTGAATTACTCATGTTCTGAATTAAAGTAACCCTGCTAATGTTATTGTTAAATTTCAGCTAAGAAAAGTGTCAAGAGGATGGGCTCTCCAAATGCAGTTGACACCAAGAAGCCATTGAAGCCTTCTGCCCCTGTATTCCTACGAGGTCTGAAGGATCTGAAAGTCATGGACGGTAGCAAAGTCATCATGACCGTGGAGGTGACAGGTAAGAGAAGGCCTCGTCTCTCCTCCTCCTGGGTCGTATTCATTAGGTACCAAATGGAAGAAAACGGACTGAAACACGGAGTGACTACCTAGACCAGGGGTGTCAAACTCATTTTAGCTCAGGGGCCACATGGAGGAAAATCTATTCCCAAGTGGGCCGGACCGGAAAAATCATGGTATATATAACTTAAAAACAACAACTTCAGATTGTTTTCTTTGTTTTAATACGATCAACATACAACATAAAGCTGGAGCCTGAGGACAGTGTGTCCAAAATAGTACAAGCACAACATCACTATTAATCATAAAACACGTCAAGTTTATTTGAAAATTCTAAAGAAAAAGAACACACAAACACACAATGCCTCAGTGATTAACAGAACTGTTTCACAGATCACAGAACTATATCAGGGTGTCATTTCTCAGGCAGAAATGTAGATACAAATAATGAAATCCTGTTCCCCAAACAAGTGCAAGAACCACAGAGTCAAGAATAGGTTAAATATACAAATAAAATAAAATCAATTAAAAACAATAGCACATCAACATAAAAACATATAAACATAAATCTGAAAGCGTTGCTCAAACTCCCGTAACAGTCCAGTTATTTTATCTTTGAACCGCTTCATGTCTGCCACATGTTGGGTCGCGCACACATTTTTCAGACAGGGGAAGTGAGCTGCATCACCACCGGCAAGTTGCGTCTCCCACAATGACAGCTTCAACTTGAAAGAACGTATGCTGTCATAATACTGCGTGACAACTTTGTTGCGCCCTTGCAGCTGTTTGTTCAAGTTATTCAGGTGCTCTGTAACATCCACCATAAATGCAAGGTCCGGCATCCATTCTGCGGAATGAAATTCTAACACTGGTTTGCCCTTTTCTTCCATGAACTGTTCAATTTCTTCTCGTAAATCAAAGAAACGCCTCAGCACAGCACCTCGGCTTAACCATCTTACCTCAGTGTGGTATGGCAGGCCATAGATGTGGTCTTTCTCTCTGAGAAGGCTGTCAAACTGACGGTGATTCAGGCTTCTGGATCGGATGAAATTAACAGTTTGGATGACCACCTTCATGACGTTATCCATCTTTAATGACTTGCAACACAAAGCCTCCTGGTGCAAAAAAGTTCATTCACCTTCTCTCATCTCCGCTGTCCTTGAAAGTTGTCATATTTGTCGGCATGAAGACTCACATAGTGGCGACGAAGGTTATATTCTTTCAGCACTGCAACATGCTCTGAACACACCAAACATACAGCTTTCCCATTCAATTCCGTGATTAAATAGGATGACCATTTTTCTTGGAACACTATGCACTCTGCGTCCACTTTTCTCTTTTTTGACAGAGACATATTGGGGCAATGAGGGTGCCAAAGCACATAATGTTAAAAGTAGAAGCCGTAATAAATATCGCGGGCAAAACAAAGTAGCTCATTGGCTGCACGTGCTTGACCTACTTGCTCTGCCCCGGTATAAACAGTTTGCTTGCTTAACACAATTGCTATTGCGCCATCCAGTGGACGCAATTGGAACAGCAGTTTATTTTATAGAAAAATTGCAGCGCATTTTTATACTTAAGAAAACTTTTTTTTTTTTTTTTTTTTTTTTTTTTTTTTTTTAAATCATCTCGCAGGCCGGATTAAACCCGTTTGCGGGCCTGATCCGGCCCACGGGCCGTACGTTTGACACCCCTGACCTAGACTAGTCCAATAAAACCGCTTGTTTTCGTATTCTGTTGAAAAGCATTTTGTAACAGTGTGCCACAATGAATACATACAACCCTGGTCGGTGTCTTGTGTTGGCCCTTATTCCAATTAATCCAACTGGAAAACTCGGAACTTTGGTTTTGTTTTCAGTATTTTCAGCGACTCTGTTTGCTTTAGACACTGGTATTTCCTGCTCATCCCCCCCAGAGATGAGTTGTTTGGTTTTCAGTTCTTTCTGCGTTTGCATTTCCTTCCAACGTGTGACCTGAGGGGTGGGCAGCCTCTCGGAGTATTATCATTTATTCTTATATAATCTTCATCATCCCACTTCCTGTGTGTGTGAGAGGTTGTTCGCATGAGGCAGGAGTCGCTTGTTATACGGCATATGGTTTACCTTATTATTCTAGGCCTTTCATCATTTAATGTAAATAGTGATGGAGTGGGATGGTCTCTCACTGTATTTTCTTATGGAGATTTATGATAACAGTAATCCACATGCAATTTATTAGATTAGATCATGCATCATACCTATGTGGAAAATGCATAATATTATGCAAGACAATTCTAAATCATAGCATGTGTTATGTAATACAACCTGTCATAACATGTATATAATAATTTCAAGTGATAGTTCACCCAAATTACACAATTACATATTGGTTTCCTTACTCAGTAAACAGTCTGACAGTAATCCATGCTTTGGCTTTGTTTACCTAGCCACCGTCTCCAAATGCAAACTTTTTTTGAATTTTTGTCCAAAAACCAACTCATTATCCAAGCATTAGTATGTTTTGCGTTTCATGTCCAAATCATTTTAAAGTAGCTTTATTGAGCTAAACGATACATTTTAGAAACGTTGAGATGATTGGGGCATGAAATGTGAAAAATGCTAATTTCTAGGATAATGATTTGCATTGGTCTTTGGACAATAATGCAAAAAAGTTATCATTTGGAGACAGTGACCAGGTAAACAAAGCCAAATAATGGATTTCTGTCTTGTCCAAACACAAGGTTTAATGTAACATTTTGTGGTCATAGGGAATCCTCATCCAGAGATTGTGTGGCTCCACAATGGAAAGGAGATCCAGGAGTCGGAGGATTTCCACTTTGAGCGGAAGGGGAGCCAATACAGTCTGTTCATCCAGGAAGTCTTCCCTGAGGACACTGGGAAGTACACCTGTGAGGTGTGGAACGAAGTGGGAGAGGTTCGCACCGAGGCCTCACTCACTGTACAAGGTAGGCTAGTAGCCTAGCTAACTCCACCTAAGCTAGCTCAGTATGTCTGGTGAAATATCTCTAGCAGATGTAGTTTATGCCTCAGGTTTTCCAGATATCCCGATTTAGAGTATTCCTGGAATCAGAGAATCAGGAGGGAATAAGTTGGAAATCAGGGAATCCTCCAACCAGGATTTTCTGGACAATCTGTGCATTTTTGAAAAGGTACCGGAAATTCACAACCCTATTCATGCAATAATGTTGTCTCTGTCTTTGTGTTCCAGAACCCCAGGATGGGGTGCAGCCCTGGTTCATCACTAAGCCCAAGTCCACCACTGCCTCCCTGGGGCAGAATGTCCTGCTATCCTGTGCCATCGCTGGGGACCCCTTCCCCCAGTGGACCTGGATGAAACAGGGCCAGGTGGTGACCACTGGGCTGGACTATGAGATTCTGCAGAAGGAGGACGTGGTGTCTCTGCTCATCAGGCGAGTCAGGTCTCACCACGCCGGGGACTACGAGATCAGCCTGAGGTAGGCTTCTGCGGTGCCATTTAAGATGTGCTGGACTCCTTATACAGTAGATGACTCCCTTCTGTAGTATCGGGAGAAGGAGCTGTTTATGTTGGAACACAATAACACTGTCATTTACAGTATAACATACTATAAGGTAGTGGTTCTTAAACTGGGGGTCCCGACCTCCCGGGAGGTTGCGAGAAGGTTTTGGGGGGTCGCGAGTGTGAAACTGAATGGGAAAAATACATTTTCCAAACATATTTTAATAAGCTACATATTTTAAATTTAGACCTTTGCTTATTCGATCTGGTTACTAACATAGGCCTACAGTACTGGATCAAATTCTTCTTAAAAAACATCTCTGTGCTTCAGAACCAAAAAGTTGCGTGTCTTAACTGTTGATTATGACCAAAGACCAGTCCTCACCATTGGCACGCAAAGGCGGGCGCCCATATCCAGATTAGTGACCAGAAGCACTTGTTTAATTTTCTCCGGTTTTACCTGGCAAGAACATTGTACGTTTATATTATCCATATAAAATACTGTTTAGCAATCTGCTACAGGCGCATCCTTGCCAGAACGATAGGCTACCTTGCGATATCATTGATCATTTTCATATTTCAGATAGGCCAAGTTTGGGTGGCTACTGGCTATATGTCTAAATATTGCTGTAACATCGCACTGCCTTCAATACTTATGGCTGAAGATGTAAAATGTTCTGCCGAATTTATTATGATATTTGTGAGGAAGAAAAGACTACAGACAGACCATACTTTTCATCCGATCCTGCAACCTCCGCTGCGTACAGGTAGGCCGTATGAGCCTATCTGCTTGCTCTGGATTCCAGAGAAGTGACATGATATCCCTAGTTGATATTGGCTACTAACATGAATGCCTTTCAGCTCAAAATGTAAGTGTAAAACATAGCTTATTTCTGTATCTTGCTTTTTGAAAATGTGCGCGGGTCAAAAAGTTGAGGAACCACTGCTATAAGGTACTACTCCTACATGTCTGCCTCTGACAAAGTTTCATTTTAAATCAATGTTTTGATTGATGATTATAATACATGGGTTAGTGTGAGGGTTACAAATCCAAGACCGGCATCACTGAGACACATAGCCTCTTCTTGATTTGGTCTTAAAAGCAAGTACCAGTAGTTAAAACACTCCCCCTCCCTAGTTGTCCATTCACCTTCTCTCTCTCTTCTTCTAGGAACAAAGTGGGCGACTGCAGTTGTGTTGCCACTCTGTTGGTCAGTGAGGGTGCAGTAGTGTCCGGTGGAGAGCAGCAAACGTATGTAGCCAGCTATCCTACTGCTTTACTGTCGAGGCCCCTCAGCCTGGGCTATTTTTGCCTTCCCCTCTCCCGCCCCCCCTCCCCAGACCCCGGTTTCAAATCAGTTTAAACCCTGAATATAACCAAATAAATTGTTTACAGTACCTCCTCCAGCTGTGCCATTGTTCAAAGCCAGGGGCTGGTTGCCCTTATAAGGCTACTGAAGTCATCTCTGATGTAACATCATGTTGAGTTGTGGTCCCCCCCCCCCTCAATTAACCAGTGGAGGCCGGGGGCTTTTAAACGACCCCTGTTTTTTTCCTCTTCCGCCCTCTCTCTCTGTGCTACTGCAGGCTTGAGCCTTGTCAGCGTGTGGGAGGAGTGGACGGGACAGTGCGAGGCAGAGGAGCACCGAGCAGCAGCACTAGCAGCAGCTCCATTCAGCAGCAGCAGGAGCCAGTGGAGTCAGAGGAGCCCAGCGCAGCTCGGGGACTCCTGAAGAGGCGCGTGGAGACCAAGGAGCACTGCGAGGACCAGATCCGCCTGCAGGAGGCCGAGCAGCGCGACTTCCGCACGGTGCTGGGCAGGAAAGTCACCACCAAGAGTGTCTCCGAGGAGGATCTGAAGGAGATCACGGCGGAACAGATGGACTTCAGGAGCCAGCTCCAGCCCAGAGGGGTCAAGCCCAAGACCCTGTCTGAAGATGAGAGGAAGGTCAACGCTCCCGCGCAGGTGGACTTCAGAGCCGTCCTGGGGAAGAAGGGGGGCGCCGTGAAACCAGGCGCTGCTCCTGCCGAGAAAGGAGAGCCTGCAGATTTCAGATCAGTTCTGGCCAACAAGAAGAAGCAGACAAGCTTGGAGAACAACGGGGAGAGCCCTGCTCCAGCAGCAGTTCAGTCCCTGGTAGCAGCAACACCCAAAGCTCCTGCTTCTTCCCCTGACAAGAAAGAGAAGGAGAAGAACACCGTCAACTGTGTGGATGGTGGGATTATTGATAAGAAGAACAACAACATTGGAAAGGAGCCAGTGTTCAGTCAGAAGCTGAGTGATGTGAGCGTGGTGGACGGATCTTGCCTGCGGCTACAGTGCCAGGTGACCTGTGACCCCCCTGCTACTACTACCTGGACTCTAGACGGGAAGGTCATCAAGCCCTCCAAGTTTATCAAGCTGTCCAACGAAGGTAAATATGTGGCCTACTACTAAACCGACCATGTCTGCCTCCCAAATGGCACCCTATTCCCTTTTCATAGTCCAGAGCCCAAACGTAGTGCACTACATAGGGCAGGGGTATTCAACTCTTACCCTACGAGGTCCGGAGCCTGATGGTTTTCTGTTCTACCTGATAATTAATTGCACCTATGTAAATCAGTCCCTGATTAGAGGGGAACAGTTAAAAAAACGCTGTGAAACTGGCTTCAAGGTCCAGAGTTGAGTTTTAGGGACATGGGGAATAGGGTGCCATTTGGGATGCATTCCATTTCATTAATGCATTATTCATGTCTCTGTGGAGGCTTGGCTTCTAATATTAGAAAGTAGTGTGTCTATGACAGACAGAAAGACAGTGATATGACTGAGTTTCCCCTCTCTCACCGAAGCATTACAGGCATTTAATATGGGATATGATGGGAACAATCCCTTTACATAGGAGAGTCAATCAAATCACATGAAATCAAAATGTATTTGTCACATGCGCCGAATACAACAGGTGTAGATCTTACCGTGAAATGCTTACTTACAAGCCCTTAACCAACAATGCCGTTTTAAGAAAAATAAGAGTTAAGAAAAATATTTGCTAAATAAACTAAAGTAAAAAATAAAAGAGCAACAATTAAATAACAATAACGAGGCTATATACAGGGGGTACCGGTACCGAGTCAATGTGCAGGGGTACAGGTTAGTCGAGGTAATTGAGGAAATATGTACATGTAGGTAGGTGTAAAGTGACTATGCATAGATAAACAGTGAGTAGCAGCAGCGTAAAAATGCAAATAGTCCGGGTAGACATTTGATTAGCTGTTCAGCAGTCTTATGGCTTGGGGGTAAAAGCTGTTAAGAAGCCTTTTGGACCTAGACTTCGCACTCCGGTACCGCTTGCTATGCGGTAGCAGAGAGAACAGTCTATGATTACGGGGGCTGGAGTCTTTGGACATTTTTAGGGCCTTCCTCTGACACCGCCTGGTATAGAGGTCCTGGATGGCAGAAAGCTTGGCCCCAGTGATGTACTGGGCCGTACGCGCTACCCTCTGTATCGCCTTGCGGTCGGAGGCCAAGCAGTAGCCATACCAGGCGGTGATGCAACCAGTCAGGATGCTCTCGATGGTGCAGCTGTACAACTTTTTGTCATCGATGTTATCATAGAGCCTATATATTTTGTACTGGTTCCTTGTAATCGTTTCCATGTAAAAAGCCCCTCTCATATACAACGTGGTATAAATAGAGTAATAGCTGAAGGATTCCCTTTTTCTGGGCTCCTGGGTATCCTTGACACACCTACAAACAGACATAATGTTCGTCCCAAATGGCACCCTATTCCCTAAATAGTGCACTACTTTTGACCAAGGCCCATAGGAAATAGGGTGTCAATTGGGACGCAATATCCATCATCTCTGTTATTTCATGTCAGAGAAACAGCCCCAAATCCCAACTGTCACACAGCCATGTCTACTAAATAAATAATGGAATTATATCTTGGTGACCCTCCAGGTCATGTTTATTCTCATTTTAGTGTCACCGAGGGTCATGCTGAAGAATGCATTGCTTCAGGCTCTGAGAGAGAAGCTTACATTTCTCATTTACTTCATTTACGTCCCACCATAACAAATGAAGTATGTTAGTATGTTATCATGGAGCCATAGGGTAGTAATGGAGGCCTCTCTGGCTATGGTTGTCTATGTGTGTACTGGGGCCACTGTGGCTATGGTTGTGTGTGTGTGTGTGTGTGTGTGTGTGTACTGGGGCCCACTGTGGCTATGGTTGTATGTGTGTGTGTGTACTGGGGGCCACTGTGGCTATGGTTGTATATGTGTGTGTGTGTGTGTGTATACTGGGGGCCGCTGTGGCTATGGTTGTCTGTGTGTACTGGGGCCACTGTAGCTAAGGTCCCTTGTGTGTGTTTCTTTGTTTTCCTGCAGGAGGCCAGTGCTCCCTGACCATCGACAAGGCCCTGCCCGAGGACGAGGGCCAGTACAAGTGCCGGGCAGAGAACTCTGCCGGTAAAGCTGAGTGTTCCTGCATGGTGCTGGTGGATGGTGAGTTGTTCCAGGCTGACGTGTCCCTCTGACTGCTCCCCACTCCCATGAGTCCCCCTCAGCCTCACGGCCACCCCGGCCTCAGCCCAGGCACTTCCTGCAATTACAACGGACAGATTAGCCTAGCTGGATTCCCTGTTCCAGGCTCCCACTGCACGTCCTCCTCCCCCAGCCCCCCAGCACTCATTAACAGGCCTGGATCAAAACATTATCCAGGCACGCACAGTTCAAGCCTAGTTTTAGATTCATATGCAAATAGAAATTAGTTGAACTTTTGCATACTTCTACTACTAATCAAATCAAATCAACTTGTATTTGCCACATGCGCCGAATACAACAGGTGTAGACATTACAGTGAAATGCTTACTTACAAGCCCTTAACCAACAATGCAGTTTTTTATTTCAATAGAAAAGTCAAAAATGTGGTAAGTAAAAAAAAATTAAAGCAAATAACTAAAGAGCAGCAGTAAAGTAAAATAACAGTAGGGAGGCTATATACAGGGGGTACCGGTACAGAGTCAATGTGCGGGGGCACCGGCTAGTCGAGGTCATTGAGGTAATATGTACATGTGGGTAGAGTTAAAGTGACTATGCAAAAATAATAAACAGAGTATCAGCAGCGTAAAAGAGGGGGATGGGGAAGGGTTGGGGGGGCAGTGCAAATAGTCTGGGTAGCCATGATTAGCTGTTCAGGAGTCTTATGGCTTGGGGGTAGAAGCTGTTGAGAAGCCTTTTGGACCTAGACTTGGCGCTCCGGTACCGCTTGCCGTGCGGTAGCAGAGAGAACAGTCTATGACTAGGGTGGCTGGAGTCTTTGTACTCTCTGATGTACTGGGCCATACGCACTACCCTCTGTAGTGCCTTACGGTCGGATGCCAAGCAGTTGTCATACCAAGCGGTGATGCAACCAGTCAGGATGCTCTCGATGGTGCAGCTGTATAACTTTTTGAGGATCTGAGGACCCATGCCAAATCTTTTCAGTATCCTGAGGGGGAATAGGCTTTGTCGTGCCCTCTTCACGACTGTCTTGGTGTGTTTGGACCATGATAGTTTGTTGGTGATGTGGACACCAAGGAACATGAAGCTCTCTACTGTTGACGTCAATGCAAAAGTATGAGATTATGAAACGTTATTTAGCAAATATGGTTTGGTCCACCTTAAATAGTCCAGAGCAGGGTTGCAAAATTCCGGGAACTTTAAATACATTCCCTGGTTTTCCAGAAATCCTGGATGAAGTGTTCCGTATTTCCTGCTATTCCCTCCTGATTCTGGGAAGCCTCCAACTGGGATTTCAGGAAAACCAGCAAATGTATTGAAAGTTCCCGGAATTTTGCAACCCTATTCCAGAGGGAATCATTGCATTTTTAACATGAATGGTCCATTTGAATGGTTAGCTGTTGTTGTGTTACTGATACACTAAGTAGGAATTCATGTAGTTTTATCAGATAGGAAAGAATGAGAAATAAGTAGCCATGTTTTTTTCCTCTTCCGTAGATCCTACAGACACAAACTCGACAGCAGCTGACAAGAAGATCAAGAAGCCATCCACCCCTACCTCCGAGAGTGAGTTTCCAAAATATGTGCTTCCTTATTTCCCAAAAAGGAGCGTTGTGGGATCTCTCTGTCTTTCCCACTGCTGCAGCCTGCCTGCCTGCCTGCCTCTCAGTGAGCTGGTGCTCTTTATAGCATGTGAACAAAAATAAAATATTGTTCTGACCCCAAACTCACTCATTAAATCTGGCCAATCTCTTCTCTCTGTGTAGAGAACGAACATGAAAATTGTGATCAGTAAATCTATATAGGTCTTTTATCCAAAGTCTTTTATCAAGTTAGATTTATGCTAATGGTAAGGATGTTGGGGAGGATTATGGAGAAGATGTTCTTATCTTATTGGTCATCTTAATCTTTTCAAGCTGGAGGAGTAGGTAGGAGTTCTATAGAGTTATGTGCTATACCCCTGCACATTCTTTTCCATATGATTTAATGATGTAGGCATTAGCCTGTAAAGAGTCCAGCAGTCGACACCCCCTTGCACGCAGATCTACCTTTACATAAAAGGCTTTAGATCAGGCACACTCAGGGCTGGGCATGAAGAATGTCCATTTATCCCTCATGCCTCCAGCCTGGATGGTTCCTTCCAGGGGTCAGAGGCCACTACGACACCCCTCTCCTCTGTGATGTTTGACAGAGCTAATTGACTGCTGTTTGTCTTTAAGCCCGGGACACTCACTCGAACTTAAAACATGCCCAAGGAGAAAGGGAGAGGGAAAGAGAGAGCGGGATGGAAAGAGAGTGGAGGGAGAGAGAGACCCTTTGCATGGCTGCCCCGCTCACTCAACCTCCTCTCCCAAACTTCCATGTAAGGCTTGCGTCTGCCTGCTCCTTAGCCCTCTCTTGACTCACATGCTCTGGCCTCTTTTTCCTATACTCTGAGGTTCTGCAGAAAATCTGCCAGCTTCGGGATATGCTTTTGTCCTGCTGGAATGTGGAATGATCCAAACAAGCTCTAAAACTAAGAGCTGTGTGGTGAGCATTTTAATAAAAGGCATGAGGCCGAGACCTGACATGAGAGCCCCTGATGATTAGTCAACGCAATTCTCTTTTTGTAATGATGTAGGAGTGATTTGAAACAAGTAAATATGTGTTTAAAGTCCACAGCATTGGCTAGGGTTGGAGATAATTCTGTCTTAGAATGATTCATTCACAACATTGTTCCCATGGGGTATTGGAATCATGTCATGTGAAGCTTTAGAGTACAGTAATCCTGACTGTGATAGTTGGGGTCAGTGCTTATGGTTCTCAAAGAGGTTGAGATTTTTTTCAATTGTACTAGAAAGCAAGCCTTGCTGCAGATATTATAATATAATGGCGCTGGAGGGAATAGCGTTTTACAGGCTCTTGACTATTTGGTATTATTTTTTTCTCTGATCTTAACTGTTTTTGTACATAATGTTTTCGTCATCATTTCCTATGACATCAGAACAGCAAACACTAACCTCCATTTGGATGAGGATTTCTACTTCAATGAGTCGGAGGTGAATGACATGCTGCTCATCCCGGACCAGGTCCAAATCCCAGACACTCGAAGATAGAGGAGGCGCAGTTATAGAAGCCGGCATGTGGGATACCTGACAAGACTACGCAGGCGGGTGGATAAACACCTCCTCTACCCTCCGTTCTATTGGCGAATGTGCAATCACTGGAGAATAAACTGGACGAGTTCTGTTCGAGATTATCCTATCAACTTGATCTGAAGAACTGTAATATCCTATGTTTCTCAGAGTCGTGGCTGAACCAAGACATGGAAAATATAAATCTAGCTGGATCTTCGATACATCGGCAGCACAGAGTGGCAGTGTTGGGCAAACTCCTGGAAGGGGGGTGAGTGGGGGGGTGGTGTCTCTTTGTTAACAATAGCTGGTGCACGATCACTAATATTAAGGAAGTCTCAAGGTTCTGCTCGCCTGAGTTAGAATAACTCATGATAAACTGTTGACCCTACTATTTACCAAGAGAGTTTTCATCAATATTTTTCGTAGCTGTCTACTTACCATCACAAACCGATGCTGGCACTAAGACTGCACTCAACGAGCTGTATAGGGCCATAAGCAAACAAGAAAATGCTCACCCAGAGGCGGCGCTCCTAGTGGCAGGAAAACTGAAATCCGTCTTACCTAAGTTCTACCAACATGTCACCCGTGCAAATAATAGAGGCAAAAAAACTCTAGATCACCTTTACTCCACACACAGAGATGCATACAAAGCTCTCCCTCACCCTCCATTTGGCAAATCTTACCATAACTCTATCCTCCTGATTCCTGCTTACAAGCAAAAACTCAAACAGGAAGTACCAGTGACGCGCTCAATACGGAAGTGGTTTGATTAAGCGGATGCTAAGCTACAGGACTGTTTCACTAGCACAGACTGGAATATGTTCAAGGATTCGTTACATTTTAGTCATTTAGCAGACGCTCTTATCCAGAGCAACTTACAGTTTGTGAGTGCATACATTTTTCATACTGGCCCCCGTGAGAAACGAACCCACAACCCTGGCGTTGCAAGCACCATGCTCTACCAAGTGAGCTACAGGGGACCTCATTCATACGATGGCATTGAGGAGTTTATCAGTCACCAGCATCATTAATAAGTGCATTGACAACGTCGTCCCCACATTGACCGTACGTACGTATATATCCCAACCAGAAGTTATGGATTATAGGCAACATCCATACTGAGCTAAAGGGTAGAGCTGCCGCTTTCAAGGAGCGGGACACTAATCTGGACGCTTAAAATAAATCCCGCTACGCCCTCCGACGAACCATCAAACAGGCAAAGCATCAATACAGGACTAAGAGCGAATCCTACTACACCGGCTCTGACGCTCGTCGGATGTGGCAGGACTTGCAAACTATCACGGATTACAAAGGAAAACCCAGCTGTGAGCTCCCCAGTGACGCGAGCCTACGAGACAAACTAAATGCCTTCTATGCTCGCTTCGAGGCTAGCAACACTGAACCATACATGAGAGCACCAGCTGCACTGGACGTCTGTGTGATCACGCTCTCCATAGGCGATATAAGACCTTTAAACAGGTTAACGTTCACAAGACCGCAGGGCCAGACAGATTACCAGGACGCGTACTCGGAGCATGCACTGACTAGCTGGCAAGTGTCTTAACTGACATTTTCAAACTCTCCCTGACCCAGTCTGTAATACTTACATGTTTCAAGCAGACCACCATAGTCCCTGTGCCTAAGAGCCAAGGTAACCTGTGTAAATGACTATCGCCCCGTAGCACTCACATCTGGACTCACTCCAATTTGCATACCTCACCAACAGATCCACAGATGGCACAATCTCTATTGCACTCCACACTGCCCACCTGGACAAAAGGATCACCTTTGTGCAAATGCTGTTCATTGACTACAGCTCAGCGTTCAACACCATAGGGCCCTCCAAGCTCATCACTAAGCTAAGGACCCTGGGACAGAACACCTTCCTCTGCAACTAGATCCTGGACTTCCTGAGGGTAGGCAACAAGTCATCCGCCACTCTGACTCTCAACACGGGGGCCCCTCAGGGGTGCGTGCTTTGTCCCCTCCTGTACTCCCTGTTCACCCACAACTTTATGGCCGCGCATGACACCAATACCATCGTTAAGTTTGCAGACAACACGACGGTGGTAGGCCTGATGATCACTAACAACAATGAGACAGCCTATAGGGAGGAGGTCAGATACCTGGCAGTGTGGTGCCAGGACAACAACCTCTCCCTCAATGTCAGCAAGTCAAAGGAACTGATCGTGGACTACAGGAAACGGAAGGCAGAGCACGCCCCCATTCACATCGACAGGACTGTAGTGGAGTGGGTCGAGAGCTTCAAGTTCCTCTGTGTCCACATCAGGACCTATCATGGTCCAAACACACCAACACAGTTGTGAAGAGGGTACGACAACGCTTCTTCCTCCCCAGGAGGATAAAAATATTTGGCATGGGTCCTCAGATCCTCAAAAAAACACCTGCACTATTGAGAGCATCTTGACTGGCTGCATCACCGCTTGGTATGACAACTGCTTGGCATCCGACCGTAAGGCACTACAGAGGGTAGTGCGTATGGCCCAGTACATCACAGGGGCCGAGTATCCCTGCCATCCAGGACCTCTATACCAGGTGATGTCAGAGGAAGGCCCTAAAAATTGCCAAAGACTCCAGCCACCCAAGTCATAGACTGTTCTCTCGGTACCGGAGCACCAAGTCTGGGACCAAAATGCTCCTGAACAGCTTCTACCCCCAAGTTATACGTTTGTTGAACAGTTAGTCAAATGGCTACCCTGACTATTTGCATTGACCCCCTTTTTATTTGCACTGACTTTCTTTCACCGACTCAATGCACACTCACTAGACTCTACCCACACACTCACACATACAACACTCTAACATACACACACACACACACACACACTACATTGACGGCACACACACACACACGAACACATTGACAGACTTTCACACTCTTCACACACGCTGCTGCTACTCTGTTTATTATCTATCCTGATTGCCTAGTCACGTTAACCCCTACCTACATGTACATATTACCTCCATTACCTCAACTACCTCGTACCCCAGCACATTGTGTTACTATTTCCTTTTAAATGTTTAGCAAATTGTTCTTACTTTTTAACTCTGCATTGTTGTGTAAGGGCTCATAAGTAAGCATTTCACGGTAAAGTCTACACCTGTCGTATTCAGCGCATGTGACAAATACAATTTGATGTGAGTATATATAACTACAGTGAAATACTGATTCATCACTGTGCCCAGCAAATATAATGATCGTAATTTATTGAATCCTGTAATGGCTCATTGCAGCTAAATGTAACATCTGTTTGATTTTTATTTATTTCTAAGTGCTCTAGAGTGACCTATCGATGGTATCAGCCTTGTTATGGTTTTTCTAAAGCCGTTGCTCTTGTTTGTGTGGTGTATGTAACTCCAGTCACAGAGCGTGGTGAGCCATGGGAATTGTGTCAGTGGTGTAGTGCTATGAAAACAAGCAGCTTTTTCATGCCCACTGGAAAACTCTAACCCCTGCACGATTATATACCTTAAGCTTGGGAGCACAGTCCAGCACTGCAGGCTCCTGCAGATCTCAGAATGCACTGTCCTATCTGGTGGCTCAACCTCTCCTCTCCTCTCCTCTCCTCTCCTCTCCTCTCCTCTCCTCTCCTCTCCTCTCCTCTCCTCTCCTCTCCTCTCCTCTCCTCGCCCTCCACACAAACAGAGCATGCTGGCCACAGAGAGAACACAGAGTAGAAATGCCAATGCGGTTGCCTGCTCCCACACCTCGTATATCAAACTGCTTTCATCTGTGCCTCTACTCCTCTCGACAGCCTGTAACAATGACAGAGATAGTGCTCATCAGGGAATTCAATGGTTTTGGAGCTGCTGTTTCCCTACATGCTGAGCATTTACAACCTGATTGTGACACAGGCCGTGCAATACAATGGCTCCACGTTGTCTGAAAGCCTGTGAGAAGGAACCAGATCATGGGTACATGGCCCCCTGGGGAAGGGTTAAGGCCCGACTCGTTTTGACAGCCTCAACATCTCTCAAAGACTGGGTAACATGGATCACTTCCTCTGCTGCTCACTGTTCTTGACTCTATGTGGATCAGGAACCATAAGCCTTCAAGGCTTGATATCCTGGGTGCTGGCATATAAATTAGTAGTAAGGTAACAGAGATTCTCTTTGACCCATGCTAAGGATGCTGGAATATAGTTTAAGATATAGTGCCTTTACATTGACACTGAGATTATGTTTATGCAGAACAGTGTTTTCCAAAGGATGGGTCGGGACTCGGGACCCACTGATGGGTAGAGGGCTCCAGGTTAAAGTGTCCCCTAGGTACAGATCTAGGATCAGCTTCCATCACCCAATCCTAACCTTAACCATTAGTGTGGGAAATGCAAAACTGACCCCAGATCAGCATCTAGGGTCAAGACTTGGTTGTGAGTGACTAAAAACATAGATATTGGTGGCATTGGTTAATGATTTGTCACAAATGACAACAGACAGTTATAATGTAGAAAAGTTGGAGAGCTTCTGGTGCAGATGATCGTGTGCGACATTGAGCAATGTATCATGGTGCTGGTGTGGTCCTTTTCATACCAGAGTCTATTCTTTCCTTAAACAGCTGTTCCCTTTCTCTAGTGCTCCATGATTTGTTGCATGTTTCAATCTTTAGTGAATGTCCTCCACTAGGTCTCTTGTCACATGGCTGTCTGTTTTTCCAGGATACACGAAAGAGCTGTTTGATTGAACCGTAGATGGATGGCTAAACTAACTGGCTTAGACACTGCCTCGAAGCTCAACTGCAAAGTTACAATATATAAACATTTATTAAAAGGATAAACTGTTATCTGCACTAAAACTTTGCAAAGCCAATCGGTGTGCTCATAACATTTTAGTCGGTTGTTGTTAAAGCCTGGTCTGTTTGTTGGGCTCCTTCTCTATTTGACATGAGATAAACTATAATGTTTTGTAATGTAATGGTAGATGCTTTGTTTGTGCAATTAAACTTTGATCAACTTTAAATCGTTTATTTCAGTAACCCATTTTGGTACGGTGAGCAAAAATAGTTTTGTGTTGGAAAAAGGATGTTTTTCCTTCCAGAGAGCAGAGGACAGGAGGACCTATCATGCAGAAAAAAGGGGGAAAAGTATGACTTTGAGAGCTTGGAGTTGAAACTGTTATTGGTTAAGGTTAATATTCCTACTGTTGTTCCTTGCTCCTCACTCTGTGTATTACTTCATTTTACTGGAACATTGTTTCTTGACAGCAATCAAATTTAAAATAAATAGTGCCAATAGCTATTTCCTGGATACTTTGACTATTTTTAGTATTACCAAAAAAGGCAAATACCAAAGGACATGAGCACAGAGGCAGCCCTTCTTTCTCCCAGGACATCCACAAGAGAAGAGCTCCCTCCCCCAAGTTGACTTGTTGACTGTTGACTGTTTATTCTCCTTTCCCGTGTACTGTCCTGGGAATAACTAGTGGTAATATTTTATATGACGTACATAATGCATTATAATACACTTGTAATGTGTTAAGATGACACTGACTATTATAATAAGCATCCATAACTCATAAGCGGTTATAAAACTCAATGTTTTATAGATAATGTATTATAATGACGTGTAAGGCAAACGCATTAACCAATTAAACAATGATTTTGAATCTACAAATGTGTTATATTTCCCACAGTATGTGCTCCGTCAGTGGCTTGCTCACAAACTGGACTGGTGTTTCCAACTTGTGGTAAATGAGCTGTACATCCTCATCTCTGCTTTGATTGATCAGTCTGATTGTCAAAAGTAACAATTCTTAACAGGGATCCAGAGAAATCGGTGCAGGCACAATTTGAGAGATTATGTTAGGAAAAATAACAAATCAAATCAAATCGTCTAATGCTTGCTGCTGCTGTAGCTCACAATAATGTAATAATTAAGTGCAATGACCATTAATTTCTGCGAATCCTACGCTCACTATTTTTTGATTCCATCTGTTTTCAGATTAGTATGTTTTTCATGTATATTTCACTTGAATAATTGCATTGAAGAGTCACACAGGGGATTCATTTGTACCAAATCTCCTAATTTGTTCCATTATCAAATGCATTGACACAACTGCGTTCCCAATTGTAATAATTTACCTTCTCTTTTCCAGGTGAGGCAAGGATAAAGAAACCGAATACAAAGATGCCTCCCAAACAGGGTAAGAAAGACTTCTTTGCCATGCAAAAATGTAACCCAGGGGAGTCTCAGAGTAGGAATGCTGGTCTAGGATCAGGTCCCCCTGTCCATGAACATGTTATTCATTATGATCTAAAAGGCTAAACTGATCCTTAATCAGCACTCCTACTCTGAGACACTTGATACATATGGCCCTGTACTAAATCTCTCTGGACTACTAAAGAGGGCACAACCAAAATGTCAACAAGCGGTATAGTCCAACAACAGTGATACATGCAGTAGATAGCCTAGAGGACCTGGCCCGTGTGCCAAACACTGGCCATACCTTGCTGCTCTAACTAAGACAGAGTACTGCTCCCTGCTCTGGCAGAGGTCTGGGGGTGCCTGTAATAGCAATCGGAGATCCCCCTCCTCAGCATGCTGTAGTGTGAACCAACCTGCCCTCTAATAACGAGAGCCAGGGGAGCAAGTCACCCAATCCCAGCAGCTGTTGCAGTTGTGCTTTGTTCGCTGCGGGGAGCTTTAAGGCATTAGCAACGCAATGATATGCTGGGCGTGGGGCGAAGGCGGAAAGCCAGAGGCCTGCCAAACCATCTCAGCCCCCAGGTTAATGGACACACAGTGGGCAGGGGGACACAGACGAATAGACTAATGCTGGTTTTACGCAGAGGTTTGTTCTGATGATAGAGATGTTTCTGGCTGAAGTGACTGTGTGTGTGTGTGTGTGTGTGTGTGTGTGTGTGTGTGTGTGTGTGTGTGTGTGTTTGTGTGTGTGTGTGTGTCGTCCAGCTATGCCCCCTCAGATTGTCCAGTTCCCGGACGACATGAAGATTCTGGCAGGGGAGAAGGTGGAAATTCTCTGTAAGTTTGGAGGAGCTCCGCCAATCAACTGCACCTGGCTCAAGTTCCGCAAACCAGTAAGGACCAGTCTGTACTACATTTTTCACAACCTTGATAAAGATAAGCAAAAATGCATGAGAATGCATAAGCAGAAAATAACCCCATACCTACTGTAAACTATGGTGGTGGCTCTTTGATGTTATGGGGCTATTTTGCTTCCACTGGTCCTGGGGCCCTTGTTAAGGTCAACGGCATCATGAACTTTACCCAGTACCATGACATTTTAGCCAAAGGCCTGGTTGCCTCTGCCAGGAAGCTGAAACTTGGCTGCAAGTGGATCTTCCAGCAAGACAATAACCCCAAGCACACATCAAAATCCACAAAGAAATGGTTAATTGGCCACAAAATCAACATTTTGTGATGGCCATCTCAGTCTCCTGACTTTGAAAACCTGTGGTTTGAATTCAAGAGGGCAGTCCATAAGCGCAGACGAAGGATATCAAGGCTCTGGAAGGATTCTGTATAGAAGAATGGTCTAAGATCCATCCCAATGTGTTTACTAACTCATAAAACATTTTAGAAAAAGGCTCAGTCCCATTATCCTCGCAAGGTGAGGAGGTATTGAAAGGTTTTGACCCCTACCTTTTAGAGAAAGAAAGTATTACTTGTTAAACAAAATCTCTTTCTCTAAGCAATTGTATATGTATAAAATAATATAATTTCCCTGTTTTTCTTGCATACAATATAACTCAGTATTTGAATTATTTTATACAGTAATTTTTGCTAATCTTTATCAAGGATGTCAATCATTCTGGACCCCACTGACTATAATGCAATGCACCTGTCTATGATTAACTCTAACTGTGATCTGATATTATCTACTATCTACTAGCTCTTATCATTGTACCCTTGAACACTGTTTCAACTAACACATGTCCCCTCTGTGAAATCACTGACCTTATGGCGATGCCTTTGTCTTGTATGCAGATTCAAGAGGTCAAAGGTGATTTAACCATTGACACCACTGAGGTTACCAGTAAACTGACCATCGCAGACAGCCAGCAGGACCACTGTGGCTGCTACACCATCGAGCTGCGAAACAACTATGGCTTGAGACAGGCAGCTCTCAACCTTACCATTGTTGGTACGTTCCCTTTTTCCAAATCAGGCCTTATATAAATGTAGCCTGTAGGCGCTAGGCAGTGACGCCATTTTTAGCTCCGTTGCTGAGATTCAGAAGACAATTAAGAGTGGCAGAAGTCTTTCCCAGTATAAAATGATATATGGTATAATCCATGATTTAAAAGCACTGCTGCTACTGATACCAATCATTTTATTGTATCTCGTAAAAAATAGCGGTCCTGTAGCTTTGGGGAATGTTGTTGGGGAAGGGAAGGTATGCAGGACGGGCCAGCTCCAACTCTCTAGATCCTAATACTAACAGGCCGCTGCAGGGATCTCCGATGGCCTTTTAAGGTTGTGCTTTCTCTCCAGCTGTTGCTTTAATATGAGGCTCTTTGCCACTGCTGTCAGAGTGGAGTGTATCCAGTCTAACTCAGGGAATACGCCAAAGCCAGGGAAAGAGGAGTTATAGAGCTGCTCCACATAAACGCAACCGCTTATGTGCCCGGAGAACTGTTAATAGCATACAGAGAGGCACAAAGCGCTTGTTAGACACTGGTAAAAACAGCCTACCACTTAGATGCTTGTTAATGTATATAATGTATATGATCCTCGCGTTAGGTTTATGGCCTTGGACTGTATGTATGGAGTATAGAGGTTTAGTTTAGAATTGTTTCATGTAATTTGTGGCCCCTTTTGCAGTGACATTGAATCGTCCCCCATGGCAGAGCTGTTGGTGTCACGCTCTGCTCTTTGGGGCGGATTAGTTTGCTATTTTACAAGGGAGCACTGGGGATTAAGTGGGGGTATGCTTTTAACAGCTTGGGTAACATGGCATCCCTCTAAACAAAGCAGGGAGAATAAGGTACTGTACCTAGCAGACAGTCTGGGGCATATCGTCTGACACCAGCAGTACATAAAACTGATCCAGACTCCATGTGAAGCCTCCCTGTCACTGCTCTCACAGATCATCTGCGCTCACTAACAGTTTCCTGTACTGTGCCTTTAATTGAGAAGCTGCCATTACTGTATATGGTGAAACTGCTGTTGACGAATGGAGTTGGTTCAAAAGGTAGCCACTATAGCCAGACAGGAAGCTGCTTCATTCCCAACAGAGCTGTGCTTTTGTGTGCATGGGGACTACTGAGTACAGACGTTGGTGAATGGAAGGACTGGGAGACCTATCTGTTCAAACCTTCACAAGTCGAGTGACCTTCAAACTCTAGGTCTGGCACCCTATTCCCTATATAGTGCACTACTTTTGACCAGGGCCCAAAAGTAGTGTACTATATAGGGAATAAGGTTCCATTTGGGACTCAGCCTAGAACATGTATCACAACAATGTAAACATGGTTTTGTGTGGCTTATTGAAAGGCCTAGCATTGCGCCTGAGCATGTCCGTCATTTGGCGCGTTGATCTACTGAGTGTCACTGTGTGTTCCAGACAAACCTGATCCCCCTGCACGAGTTCCAGCCGCCTCAGACATCCGCCGCTCCACACTCACACTGTCATGGTACGGCCCCACCTACGACGGGGGCAGCGCGGTCCAGTCCTACAACCTAGAGATATGGAACTCTGTGGATAAGGAGTGGAAGAACCTGGTCTCCTGCAACAGCACCTCCTATAATGTCCAGAACCTGCTGGGTCAGCGCCAGTACAAGTTCAGGGTGCGGGCGGTCAATATCTACGGCATCGGGGAGCCCAGTGCCGAGTCTGAGCCTGTCACAATGTTAGAGGAGGATGTAGAGGGTGAGCTCCCCCTAGTGGCATATATGGTGTACTGACACTCATTGGTAACACTAATAATCACACTCATTGGTAACACTATTATAATAACACTTATTGGTTACTAACAAGCCATTTTCTTTGACATTGTGTCAGACATTGATTTGTATTCATAATAATGATTATTGATTCCAACTAATGACTAATGACATTTCTGATAATTTATTCTAACAGAAAAGGAGGAGGTTGAGGATGATGAAGGTATGTTTAATCTAATCCAAGTTCATATGTAATTGCTTCCTTTAAAAAATCATTTTGGTAACACCTTCTATGATATGTAAAATTGTTATAATGCCTTATAATGCCTTTATAATGTGTTATGACACAGTGACTATTAGCATCCATAATGAATCCTAAGCGTCATGTTCCTATATTCAGACAAAGACCCAGACTACAGAGATGTGACCGTTAGAACAGATGTGAAAGTCAAGGATCTGTATGATGTGGAAGAGCGGCTCGGAACGTGAGTACCCTCCTATCAACAACGACTGTGTCCCAAATGGCACCATATTCCCTATATAGTACACTACTTCTGACCATAGGGCTCTGGTCAAAAGTAGTGCACTATGGAGGTAATAGGCCCTGGTCAGAATTAGTGCACTATATAGGGTATAGGGTGTCAATTGGGACGTAGACAACATGTTGGTCAGCAAAGCATTGGTCCACATTGACATGTATCTACATCTGCAATAGGCCTACTGTGTATACCTCATCCATGATATCCTCTGTATCAGACTCCAAAAAATAATCATTTTCCTTTTCTGTGCTTTAGGGGGAAATTCGGACAGGTATTCAAACTGTTGGAGAAGGCAACGAAAAAGCATTGGGCTGGAAAGTTCATCAAGGCCTACTCTGCAAAAGAGAAAGATAATGTGAGACAAGAGATTGCTATAATGAACTCCCTCCATCACCCCAAACTTGTCCAGTGCATTGATGCCTTCGAAGGCAAGTCGGACATCGTCATGGTTTTGGAAATGTGAGTATATTTAACCCATACTTTACAAAAAGTTGATATTCATTTGGGTTACCCAGGATGCATCCTAAATGGCACCCTATTCCCTATATAGTGCACTACTTTTGACCAGAGCCCTTTGGCTAGAAACATAAGGTTATTTAGTAGATATACAACTGGAATGAATACAGGTGCATTTGAGGATTTCCACTTGGCACTCATGTTAACAAATTACACTACATGACCAGAAGTATGTGGACACCTGCTCGTCGAACATCTCATTCTAAAATCATGGGCATTAATATGGAGTTGTTACCCCTTTGGTGCTATAACAGCCTCCACTCTTCTGGGAAGGCTTTCCACTATATGTTGGAACATTGCAGTGGGGACTTGCTTCCATTCAGCCACAAGAGCATTAGTGAGGTTGGGCACTGATGTTGGCCGATTAGGCCTAGCTCGCAGTCGGCGTTCCAATTCATCCCAAAGGTGTTCGATGGGGTTGAGGTCAGGGCTCTGTGCAGGCCAGTCAAGTTCTTCCACACCGATCTGGACAAACCATTTCTGTATGGACCTCGCTTTGTGCACAGGGGCATTGTCATGCTGAAACAGGAAAGGGCCTTCCCCAAACTGTTGTCACAAGGTTGGAAACACAGAATCGTCTAGAATGTCATTCATTGTATGCTGTAGCATTAAGATTTCCCTTCACTGGAACTAAGGAGCCTGAACCATGAAAAACAGCCCCAGACCATTATTCCTCCTCCACCAAATGTTACAATTGGCACTATGCTTTGGAGAAGGTAGCGTTCTCCTGGCATCCGCCAAACCCAGATTCGTCCATTGGACTGCCAGATGGTGAAGCATGATTCATCACTCCAGAAAACGTGTTTCCACTGCACCAGAGTCCAATGGCGGCGAGCTTTACACCACTCCTGCCGACGCTTGGCATTGCGCATGGTGATCTTAGGCTTGTGTGCAGCTGCTCGGCCATGGAAAGCTATTTCATGAAGCTCCCGACGAACAGTTCTTATGCTAATGTTGCTTCCAGAGGCAGTTTGGAACTTGGTAGTGAGTGTTGCAACCGAGGACAGACGATGTATACGCGCTACGTGCTTCAGCACTCGGCGGTCCCGTTGTGTGGCCTAGCATTTTTCGGCTGAGCCGTTGTTGCTCCTAGATGTTTCCACTTCACAATAACAGCACTTACAGTTAACCGGGGCAGCTCTAGCAGGGCAGAAATGTGATAAAACTGACTTGTTGGAAAGCTCTTCAGTAAGGACATTCTACTGCCAATGTTTATGTATGGAGATTGCATTGCTGTGTGCTCGATTTTATACACCTGTCAGCAACGGGTGTGGCTGAAATAGCCGAATCCACTTATTTTAAGTGATGTAGTGTATCTGAGTATGAAAATGTATATGATAACGTTTATTTTGAGAATGTCAAAGGAAATTGATTTGCATTTAAACATCTCCATTATTCGTGGCTAATGATTCTTTTTGACCAGACAGACACTTCACACAGACAGAAATGTTGGCTTTTTTATGTGGTGATGCTTGGAAAAAGTTCACTTGCCAAGTATTTGAGACATGTAAACACATTAGACTGGTCCATTTCCCCTATTATTTGTATAGCATTATCAAAAGGTAGACTGACACAAGAACAATGGACTCACTTGACTCTATTTTAAAACCGCAATTGTCCATAGTACTAATTTTAGATGATAAAGCTGTCAAAGCTAAAAAATGATATTCGAGATACTCTAATCTGACAAGTATTTGATATCCAGTTAATGATTTTCATATTTGGCTGTAATGTGTTTCGCAGGACCTCAACCATCATTCTCTCTCTCTCGTTCTCTGCAGGATCTCTGGCGGGGAGCTGTTTGAGCGTATCATCGATGAAGACTTTGAGCTGACAGAAAGAGAGGTCATTAAGTACATGCTGCAGATCGTGGACGGGGTTCATTACATCCACAAGCAGGGCATCGTCCATCTGGACCTTAAGCCTGAGAATATCATGTGTGTCAACAAGACTGGGAGCACCATCAAACTCATTGACTTCGGCCTCGCTCGCAGACTAGGTATCCAGGCCTCATGTGCACAGGACAATTTCAGAAATAGGGTTGCAAAATTCCGGTAATTTAACCAAAATTCCCAGGTTTCCCAGAAATCCTGGTGGTAGGATTCCCAGATATCCTGCTTATTCCCTCCTGATTCCAACTGGGAAAGTTACTGGAATTTTGCAACCCTATTCAGAATCATAGCAACATCTATCTTTTCAATAACTTCCTATTCTAATGAATGCTAAATAAACACCAACATTTCATTTTTGAAACCGTCTTCCCCTGTGTGCTCCTAGAAAGCTCTGGAACATTGAAAGTTCTGTTTGGAACCCCTGAGTTTGTGGCCCCTGAAGTGATCAACTATGAAGCAATCAGTTACCCAACAGACATGTGGAGTATAGGGGTCATCTGCTACATCCTGTGAGTGTCAAACCAGTTATAACGACACTTATAATCACTATAAGTACCCTTATAACCATTCTTACTTGTAATGTTTGGAGGAAGCTTCTATGTTAACACTTTATTTGGTTAATCCCAAATAGATGGTTTGTAAATGTTCAGTAGATGTTGAACTAGCTGTCAACAACATTTCAACAAACTATCCGCTAACCCCAGCCCTAACCTTAACCCTTATCCTAACCCTAACCTAACATTAACCCTAACTGTAACCTAGCAAGGTGTTGCAGTAACAGTTGACAGTTTGTTGATAGTGTGAGCATCTATAGATCATCTATAGGGGACTATCCAAATAAAGTGTGAACGTTACCATGACCGCTAGCCTTAACCCTAATCTTAACCATAAACCTAACATTAAACCTAAACCTAGCAAGCTGTTGGGGTAATATAGTTTGTTGATAATTTGAGCATCTGTAGATAATCTATAGGGCACTATCCAAATAGTCTATTTGCTACCATGTGTCCCTAATCTCAAACCTGCCTTATTGGGTTTCTCTGGGCTTCTTTCCACAGGCAGGCAGGCAGGCAGGCAGGCAGGCAGGCAGGCAGGCAGGCAGGCAGGCAGGCAGGCAGGCAGGCAGGCAGGCAGGCAGGCAGGGAGTGTGTGTATGGGCCTCTCCATCCTCTATGCCTGTAAATGGATATAGAGACAGAGCAGAGCAATACTCTCCAGTGCCCCAAACCTCTGTGAGGTCTCCTCGGTCCACAAAGATGTATTACAAACTGCTTACATAACAGTGTTAGTAGTGAGGCTCTGTGATCTCTATTGCTTCAGAGATTTCAGGCCTGCATCCCAAACAGCTCCCTATTCCCTATGTAGGGCACTACTTTTGACCAAAGCCCTATGGGAATAAGGTGCCAATAGGGTGCCATTTGGGACGCATACAAGGTTTCATCCATCCTGTTACAGAGTCCTGACTCACTTAGTGGTATACCGATATAGACCTATGTCTAGCATGGAAAACATCTGGGTGTGCCCAATAAGACTGGCTTTGTTGAACATGATGAACACTTACCAAGACTCACCAGTGAGCACTGTTTAGGGTGCCGGCAGGGTGTGGTGCATTTTCCATGCAGAGCAGAAATGTTTTTTGGTAGACCTTGTTGTTCTGCACCTTTTGTAGGTCAAGCATTCATTATACCTCTCTCTCTCTCTCTCTTTTCCTTTCTTTCTTTCTCTCTCTTTCTTTCTCACTCTCCCTCTCTCCAACCCCCCTCTCTCTCCCTCCATCAGGGTGAGTGGCCTGTCCCCATTCATGGGGGATAACGACAACGAGACCCTTTCCAATGTGACCTCGGCCACCTGGGACTTTGAAGACGACGCCTTCGATGAAATCTCAGACCATGCCAAAGACTTCATTACCAACTTGCTGAAGAAGGATATGAGGTAAGCAACATGATGCTCTCTGAAATACAGCTTGATTAAAGAGCCATGTGTGTCCCAAATGGCACAATATTCCCTACATAGTGCACTACTTTACCATACTTGATCATAATGTAGTGTACTAAATAGGGAATAGGGTGGCATTTGGGTGAAAGCCCCAGTTCTGACATGATTTGAGTGTAAATGTTGTAGAATGTCTTTGATCAGCCTGACAGATGTCTCTGTTTAGATTGTTGAGGTGTCATATATCTGTTATTTAGTCTCCTTTTGCTAACGGTTGCTTTTGACTCTGTTAGCGTCCCAAATGGCACCCTATTCCCCATGTAGTGCACTACTTTTGACCAGGGCGTGCCATTTGGGACGCAACCCTATCTCGGTCCAAATCTCTATCTGATGTGTTGTAATACAGTGAGAATAACGTCTTTGCGCCTCTCAATGTTCATGTGTTTCTGTGATCGTAGGGCTAGACTGACATGTGATCAGTGCTATGAGCACCCATGGCTAAAACAAGACACTGGCAAAATGGAGGCCAAGAAGCTGTCCAAGGAGAGGATGAAGAAATACATCTTGAGAAGGAAATGGCAGGTAGGTAACAGCAGAACAGATCATGTGCTGTGTCCCAAATGGCACCCTATGAGCCTTGGTCAAAAGTAGTGCACGATAGAATAGGGTGCCATTTGGGACGTAGACCATGTCTCCTGTTACAGATCAACATATGCCCATCCATCTTTATCACAAGACAAGCACTGTAGTGCGGGGTAGTACATATTAATCCACCCAAACATGTTTGAGATTGAGAATATGTGTTAGATATGGTGCACTATGAGTTTCGCTAAAGTTCCACTATAGGATAGACTACGAAAAGAACTGTATTGTTGATTGTTAGCCTACTCTGAGCTTCCAAGTTATGACAAATGAGTCTCACGAAGTCCCTGCAGTTCAACTCCTTCTCTGAGTGCTCACACATGAGTAAACCTCTCATTGTGTTAAACAGTCACCATGGAGGTCCATTAGTATTTCATGAGGTAAAAAATACAAACTGCGAGTATTACTTTGGAAAACTAGAACACAAAACAGTAGAGACCGTGAAAGTGGAGAGATGTCCGATTTATTTGTACCTGTGTTTTGATCAACATGTACAAATCCTGAAGGCAACAATCTCCGTGATCAAGTTATCCACCATGCTTTGTTTATAGTAGCAAACAGTTTTAGGGCCATACATCATAGAGTGCATCCCAAATGGCAGCCCATGCCATATAGCGTGTACTACTATAGACCAGCTCTGGTAAAAAGTAGTGCACTATAAATGGAATAGGGTGCCATTTGGGACACTGCCCTACTCTGTACTTCATGGCCAACTAACAAGACATTTCTTATTGATACAAACAAGGCCATTAATTAATAAGCGTCCCCTTAACATTTCTTGATGATGTCTATTCCTATACCAAGGACTGTTTGTCTGCGAAAGAATGTAACGAGTGTATCATTGATTTCATGGCAGAAAACCGGACATGCAGTGCGGGCCATCGGAAGACTGTCGTCAATGGCGATGTTGGCGGGCGTCAGTGCCAAGAAAGGCTCCCCTACTGAAGGTGGCATGGCGTTTTTTTTTTTTGCTCCTTATGAATGTTCCTAACCTTTCTGTTGTACCCCAGAGCAGGGGATGGCACTCAGCTAGGGGTGTTTGTTTTATTAATGCCACCCTGTGAACATTTGCCCTCCTTTTTTTGGAGCACTTTGGTTGGTACAGTTAGTGGTGCTACCAGTGGAGCTGCTGCTCCTATTCAAACTCAAAGCAGCGCACTGTTAAGTTGTTAAAGTGGCAATATGTAACTTTTTGGGCAACCCGACCAAATTCACATAGAAATGTGAGTTATAGATCTGTCATTCTCATTGAAAGCAAGTCTAAGAAGTGGTAGATATGTTGTATGTGCGCTATTTATATGCTTCCCGTTCTTAAGTTTGTTTTTGCATCTTTTACTTTCGGTTTTGTACACCAGATTCAAACAGCTGAAACAACAATATTTTTGGTTATGGAAAAGATATTTCACAGCGGTTTGGATGGTACAATGATTCTCTACACTACACTAGCTTATTTTGTCACATAAACTGAAATTAGGCAAACTATTAGAGTTTTAGCAACCAGGAAATGGCCGAGCGATTTCTGCATAGTGCAACTTTAAGTTCAACTTGAGGCAAAATCAATGTGTCATTTTGTTTTCCCCCATTGTCGCATGTTTCATAGAGGACAACCAGTTCCTTGAATGCCTAGAGTATGAGGAGAAAACCCAGGTCAAGCCCACCTTCAGCTCAGTCATCAAGGATGTGGAGGTGGTGGAGGGGAGCGCAGCCAGATTTGACTGCAAGATCGAGGGTAATGTCTCACAACCTCTTCATTTACATACATCACAATCTCCTAATTTACGTATACGTACGTCACAAGTGTTGAATCCATTCATCTGCCATGAAGTCCATCAACCAAACAATAGGACAATATATTTTTAGCAAATCAAATCATTGTATTTGTCACATACACGTGTTTAGCAGATATTATTATTATTATTATTAATATGCCATTTAGCAGATGCTTTTATCCAAAGCGACTTACAGTCATGCGTGCATACATTTTTGTGTATGGGTGGTCCCAGGGATCGAACCCACTACCCTGGCGTTACAAGCGCCGTACTCTACCAGCTGAGCTACAGAGGACCACACAGATGTTATTGCGGGTGTAGCGAAATGCTTGTGCTTCTAGCTCCGACAGTGCAGTAATATCTAACAAGTAATATCTAACAATTTCACAACATATACCCTATACACACAAATCTAGTAAGGAATGGAATTTAGGAATATATACATATATGGACAAGCAATGACAGAGCGGCATGGACTAAAATACAGTAGAATATTATAGAATAGAGTACAGTATATACATATGAGATGAGTAGTGCAAGATATGTAAACATTATTAAAGTGACTAGTGTTCCATTTCTTAAAGTGGCCAGTGATTTCAATAGGCAACAGCAGCCTCTAATGTGCTAGTGATGGCTATTTAACAGTCTGATGGCCTTGAAATAGAAGCTATTTTTCATTCTCTCTGTCCCAGCTTTGATGCATCTGTACTGACCTCGCCTTCTGGATGATAGCGGCCTTCCTTTTTGGCCTTCCTGTGACATCGGGTGATGTAGGTGTCTTGGAGGGCGGGTAGTTTGCCCCCGGTAATGCGTTCGGCAGACCGCACCACCCTCTGGAGAGCCCTGTGGTTGCGGGCGGTGCAATTGCCGTACCAGGCGGTGATATAGCCCGACAGGATGCTCTCAATTGTGCATCTGTAAAAATGTGTGAGGGTTTTAGGTGCCAAGCCAAATTTCTTCAGCCTCCTGAGGTTGAAGAGGCTCTGTTGCACCTTCTTCACCACACTGTCTGCGTGGGTGGACCATTTCAGTTTGTCAGTGATGTGTACGCCAAGGAACTTGAAGCTTTCCACATTCTCCACTGCAGTCCCGTCGATGTGGATAGGGGGGTGCACCCTCTGGTGTTACCTGAAGTCCACGATAATCTCCTTTGTTTTGTTGACGTTGAGTGAGAGGTTATTTTCCTGGCACCACACTCCCAGAGCCCTCACCTCCTCCCTGTAGGCGGTCTCGTCATTGTTGGTAATCAAGCCTTCTACTGTTGTGTCGTCTGCAAACTTGATGATTGAGTTGGAGGCGTACTTGGCCACGCAGTCATGGGTGAACAGGGAGTACAGGAGGGGGCTGAGCATGCATCCTTGTGGGGCCCCAGTGTTGAGTATCAGCGAAGTGGAGATGTTGTTTCCTACCTTCACCACCTGGGGGCGGTCCGTCAGGAAGTCCAGGACCCAGTTGCACAGGGCGGAGTTCAGACCCAGGGCCTCAAGCTTAATGATGAGCTTGGAGGGTACTATGGTGTTGAATGCTGAGCTATAGTCAATGAACAGCATTCTTACATGGGTATTCCTCTTGTCCAGATGGGATAGGGCAGTGTGCAGTGTGATGGCGATTGCATCGTCTGTGGATCTATTGGGGCGGTAAGCAAATTTAAGTGGGTCTAGGGTGACAGGTAAGGTAGAGGTGATATGATCATTGACTAGTCTCTCAAAGCACTTCATGATGACAGAGGTGAGTGCTACGGGGTGATAGTCATTTAGTTCAGTTACCTTTGCTTTCTTGGGTACAGGAACAATGGTGGCCATCTTGAAGCATGTGGGAACAGCAGACTGGGAAAGGGAGAGATTGAATATGTCGGTAAACACACCAGCCAGCTGATCTGCGCATGCTCTGAGGACCCGGCTTGGGATGCCTTGCGGAGTGCGTAGCTACACTGTTTGTATTCTGCCATATTCCCAGTCACCTTGCCATGTTTAAATGCGGTGGTTCACGCTTTCAGTTTTGCGCGAATGCTGCCATCTATCCACGGTTTCTGGTTAGGGTAGGTTTTAAGAGTCACAGTTGGCACAACATCACCTATACACTTCCTGATAAACTCAGTCACCGTTAAAGTGAATTCATCTAAATTATTTTCGCAAGCTACCCGGAACATATCCCAGTCCGCGTGATCAAAACAATCTTGAAGTTTGGATTCCAATTGGTCAGACCAGCGTTGAACAGTCCTTAGCACGGGTCCATAGCACACATAGTGTAAGCTTTGCTCTCAATGGTTGTCCATAGACGTAGGTCAGTAAACCAGGATTAACGACAACAAGGTCATCTGTTTCATCCCATTTGTATTTCTAATACCACCTACATCCTATGACTACCCAATGAGACACACCTTGCATCCCAAATGGCACTCTATTCCCTATATAGTGCACTACGTTTGACCAGAGCCCCATGGGCCTGGGTCAAAAGTAGTGCACTATACAGGGAATAGGGGGTGACATTTGAGACACATCTACAGTATAAAGATTGTTTGTGTTTTCCCAGGCTACCCTGATCCAGAGGTGGTGTGGTACAAAGACGAACAGCCGATCAAAGAGACGCGCCACTTCCAGATCGATTATGACGAGGAGGGCAACTGCAGCCTGGTGATCTCGGAAGTGAACGGCGACGACGATGCCAAATACACTGTCAAGGCTGTCAACAGCCTGGGCGAGGCCACATGCACAGCCGAACTCCTGGTGGAGGTGATGGCGGAGGAGGAGGAGGAGGAGGAGGAGGAGGAATGAGCGGTATGACTGGTACAAGACGAACAG
Organism: Coregonus lavaretus; assembly: GCF_964263955.1. NCBI lineage: Eukaryota > Metazoa > Chordata > Actinopteri > Salmoniformes > Salmonidae > Coregonus > Coregonus lavaretus. The sequence goes on from NC_140003.1 coordinate 12,178,430, forward strand.
ATGATATCCCCTGTTTTTAGCCTTTAATCTCTTTTTTAATGGGTCGTTCCACCAATTAGGTGCCTTTTGAGTAGTGTAGCTTAAAAAAAAACTTTTAAAAAACGTTTTATTTCACCTAATTTTTACATTCTGTCAGAACACATAATAAAAAACATGTTTTCCCATCTTAAGAGGTTAAATAAAAATGTATAGTCAGTAACAGGGTTGACCGTAACAGGGTTGACCGTAACAGGGTTGACGATTTCTTCTTAAATCATCTATACATTTCCTTGTGACGGGGAATGGAAGCTTGTTGTGTGCAACAGGGAGGGGCAATTGAATGCAAGCTTCACAAAAAAAATTTTAATTGTTAAAACATTTCTAGCCTGTCTATCTATGGGTAACAGGGTTGATGGGTTATTCTCGAACCACTCCGTTTTCCACCACAAAACACCAGAAAATGTCCAAAAAGAGTAGAACCAGCTCACCTGCTTTTACACTATGATTTGACTATTAGATGTTCAATGTTTCTTTTGAAAAAACTATTTAAAAAGGAATAGTTTCACCATATTAAAACGAGAGTTCAGTTCACGTAACAGGGTTGACCTTAAAATGAGGGACTTTTTTATTTCTTTTTTTACTTCAAATGAATCACTAATCACATGAAATTAAAAATAATAATCAGAAATGACTTTGTCAAAGCAAAGAAAATAACTACGGCTTTACAATGATGGTGAAAACTTGGATAAATGTTGGGATTAAGTGGGGTAAACATTTTCTAGCAGTCACAGAGGGACAACATGCAGAATTTTGGCACTTTAGCAAGTCTTTTATTCATATTAACCCTTTACATTGGCCTGTATGGATAGGGCTAAATTGAAATGTTTCCTACAGAAGAAATATGAAAAGCATATGCATAACTAAAATGTAATGTAAATGTAATAACCATGGTAGCGATGGAAAGGGAACAGTTTCGAGATTATGGCGAAAATATTAGGTCAAAGATGAGGACACAACAATTCATCTGACACAAGACTGAATCCAAACATTACACTGTTGATTTTATGTGCATTTTACATTTAATGTACTTTTCGTCACATTTGTTGATAACAAAATCTGAAAATACTCTGGATACATTCAGTAACATGATAAGAATATTCCTGGAAAATGTGGGGTAGGTGCAACATAAGAAAACAAAATGGCAGGGGATGGAGTGAGAGGACTAACTGGTGGCCTCACACCTCTCCAAAGTGTGCACTGTTCCTAAGAAATTGTAATGCACTTTTATGACTAAAAGAGTCTTCAACTATAAGGTGTTTTTTTTAGATCTCCTAGCTGTGCTGTTGAGGAACTAGAGCAAGCACACTTGTAGTTGTTTTGTTTGGAACACAACCCTGCATCCCCGCCCTCACACAATTACTGTTGTTGTTTACGGATTCCAAAAACTGTCCATTATAAATCGCAATCTGGGTCAGGTGGGCATCATTTGAAAGCCTGTTCTATTGCCAACATGACTAGCTAAGTTACAACATATGATATTACAGTGTTAGGCTTTCACAATGCAATTCAGGGAAACAGATCATTTTGGTGCGCATAGAAAGGAGTCATGAGTGCATTTAGGTGCGTGCGCCACGGCAAATTTTTCTCACAATAAACAAACAGGCTCATTCTGTTCAGAACAACCAAGGGTATGACGCCATGTCATCTTGTAACTGTACATCAAACACAGTGATCATAAATGTTGACACTGTATATGACATGAGTTTTATGAAATGGAAACGTGAAGTGCACATTTGGACTCATGGGTGTTTGGCTTGCTTGTATGACATCAAAGCAATATTTATTATCATCTTCAACGTCTCATCTTTCAAAATATATAGAGTCCTCTTAATTTACAGCATTTGCCTCACTCAGACAACAAAAATAGAACAAAAGTTGCCCGTTTAGCGGGAGAGATGGGGGCAACTTCTTGTCGCGTGAGGTACTTATGTTCAGAACGGCTTTCAGTCAAAACTCATACAGCGCTGTGAAGCGCAGAGCCAGTGCTCTGACGTCATGTATAGCATGTTACTGTCGTGCCCAAATCTGCAATTTTCAGCCCGTAAACTGGTACGAGTGGAAAGGGCTACAAATCAGATTGATCTCATTTTGCATGTGGTCTATTTTAAAGGGCAATATTTGTGTACAATCTCTACTTAAAATATCAAAGGGATGCAAAAGACACTCATTTCGTGGAATGACCTTAATAGCTGCGTTGCTAAGACACTCACCTTCTCCGACACACTCAGAAATGGGGGCGAAAATGGGCTTGATGACCTTTTGCTATGTTTGTGCACTTTCTTTCTTTTCTACTTATCTGTTATTTCAGATGTTAATATTTATAACATTACCTTGACATTAACCACATTCCAGCTGTTTGTGCTTTATCCATTTATTTAAAGGTATTTGATTTCCTTCAAGTTATCTACATTTTTCTTCCTTAACCAAACAAGCCCAAAGTGACTGGTGTGTTTGTGTTATCAGCATTATTTGCAATTACCCTGGGCTCTTTTAAGAATGATTTTTTTATTTTATTATTATTATTTAAGCACAGAGTCATGTTATCATATTTGAGCATCAGTTTTGAGATCTTCCTTGCAAGCACGTGTCCACGATATTACAAATTTGCAATACTAAACAGACCAGTGAATTATCACACCTAGATTTGTTTTGTATTAGATGTATGTAGATTATATTTCTAAATTTTTTATAAATGTATCATTTTGACGAACTGCAGATTACATGTAATGAGAACACTACAAGTGTAGTTACTCACCATTACTAAATAAATTTTTATCACAAAATCATGCTGGTTGTATTGTGATTGGGATGAGTTTCCTATGGTGTTAGAAGCTTGGAGAAATAATGTATTGATTGATTGATTCAAATAAAAATACACATATACACAGTACATAAAAAAAAAATCAAGGTGACCGTATTGCACAATAATGTCAGACTTATTTCCGTTGTGGTCACTAGATTTTTTTTTTCCCCATTTCAGATCAAGTTTATGAATTTCCTGGCTGGGCTGTGGGACAGTGGATGCGTATTGATAATTAAAATGTAACTGTTAACAGGCATTACCTGTGGATCATCATGAATAACTAACAGCTATCAACCAATCAGCATGCAGGATCCAAACTTAACATTTACATTTACATTTACGTCATTTAGCAGACGCTCTTATCCAGAGCGACTTACAAATAGGTGCATTCACCTTATAGCCAGTGGGATCACCACTTTACAAAGTTTTTTTTGTTTTTGGGTTGGGGTAAGGGGGGGTAGAAGGATTACTTTATCCTATCCCAGGTATTCCTTAAAGAGGTGGGGTTTCAAATGTCTCCGGAAGGTGGTGAGTGACTCCGCTGTCCTGGCGTCGTGAGGGAGCTTGTTCCACCATTGGGGTGCCAGAGCAGCGAACAGTTTTGACTGGGCTGAGTGGGAACTATGCTTCCGCAGAGGTAGGGGAGCCAGCAGGCCAGAGGTGGATGAACGCAATGCCCTCGTTTGGGTGTAGGGACTGATCAGAGCCTGAAGGTACAGAGGTGCCGTTCCCCTCACAGCTCCGTAGGCAAGCACCATGGTCTTGTAGCAGATGCGAGCTTCAACTGGAAGCCAGTGGAGTGTGCGGAGGAGCGGGGTGACGTGAGAGAACTTGGGAAGGTTGAACACCAGACGGGCTGCGGCATTCTGGATAAGTTGTAGGGGTTTAATGGCACAGGCAGGGAGCCCAGCCAACAGCGAGTTGCAGTAATCCAGACGGGAGATGACAAGTGCCTGGATTAGGACCTGTGCCGCTTCCTGTGTAAGGCAGGGTCGTACTCTCCGAATGTTGTAGAGCATAAACCTACATGAACCTTAACGTTTTATAATTAAAGTTTAAACATGAAACATACGATACTTTGATTTATTCAAGAAATATAAATCTTGTGAGGTGAATACAATGTGGTTCTCTCATTCTAAAAATCCATTCCAGTGCAAGGTCGCTAATCTACGTTGGTTTGGAATTCCGGCCTAAGTCTCATCAAAATCTTTACAGAACCTTCCCCCCTTCCTTCTCTAGACACAGTGGACAGGACCAGACATTTATTCGGACCTGCTTTCAGCATGACATGCACCACCAGTGGACAGTAGATCTGATCTGGTTCTAGACATGGACTGCGATGGTGAATCACATCAGATTGTGGAGAAGCCAACTTAATGAGTTTCTCCTGACCCAGCCCAACACTCCTATCAGTGCCCTCTGACCTCTCCCTTCTCACACCAGTCTCTCCTCCAACACGAAGTGAGCTTCGCTGGGCTCTTTCAAGTTCTGTTTCAGACGCTCCATCTCTCCATCCTTCATCACTATCTCTTTCTTTTCTTCCTCAACACTTATTTCAACTGTATCCAATTCAGTTATTAGTTCTCAAAGTATTGTGATATCTCCCTTGAGCTTCTGGATTACTCCATCTTTCTTCAGATAGTTCTGCAGCTCCTTCTCAAGCTTCTGTGTCATCTCTCTTTCCTCACCCCTCTATCTTTTCTGTATTATTCCCTCCATCTCGCTGACCTTGGCCTCTGCCTCCTGTTAGGTCTGACTGCTGTAGAAACACTCTCTGTTTCATGCCACCATCTTTACCTGCTCCAGCAGATCTGAGACCTGAGGGCCATGGGCACTATCCTTAATGTTGAGGACATGAGTGCTCTGCTCTTTCAGGCCGTCAGCATGGGTGAATAGAATCAGTGTGTCCTCAACAACCCTCCGCAAAAGTCTCCTCCATTCTCTCTAGCAGCCCTTGGGGAGCTCCACTGGTATGACCAGGATGGAAGGCGGGGGTTTTGGGGCATACAGACAGCGAAGAGTCCCACATTCTGTCTCATCTACTCCAGAGAGTTCATGGCAGAACCAGCCTGGAGTGTCCACCAACACCAGCCGTCTCCCACACATGTCCCCATCTCTCCTCTTACTCCTCTGGGTCACTGCAGAGGGGCTGGCCTGGGCCCCAAACTCCCCTCTGCCCAGGATGATGTTTCCTGCTGCACTCCTCCCAGCCGCAGTCCTCCCCAGCAGAACCAGTCTCAGCTCAGACACTGGGAGACACTGGGGAGTCTGGACTGCTGCTCTCTCCTTTCACTGAAACACAACACACAGCACTGACCAACACAGAGCGCACTGCTCAACACAGCACTGACCAACACAGAGCACTGCTCAACACACTCACTCTCCGTAGGTTGGACCACTTTAAAAACATAATGTAAAACCCAGGGTAAGAAACTTAACTCACTGAGTGGAGGATTCCACCCCATGCTGTTTCTCCTCCTCAGTGGGAGTGTGGGGTCTGTCTGAACTCTCTTCTCCTACTGTAACACAACACAAACCACTTAAGACCCAGAACTGTTTGGGGGTGTAAGTCAGTCAAAATCAGAGATCAAAATCAGGAGACAAAACATCAGGCAGCATGACTGGAAAAGCGTGCATATAATTTAACATAAGAATTGTTGCAATTTTGATACATAGCTGAATAGTTCCATCTTACCAAGTTCTGTTGTTTTCTTTACTGGTATCCAATCCAGTAGTAATTTGATTTGTTTCTCCTTGTCTTGTAGTTGCTTGTTACTCTCCTGTAGCTCCTTTTTAGATTCACTCAATGTCTTTCTCATCTCCTCTTGTTGACTTTTTCCTCTAGTTGTTTTTCCATTCCTCCCACCTATGGAAAATACAGAATTATGGATGATTAATCATTTTAATTTGATGATCAAAATGTATATTCTCTCCACTAGTTTTGTTCTCCACCTTGATATCTAATTACCAATTTTGAGTTATTGATTTCTGATTGATTTGCCAAACAGATTAATTCAATCATCCATGCATTCATCACATCAATACAAAAACCTTTCAGAATTTGTTTTACTCATCCAGCCTCTCTGACGTCAACCGTCATCTGAGATTATCAACCATTATAAAATCAACCATAAGAGAACATTATCGATATTATTCAGTTTAACAGACTAATTAATGAATGACAATCAATAAATCAGTTAATGGTTGATCATTAACTGATGTATTGATTATCATTCATGAATTCGTCGATCAAACTGATTGGTTCTGGGAACATGATTTATATGAATCTTCTCTCCTCCAGACTCGCACACTTACCAAGCTCACCAGCTGATTCCTCCCTCTTCAGCTTGACCCCCTTGGTCTCACGTAGTAAATACTCTGAGGCTGAACTAATGGTGTAAAACAGAGGTGAGTTATGTGTGGTAGACTACATCACTTGAATGCAAGATACAGTGCATCAGACTACTCCAATAATTCAATCCTCTCTCATATAGGGACTGTGGGCACCAATGGGATCTGGTTAGCTTCATTAGGTTAATTAACAGCATGTTTTTATTGGCCCATTTCTGGGCCAATAAAGGGTGTGTGCTCAGCCACCTCCTGTACTCCCTGTTCATCCATGACTGCGTGGCCAAGTACGCCTCCAACTCAATCATCAAGTTTGCAGACGACACAACAGTAGTAGGCTTGATTACGAACAATGACGAGACCGCCTACAGGGAGGAGGTGAGGGCTCTGGGAGTGTGGTGCCAGGAAAATAACCGCTCACTCAACGTCAACAAAACAAAGGAGATGATCGTGGACTTCAGGAAACAGCAGAGGGTGCACCCCCCTATCCACATTGACGGGACCGCAGTGGAGAAGGTGGAAAGCTTCAAGTTCCTTGGCGTACACATCACTGACAAACTGAAATGGTCCACCCACGCAGACAGTGTGGTGGAGAAGGCGCAACAGAGCCTCTTCAACCTCAGGAGGCTGAAGAAATGTGGCTTGTCACCTAAAACCCTCACAAACTTTTACAGATGCATAATTGAGAGCATCCGGTCGGGCTGTATCACCGCCTGGTACGATGGTGTGGTCTGCCGAACACATTACCGGGGGCAAACTACCCACCCTCCAAGACACCTACAGCACCCGATGTCACAGGAAGGCCAAAAAGATCATCAAGGACATCAATCACCCGAGCCACTGCCTGTTCACCCCGCTATCATCCAGAAGGCGAGGTCAGTACAGGTGCATCAAAGCTGGGACCGAGAGAATGAAAAACAGCTTCTTTCTCAAGGCCATCAGACTGTTAAATAGCCATCACTAGCACATTAGAGGCTGCTGCTGCCTATTGAAATCACTGGCCACTTTAAGAAATGGAACACTAGTCACTTTAATAATGTTTACATATCTTGCACTACTCATCTCATATGTATATACTGTATTATATTCTATAATATTCTACTGTCTCTTAGTCCATGCCGCTCTGTCATTGCTTGTCCATATATGTATATATTCTTAAATTCCATTCCTTACTAGATTTGTGTGTGTTGGGTATATGTTGTGAAATTGTTAGATATTACTTGTTAGATATTACTGCACTGTCGGAGCTAGAAGCACAAGCATTTTGCTACACCCGCAATAACACTTGATTTGATTTGATCGTCATGAGAACAGCACTGGTCTCAGGTGAGAGGTGACAGGACAGGGTGACATCTTCACCAACATCAGCGTCCGTATCATCTTCAGTGGTGATTCATTTAAATTAATCTGTTCAGGAGAAACATTTCTGGTTTATTTATATTTCCATATTCACAAATACTCTCCTCATAAACACAGCTCAATTAAAAGCTACAATAGACATATAATGACAAGGATAATGTCAATTATAAAATACAACACACCTACAATCCCATGTAGACATATTTATTTAAAGAAAATTAGAAAAAGAAGAAGTACAACATGAATACTACTATCAGTGGGAATCTATGATGCAGAAGGAATTGCAAAGAGTTTGGAGGGAGAAGTCACTGTGGAGGAGTAGAGCTGTTTCTCACAGACACAAACTCAGCTTCAACTCCTCATTCCAAACAGATTTCATCCAATGACACAGTTACACATAAAGAGACATTAAACCTCAAACTCATTTGACTTTACATTATTGGTTTAGTATTGTTGTCAAAAATATGTGTAAGAAAAGCTAATAATTAATTAAAAGAGTACTATGAACTCTGGACTCTGTCATTTCCTGCAATAAAAATAGAAAACAATCATATTTACATCATTTCCACCATACTGTATATTCATCAGATACATTTTATTTTTTTTAGGATCACAGATACAAACATCTCGTCTTCATTCTCTCCAGTCCTCAAGTTTGAAAAGTGAAATATACTGAGATCACCTCTTACCTTTACATATCTTCGTCTTCCACTTGACATAAACAGTTGTTGATTTAAATCCATAACAATGTTCCACTATTCAAGAAAAACATACTGTACATGAGTACATACAGACGTACGACAGCGTGGCCACGCACGACTCCAACACCATCATTAAGTTTGCTGACGACACAACGGTGGTAGACCTGATCACAGACAGCGATGAGACAACCTACAGGGAGGAGGTCAGGGACCTTGCAGTGTTGTGCCAGGACAACAGTCTCTCCCTCAATGTCAGCAAGACCAAGGAGCTGATCGTGGACTACAGGAAACAGGGGGGCTGTAGTGGAGCGGGTTGAAAGCTTCAAGTTCCTTGGTGTCCACATCACTAAGGACTTAACATGGTCCACATACACATCTGCACAGTCGTGAAGAGGGCACAACAGTGCCTCTTCTCCCTCAGGAGGCTGAAGTGATTTTTCATAGGCCCTCAGATCCTCAAGAGGTTCTACAGCTGCACCATCGAGAGCATCTTGACTGGCTGCATCACCGCCTGGTACGGCAACTGCACCACCCTCGACTGCAAAGCACTACAGTGGGTGGTACGGACGACCCAGTACATCACTGGGGCGGAGCTCCCCACCATCCAGGACCTCTATATCAAGCGGAGTCAGAGGAAGGCCCGAAAAATTGCGACTTCAGCCACCCAAGTCATGGACTGTTCTCTCTGCTACCATCTGGCAAGCGGTACAAGAGCATCCGGTCTCAGGCCAACAGGCTCCGAGAAGGGCTTCTATCCCTAAGCAATGGACTATTGAATAGCTAACCAATGTTTACCCAGACTAGTTGCACTGACTATATGTACACTCACAGGACTTTATCCACACAAGAAGAACAGCAAGAAGATTGTTCCAATCAGAGCTGGTCCAATGTCACAAGTCATGGAAACCGAAGGCAGTGGCATGCTGCTAAGCGGACGGGGGTGACTGCGAGAGGTTCGGAGCAGATTGACATAAGGAATAGCTTTGCTGCACTGGTGCCTGATCTACCTGCACCTTCATCGCTGGGATTGCCTGTGTCGGCGACGGGGGTGCTGACTCCAACTACACTGACTCCAGCAGTGGCTTCGTTGTCGAGTTCGGCTCCTTTCCCTCTCTCTAGATCTGATGGGGCACTGCCTGCTGTGGCAGGTCTGGACCAATCGCCGCAAGCAGCGGGCGTACGCTATCCTGCTTCTCGTGGGCCCATGAAAGGTTCAATGAATTGTGTGAGGGGTAGCAATGGACGGATTTCTCTATTCCCTTCTCCGGCCGTTGTATTGGGCAGTTCAATGGTGAGAAATGTATCAGTCCCTGGAGCAAAAACGTTGCGCTATCCAGGAACACGAGTACAGGACATCAATAAGTTGCTCACTAACATTTTAAATCAGAATCAGGAAATTGAGTCTGTCATAGTTCATGTGGGAATCAATAACATTATGAAGGGCAGCTCAGAACAGCTGAATATGGATTTTAAAGAACTGATTGGGTCACTGCTTGACACCAACAAACACCCCATCATTTCTGGCTCTCTGCCCTCCCTAAATCGTAGCATTGAATGTTTCAGCAGACTTTTAGCCCTCCATAACTGGCTACGAGACTATTGCAGCTCTGTGGGTGTAACATTTATTGACAATTTCGATACGTTCTGGAAACAAAGCTCGTTTTACAAGGAGGATGGGATCCAACCAAATTACTTGGGTTCCTGGCTCCTTTCACAGCATTATAAGGCTGCGTTGAGACAATTACTTATCAATGGGCTCCAGAGTGGCGCAGCGGTCTAAGGCACTGCATCTCAGTGCTTGAGGCGTCACTACAGACCCCCTGGTTCGGTTCCAGGCTGTATCACAACCGGCTGTGATTGGGAGTCCCATAGGATGGCGCACAATTGGCCCAGCGTCGTCCGGATTTGGCCGGTGCAGGCCGTCATTGTAAATAAGACTTTGTTCTTAACTGACTTGCCTAGTTAAATAAAGGTAAAATATTTTTGTGAAATGCTTAACCAACAGTGCATTTATTTTTTAACAAAAAAAGTAAGTGTTGAGAAAAAAAGAGCAGAAGTAAAATAAAATAACAGTAGGGAGGGTATATATACAGGGGGGTACCGGTGCAGAGTCAATGTGCGGGGGCACCGGCTAGTTGAGGTAGTTGAAGTAATATGTACATGTGGGTAGAGTTAAAGTGACTATGCATAAATAATTAACAGAGTAGCAGCAGCGTAAAAGGATGGGGTGGGGGGGCAGTGCAAATAGTCCGGGTAGCCATGATTAGCTGTTCAGGAGTCTTATGGCTTGGGGGTAGAAGCTGTTGAGAAGTCTTTTGGACCTAGACTTGGCACTCCGGTACCGCTTGCCATGCGGTAGCAGAGAGAACAGTCTATGACTAGGGTGGCTGGAGTCTTTTTTTTTTGAGGGCCTTCCTCTGACACCGCCTGGTATAGAGGTCCTGGATGGCAGGAAGCTTGGCCCCAGTGATGTACTGGGCCGTACGCACTACCCTCTGTAGTGCCTTGCGGTCGGAGGCCAAGCAGTTGCCATACCAGGCGGTGATGCAACCAGTCAGGATGCTCTCGATGGTGCAGCTGTATAACTTTTTGAGGATCTGAGGACCCATGCCAAATCTTTTCAGTCTCCTGAGGGGGAATAGGCTTTGTCGTGCCCTCTTCACGACTGTCTTGGTGTGTTTGGACCATGATAGTTCGTTGGTGATGTGGACACCAAGGAACTTGAAGCTCTCAACCTGTTCCACTACAGCCCTGTCGATGAGAATGGGGGCGTGCTCAGTCCTCTTTTTTTTTCCTGTAGTCCACAATCATCTCCTTTGTCTTGGTCACGTTGAGGGAGAGGTTGTTATCCTGGCACCACACGGCCAGGTCTCTGACCTCCTCCCTATAGGCTGTCTCATCGTTGTCGGTGATCAGGCCTACCACTGTTGTGTCGTCGGCAAACTTAATGATGGTGTTGTAGTCGTGCCTGGCCATGCAGTCATGGGTGAACAGGAAGTACAGGAGGGGACTGAGCACGCACCCCTGAGGGGCCCCTGTGTTGAGGATCAGTGTGGCAGATGTGTTGTGACCTACCCTTACCACCTGGGGGCGGCCCGTCAGGATGTCCAGGATCCAGTTGCAGAGGGAAGTGTTTAGTCCCAGGGTCCTTAGCTTAGTGATGAGCTTTGATGGCACTATGGTGTTGAATGCTGAGCTGTAGTCAATGAATAGCATTCTCAAGTAGGTGTTCCTCTTGACCAGGTGGGAAAGGGCAGTGTGGAGTGCAATAGAGATTGCATCATCTGTGGATCTGTTGGGGCGGTATGCAAATTGGAGTGGGTCTAGGGTTTCTGGGATAATGCTGTTGATGTGAGCCATGACCAGCCTTTCAAAGCACTTCATGGCTACAGACACCTACCATTGTGACGCTGAGTTGTCATAATGCTTCAGCAAATGTACATTATCCCAGTGGCTTTGGAAGACACAATGTAAGCAATCTAATTTATGTCCCTCTTACTGCCCTGAATGCCTCTGCTCATCCCACAGCTATTGCATGCGGTAATCATGTGCCTATGAACCAGAGTTATACTGTTAGCACTGAGGCGGTGTGCCTTAGTAGGAAGTCCACTGTGTGCAGCTCACCCTGCACTAACATAGATAACATGAGCATGACTACTTCTGTTTAACTTCCCAGTAAGGCAATGAAAACAATCAAGCATCCCAGAAAAGTGCAAAAAATAGCCCACGTGAACACATTTAGCTTAAGAAACAAGGTTAATGAAATCAATAATTTGCTAGTAACAGATGACATTCATATTCTCTCAGTCTCTGAAACTCACTTAGATAATACCTTTGATGATACAGTGGTAGCAATACATGGTTATAACATCTACAGAAAAGCTTAGATAGGATATCATGTTAAATACTGTTTAAGTAATATGGCTACAGGTTCATCTGCATCACCTAAAGCCCATTCTGGTGGGAAGCTGCTATAGACCACCAAGTGCTAACAGTCAGTATCTGGATAACATGTGTGAAATGCTTGTATATGATAATGTATATGATATCAACAGAGAGGTATATTTTCTGGGTGATTTAAACATTGACTGGCTTTCATCAGGCTGCCCACTCAAGAGAAAGCTTCAAACTGTAACTAGTGACTGAAACCTGGTTCATGTTATCAGTCAACCTACCAGGGTAGTTTCAAACAGCACAGGAATGAAATCATCAACATGTATTGATCACATCTTTACTAATGCTGCAGAAATGTGTTTGAAAGCTGTATCTAAATCCATTAGATGTACTGATCACAATATAGTAGCCATATCTAGGGAAACCAATGTTCCAAAGGCTGGGCCTAATATTATAGTGTACAAGAGGTCATATGAGACGTTTTGTAGTGATTCCTATGTGGTTGATGTAAATAATATTTGTTTGTCTGTGTTGCGTAATGAGGAGCAACCAGACATTGCATTTGACACATTTATGAAATTCCTTATCTCATTTACTAATATGCATGCACCCATTAAGAAAATGACTGTAAAAACTGTTAAATCCCTGTGGATTGATGAGGAATTGAAAAATGGTATGGTTGAGAGGGATGAGGCAAAAGTAATGGCAAATAAGTCTGGCTGCACAACCGATTGGCAAACGCACTGCAAATTGAGAAATCGTGACTAAACTGAATAAAAGAAGAAGGAACTACACTATGAAACAAAATTGTGTTTGACCAGATATAATGTTATTTTACTGTAAACAAATTGACAACAGACTTTCAGCACGCTTATAGGGAAGGACATTCAACAAGCGCAGCACTTACACAAATGACTGATGATTGGCTGAGAGAAATTGATGATAAAAAGATTGTGGTAGCTGTTTTGTTAGACTTCAGTGTGGCTTTTGACATTATCGATCATAGTCTGCTGATGGAAAAACATATGTGTTATGGCTTTACACCCCCTGCTATATTGTGGATAAAGAGTTACCTGTCTACCAGAATACAGAGGGTGTTCTTTAATGGAAGCCTCTCCAACATAATCCAGGTAGAATCAGGGCAGCTGTCTAGGCCCCTTACTTGTTTCAATCTTTACTAATGACATGCCCCTGGCCTTGAGTAAAGTCAGTGTGTCTATGTATGCGAATGACTCAACACTATACATGTCAGCTACTACAGCGAGTGAAATCACTGCAACACTTAACAAAGAACTGCAGTTAGTTTCAGAATGGGTGGCAAGGAATACATTAGTCCTAAATATTTCAAAAACTAAAAGCATTGTATTTGGGACAAATCATTCACTAAAACCTAAACCTCAACTAAATCTTGTAATAAATAATGTAGAAATTGAGCAAGTTGAGTTGACTAAACTGCTTGGAGCAACCCTGGATTGTCATGGTCAAAACATGTTGATACAACAGTAGCTAAGATGAGGAGAACTCTGTCCATAATAAAGCGCTGCTCTGCCTTTTTAACAACACTATCAACAAGGCAGGTCCTACAGGCTCTAGTTTTGTCGCACCTGGACTACTGTTCAGTCGTGTGGTCAGGTGCCACAAAGAGGGAACTCTGAAAATTACAATTGGATCAGAACAGGGCAGCACGGCTGGCCCTTAAATGTATACAAAGAGCTAAAATGAATAATATGCATGTAAATCTCTAATGGCTCAAAGTGTAGGAGAGATTGACTTCCTCATTACTTGTTTTTGTAAGAAGTGTTGGCATGCTGAATGCACCGAGGTGTCTGTTTAAATTACTAGCACACAGCTCGGACACCCATGCATGCCCCACAAAACATGCCACCAAAGGTCTCTTCACAATCTCCAAGTCAAGAACAGACTATGGGTGTCACGCCCTGACTCAGGGGACTCTTATATGTTGAGTCAGGGTGTGTATATTCCTTGTTGTGCTTTTTCTATGTGTGGTATTCTAGTATGTGTATTTCTATGTTGGCCGGTGTGGTTCCCAATCAGAGGCAGCTGTCGCTCGTTGTCTCTGATTGGGGACCATACTTAGGCAGCCTTTTGGCACTGTCTAGTTGTGGGATCTTGTTCCGTGTAAGGTATGTTGTGTGTTCTACCTTGGACGTCACGTTTCGGTTGTTGTTTTGTTGGTTGTTTATTCGTGTTAAATAAACATGTACATATATCACGCTGCGCCTTGGTCTGACCCGTCATTAAAGGAACGTGACAATGGGAGGCGCACAGTACTACATAGAGACATGGCTACATGGAACTCTATTCCACATCAGATAACTGATGCAAGAAGTAGAATCGGATTTTAAAAAACAGATAAAAATACACCTTATGGAACAGCGGGGACTGTGAAGAGACACACACAGGCACAGACACACATACACATGATAAGACATGCACTCTACACACACGTGCACATGGATGTTGTATTCTAAATATGTGGTGGTGGCCTGAGGGAACACACTGAATGTGTTGGGTATAAGGTGTTATGAAATGTAACGTCATGTAGTATTTTCAACTGTGTATAGCTGTTTTATGTTGCTGGACCCCAGGAAGAGGTCATAATAAGGTTATAATGGGGATCCATAATAAATACAAATACACACTGACACTCACGCAAACAAACACACACACGTTTTTATCTTCTTATTTACCGTTTTTATGAATCGCTTTGGTACTATTTTCACAAGTATAGTATGTAGTACATTTTCACAACTCTTAGTACAAAACTCCAAACTGGTCACACTTGCAACACAGCCAATCTTCCATTCAAAATCTGTCATTTTGCATTCATTTGGATTGTAAACATCTCTTACCACACAACCATTGATTCAAAATATCAGTTTACTGTGAAATTTACATTTACGTCATTTAGCAGACGCTCTTATCCAGAGCGACTTACAAATAGGTGCATTCACCTTATAGCCACTTTACAATCTTTATTATTATTATTTTTTTTATTCTCATTCTTTATCTTTTATTTCTTTTTGTCTTATTTGTAAAAAAAAAAAAATTGTCTTTTTTTTTTTTGTCTTTTTAATTTATTTATTTTTTGGGGGGGTGGGTGGGTTGGGGTAAGGGGGGGTAGAAGGATTACTTTATCCTATCCCAGGTATTCCTTAAAGAGGTGGGGTTTCAAATGTCTCCGGAAGGTGGTGAGTGACTCCGCTGTCCTGGCGTCGTGAGGGAGCTTGTTCCACCATTGGGGTGCCAGAGCAGCGAACAGTTTTGACTGGGCTGAGCGGGAACTATGCTTCCGCAGAGGTAGGGGAGCCAGCAGGCCAGAGGTGGATGAACGCAATGCCCTCGTTTGGGTGTAGGGACTGATCAGAGCCTGAAGGTACGGAGGTGCCAGCTCCGTAGGCAAGCACCATGGTCTTGTAGCAGATGCGAGCTTCAACTGGAAGCCAGTGGAGTGTGTGGAGGAGTGGGGTGACGTGAGAGAACTTGGGAAGGTTGAACACCAGACGGGCTGCGGCATTCTGGATGAGTTGTAGGGGTTTAATGGCACAGGCAGGGAGCCCAGCCAACAGCGAGTTGCAGTAATCCAGACGGGAGATGACAAGTGCCTGGGTTAGGACCTGTGCCGCTTCCTGTGTAAGGCAGGGTCGTACTCTCTGAATGTTGTAGAGCATGAACCTACAGGATCGGGTCACCGCCTTGATGTTAGCGGAGAACGACAGGGTGTTGTCCAGGGTCACGCCAAGGCTCTTCGCACTCTGGGAGGAGGACACAACGGAGTTGTCAACCGTGATGGCGAGATCATGGAACAGGCAGTCCTTCCCCGGGAGGAAGAGCAGCTCCATCTTGCCAAGGTTCAGCTTGAGGTGGTGATCCGTCATCCATACTGATATGTCTACCATGACATGCAGAGATGCGATTCGCCACCTGGTTATCAGAAGGGGGAAAGGAGAAGATTAGTTGTGTGTCGTCAGCGTAGCAATGATAGGAGAGGCCATGTGAGGATATGACAGAGCCAAGTGACTTGGTGTATAGCGAGAATAGGAGAGGGCCTAGAACTGAGCCCTGGGGGACACCAGTGGTGAGAGCACGTGGTGCGGAGACAGCTTCTCGCCACGCCACTTGGTAGGAGCGACCGGTCAGGTAGGACGCAATCCAAGAGTGAGCCGCGCCGGAGATGCCCAGCTGGGGGGTGGAGAGGAGGATCTGATGGTTCACAGTATCAAAGGCAGCAGACAGGTCTAGAAGGACAAGAGCAGAGGAGAGAGAGTTAGCTTTAGCAGTGCGGAGAGCCTCCGTGACACAGAGAAGAGCAGTCTCAGTTGAATGACCAGTCTTGAAACCTGACTGGTTTGGATCAAGAAGGTCATTCTGAGAGAGATAGCAAGAGAGTTGGCTAAAGACGGCACGCTCAATAGTTTTGGAGAGAAAAGAAAGAAGGGATATTGGTCTGTAGTTGTTGACATCAGAGGGATCGAGTGTTGGTTTTTTGAGAAGGGGTGCAACTCTCGCTCTCTTGAAGACGGAAGGGACATAGCCAGCGGTCAAGGATGAGTTGATCAGCGAGGTGAGGTAAGGGAGAAGGTCACCGGAGATGGTCTGGAGAAGGAGGGGATAGGGTCAAGCGGGCAGGTTGTTGGGTGGCCTGCCGTCACAAGTCGCAAGATTTTATCTGGAGAGAGAGGGGAGAAAGAAGTCAAAGCATAGGGTAGGGCAGTGTGAGCAGGACCAGCAGTGTCATTTGACTTAACAAACGAGGATCGGATGTCGTCAACCTTCTTTTCAAAATGGTTGACGAAGTCATCCACAGAGAGGGAGGAAGGGGGGGGGGGGGATTCAGCAGGGAGGAGAATGTGGCAAAGAGCTTCCTAGGGTTAGAGGCAGATGCTTGGAATTTAGAGTGGTAGAAAGTGGCCTTAGCAGCAGAAACAGATGAAGAAAATGTAGAGAGGAGGGAATGAAAAGATGCCAGGTCCGCAGGGAGTCTAGTTTTCTTCCATTTCCGCTCAGCTGCCCGGAGCTCTGTTCTGTGAGCTTGCAATGAGTCATCAAGCCACGGAGCTGGAGGGGAGGACCGAGCCGGCCGGGAGGATAGGGGACATAGAGAGTCAAAGGATGCAGAAAGGGAGGAGAGGAGGGTTGAGGAGGCAGAATCAGGAGATTGGAGGGAGAAGGATTGAGCAGAGGGAAGAGATGATAGGATGGAAGAGGAGAGAGTAGCGGGAGAGAGAGAGCGAAGGTTGCGACGGCGCATTACCATCTGTGTAGGGGCAGAGTGAGTAGTGTCGGAGGAGAGGGAGAGAGAAAAGGATACAAAGTAGTGGTCGGAGACTTGGAGGGGAGTTGCAGTGAGATTAATAGAACAACAGCATCTAGTAAAGATGAGGTCAAGCGTATTGCCTGCCTTGTGAGTAGGGGGGGACGGTGAGAGGGTGAGGTCAAAAGAGGAGAGGAGTGGAAAGAAGGAGGCAGAGAGAAATGAGTCAAATGTAGATGTAGGGAGGTTGAAATCCCCCAGAACTGTGAGGGGTGAGCCATCCCTACGTCAGTAATCAGTAATCTTGCTCTGATTTGTCATCCTGAGGGTCCCAGAGATAAAATGTAGTGTAGTTTTGTTTGAAAAATCAATTTTATATTCAAATGTAGGAACTGGGTTCAGATTGGGGTGAACTAATCTGGCAGCCTCTGCCATGGTAAGGCCTCTGTTTACCACATGGTCAACGACGATGGCCCTTGATTTCATTAGACACAACAGTTCCCTGCCGTCTGCCTCCCTCTCTATGATGTCCACATCTTTGACAGGGCCCATGCCCACCTCTTTGACGGGGCCCATGCCCATCTCTTTGAACTCTTTGACGGGGCCCATGCCCACCTCTTTGACCTCTTCCACAGGGCCCATGCCCACCTCTTTGATGGGGCCCATGCCCACCTCTTTGACCTCTTTGACGGGGCCCATGCCCATCTCTTTGAACTCTTTGATGGGGCCCATGCCCACCTCTTTGACCTCTTCCACGGGGCCCATGCCCACCTCTTTGACCTCTTTGATGGGGCCCATGCCCACCTCTTTGACCTCTTTGATGGGGCCCATGCCCACCTCTTTGACCTCTTTGATGGGGCGCATGCCCACCTCTCTGACGGGGCCCATGCCCACCTCTTTGACCTCTTTGATGGGGCCCATGCCCACCTCTCTGACGGGCTCCTTGTCCACGAGCTCTTTGATTTCTTCCTCTCCCTTGCTGTCTATCCTGCTCCATGTTGAGAGAAATTGCAAGTGTACACACACACCCTTTTATATGGTGACCAATTGTGGTTACCACTATGTGAAATCAATTATTAATAACGAGTATTCATTATGTATGGTTATCATGTATCATATAAATGTAATTTAGATGTTTACACATTTTATTTCTGTAATTATCAAAATCCATATATAGTAGACAAACCAGTTTAAAATCTATAGGTTTGTCAAACGGTTAAGTGAATAGCCATTAAGCGCAGTTGGATTAAGTGATGGTCAAATGTACTTAAACAAATGAGAAGAGAATCATATGAAAAGTATTGTGAGCATCGCATTGTTAAAGGCAATTACTTTATATGAAAGGTATTTCTAGATGAAACACTGATTAGGTTTGGTGAAAAAGTTACTGTGTGATTTTGTGTGTAGTACTTAGTTAATTTGAAAAAGTGCTTAAAAAATGTTTTTAACTGCCTTTTTGATGATCTGTTTTGAGTTTTGTACTAAGAGTTGTGAAATTTGACCACATACTTGTGAAAATAGTACCAAAGCCATCGTTGTGAAAGAGCTTGTAAGTAAGCATTTCACTGTAAGTCTACACACCTGTTGTATTCGGCACATGTGACAAATACAATTTGATTTGATTTGATTTGACATATACAGTGGCTTGCGAAAGTATTCACCCCCCTTGGCATTTTTCCTATTTTGTTGCCTTACAACCTGTTTGTATCATTTGATTTACACAACATGCCTACCACTTTGAAGATGCAAAATATTTTTTCTTGTGAAACAAACAAGAAATAAGACAAAAAAAACAGAACTTGAGCGTGCATAACTATTCATTCATTGGATGGGTTCCGTTGGTGTACAGCAATCTTTAAGTCATACCACAGAGTCTCAATTGGATTGAGGTCTGGGCTTTGACTAGGCCATTCCAATACATTTAAATGTTTCCCCTTAAACCACTCGAGTGTTGCTTTAGCAGTATGCTAAGAGTCATTGTCCTGCTGGAAGGTGAACCTCCGTCCCAGTCTCAAATCTCTGGAAGACTGAAACAGGTTTCCCTCAAGAATTTCCCAGTATTTAGCGCCATCCATCATTCCTTCAATTCTGACCAGTTTTCCAGTCCCTGCCGATGAAAAACATCCCCACAGCATGATGCTGCCACCACCATGCTTCACTGTGGGGATGGTGTTCTCGGGTGATGAGAGATGGTGGGTTTGCGCCAGACATAGCGTTTTCCTTGATGGCCAAAAAGCTCAATTTTAGATTCATCTGACCAGAGTACTTTCTTCCATATGTTTGGGGAGTCTCTCACATGCCTTTTGGTGAACACCAAACGTGTTTGCTTATTTTTTTCTTTAAGCAATGGCTTTTTTCTGGCCACTCTTCCGTAAAGCCCAGCTCTGTGGAGTGTACGGCTTAAAGTGGTTCTATGGACAGATACTCCAGTCTCCACTGTGGAGCTTTGTAGCTCCTTCAGGGTTATCTTTGGTCTCTTTGTTGCCTCTGATTAATGCCCTCCTTGCCTGGTCCGTGAGTTTTGGTGGGCGGCCCTCTCTTGGCAGGTTTGTCGTGGTGCCATATTCTTTCTATTTTTTAATAATGGATTTAATGGTGCTCCGTGGGATGTTCAAAGTTTCTGATATTTTTTTATAACCCAACCCTGATCTGCACTTCTCCACAACTTTGTCCCTGACCTGTTTGGAGAGCTCCTTGGTCTTCATGGTGCCGCTTGCTTGGTGGTGCCCCTTACTTAGTGGTGTTGCAGACTCTGGGGCCTTTCAGAACAGATGTATATATACTGAGATCATGTGACAGATCATGTGACACTTAGATTGCACACATGTGGACTTTATTTAACTAATTATGTGACTTGTGAAGGTAATTGGTTGCACCAGATCTTATTTAGGGTCTTCATAGCAAAGGGGGTGAATACATATGCACGCACCACTTTTCCGTTATTTATTTTTTTGAATTCTATGAAAATATTTGTTTTTTTCATTTCACTTCACCAATTTGGACTATTTTGTGTATGTCCATTACATGAAATCCAAATAAAAATCAATTTAAATTACAGGTTGTAATGCAACAAAATAGGAAAAAAATGCCAAGGGGGTGAATACTTTTGCAAGGCACTGTATTCAACGTTTTTACCAAAGACTCTGCAGCTCAGGCCTGTAAAAGAAATCTACAGACTTTCACCTTTACTCAGATACAGCCTTACAGGTAAACTCCTTCTCTCTCTATTACCTCTCTCCCCTACTTCCTACTCTTCATCTCAAGTAGAGAGCTGTAGATAACATGAAGGCTGTAGTAAATCCTTTACTTATTATTCATAATCATGTTATGAGCCTATCAAGATACTCATGTACAACTGTGAGAAATTCAGCAACATTCAGTCCAGTTTATTGCCAGCAGATAATAAAGTCTGAAATAAAGTTATTGAGGCTTGGCTCTGTGTATTCTAGATCCAACGTTCAGTGACCATGTGACAAACGCACCAACTCAACTGAGGATCAACTTTGATCACAGATCATATTGTAAACTTGAATGTCACCTTTGGGCAATAAGTACCGTATGTTGGTGATTTTGATGCCAGCAACCACTCCAGCCTACCCCTGTCAGATTAACCGTGTCAGACCTGGGATTCAGACAGACACACCTCTCTAACCTTGAGGCTACCACCACACCCTTGTGCTTTTCTTGCATACATTTCCCCTGAGGATGAGAACTGGGTGCACATGCAAAAAGTAAAAGCCTTTTTTTACTTTTCAAAACATTCCTTTATTTATATAAAATTTACCAGAGTAGTAATGTTCAAGTAATAGGCACTGGATGTATGTAATGAAATGCGTAACTCATCAATTCTTCACTGTAGAGATGCATTTAAAGTTTAAACAGTAGACTTCCTCCAAGTTCCAACACTGAGTAAAAACATCATCTTTAGAGTTCTTGGTCTCTGACTCCTCCAGCCCTCTCCCCCTCCCCCAGCCCCACTGTTGTTCATTTGATGAAGATTGAACGCCAAGACTATCCTTACCGATACAGAAAACCACCGATCACGTAACAAAAAACCGATTACACTTGTGTTGTCAAGTATCTGAATTCTCATTAGGTAAATAGTAACAAATGATCTTGGAATGGATGCAGTTCTTATTCAATTCCAGTTACTCTATACTGAGAACGCCTGTGTCCCAAATGGCACCCTGTTCCCAATAAAGTGCACAGGGCCCATGGCAAAAGTGGTGCACTATAGAGAGAGAACGGTGCCATTTGGGATGCATCCGTTGTATGTCGCCTGTAGCAGTTACAACCCATTGCAGAGAGTAGCTGAACCATTACAAACATAACTCAGCAGAAATACTATTAGGGAGCCCTAGCTCTGAAAATGGCTTCCTCAGGCTTATCTGGATGACTCACGACAGATGAGTTTCAGTACCACCACGTTAGACTGGCATACACACTGGCAGGTCTATGAAACAACGCTTAGTGCTAGTTATGTTTTAAATGTTAGAATTCATTTCTTGCTGTGTGAATCACATTTAAAGATATAATATTCCCTCCAAAGTAGTGTAAATGCTGTGTTTTGCATCTTTATTTTATTTCCCTTGTAATACACTTTATATGCACTAGAGGGCCTCTTCATTCTATGGGGCATCTGACATTACGTTCTCAGTTTAGGACTTCACACACTCATAGATAAGAAAATATCTTCATCCAGCTGGAATCTTTAACAAGCCCAATATTTTGTCCACAATGCTTAAATGGCCTGAAAATTATAACGTCCAACCTCCTATACCACTGTTTACTCTGAACTAAAATGGATGTTTCGAAATGTCACATTTTATTTATGTTTATAGCACAGGAGGTTGGTGACACCTTAACTGGGGAGAACGGGATCGTGGTATTGACTGGAGCGGTATAGGTGGAATTCGTATCAAATACATCAAACACATGGTTTCCAGGTGTTTAATGCCATTCCATTCGCTCCGTTCTGGCCATTATTATGAGGCGTTTCCCCCTCATCAGCCTCCTGTGGTTTATAGAATGACCTGAGGTGAGTCCCTATGTGGGTGATGTGTAAAATCTTGCCCACTGATTAACAGACAGCTTTGGGGTTAGGGAGGGTTGTAAACTCTGGCTCTGTCGTGGCTCCACCACAATGTTCTCTTTGTGCCACGTCTTCTCCCGGTCTCATGAGCACTCTGACGTTTAAGAACACTACTTCCTTTGGCTTTGTAGACAAATTTAGCAACATCTGTGAAATGGTGTCCCTGGGAGATTCCTGACACAGAGATTTGATTGTGCTCTCTTTATTTTTGGCATCTGTTTGGCATTTTACATTTCCTTGCG
The DNA here is from genome assembly GCF_964263955.1 of Coregonus lavaretus. NCBI lineage: Eukaryota > Metazoa > Chordata > Actinopteri > Salmoniformes > Salmonidae > Coregonus > Coregonus lavaretus. The sequence goes on from NC_140003.1 coordinate 12,201,183, forward strand.
GTGCACTTTGGGCCCTCTTAGGACTGCCTTAGTGTGGATTTCTGTAGGCCTCGCAGCACTGTGCAGCTGTGGGGTGTCTCCCTCTGAAACACCATATTCCCCCATTCTTCTATGTGGAGTAGGCCAAAAAAGCCTTCTTTGGAGGTGTCTATTAAGTCATTATTCATTGTGATACAAAACATATACTGCAGTGTTTAGCCTAGCAGTTGTCATAGGCTAAATAGGCTAAAACATGTTATACTGTCTTTCTCTTCAGTTCCAGGGGACTACTGACACTCCCTGTCTCCCTGCCTTTCTCAGCCAGCTGAGGCCCTGGCATGTCTGCAACCACCCCCACCCTCCACCAGGAAATCAATGTATCTCATTCCCATCTCCATCCACACACACACACACACACACACACACACACACACACACACACACACACACACACACACACACACACACACACACACACACACACACACACACACACACACAGACACAGACACAGACACAGACACACACACACACACTCCATCTACTGGGTGCTGCCTCATCATCAGCTGCAGCATCATGTCTGTGTCTATCCCACTCACTCCACAGCCTTGGCTGCTCTCCACTGCAGACGTCTGAGAGAGACCCTGCTATTGTTGACTATTGTTGGTGTGTTCATTGTTGTGTATTTTACAGGCATAGCTCTGCTGAGCACTACTGTTCTGTATGTTCATTACTTCATTTGTGGCGTTTTGTGTCGGGAATAATAGGCCAGTTGTTGAGCCCCTAAGCCAATGGATTACAGCTTGGAGAGAAAGATAAATTGCAATTATTATAGCTAAGTGATGAAGGTTATAATATTATGTAAAAAAAAAAGGGCATGATTGTAATGACAATGTTATTAAGATAGGCTTACTGGTTTTGAAACAGGTATTACAATTGTTGTTGTATGCCTACATGACCAAAAGTATGTGGATATCTCATTCCAAAATCATGGGCATGGAGTTGGTCCCCCCTTTGCTGCTATAACAGCCTCCACTCTTCTGGGAAAGTTTTCCACTAGATGTTGGAACATTTCTGCGGGCACTTGCTTCCATTCAGCCACAAGAGCATTAGTGAGGTCGGGTACTGATGTTGGGCGATTAGGTCTGGCTCGCAGTCAGCGTTCCAATTCATCGCAAATGTGTTCGATGGGGTTGAGGTCAGGGCTTTGTGCAGGCCAGTCAAGTTCTTCCACACAGATCTCGACAAACCATTTCTGTATGGAACTCATTTTGTGCACGGGGGCATTGTCATGCTGAAACAGGAAAGGGCCTTCCCCAAACTGTTGCCACAAAGTTGGAAGCACAGAATCGTCTAGAATGTCGCCCGAACCAGGAAAAACAGACCCAGACTATTATTCCTCCTCCATCAAACCGTACAGTTGGCCCTCAATCTCACACAAATTATCAAGGAACCTACCAGGTACAACCCTAAATCCGTAAACATGGGCACCCTCATAGATATCATCCTGACTAATTCACCCTCTAAATACACCTCCACTGTCTTCAAACAGGATCTCAGCGATCACTGCCTCATTGCCTGCGTCCGTAATGGGTTCGCGGTCAAACGACCACCCCTCATCACTTTCAAACGCTCCCTAAAACACTTCAGCGAGCAGGGCTTTCTAATTGACCTGGCCCGGGTATCCTGGATGGATATTGACCTCATTCCGTCAGTAGAGGATGCCTGGTTGTTCTTTAAAAGTGCTTTCCTCTCCATCTTAAATAAGCATGCCCCATTCAAAAAATTCAGAACTAAGAACAGATATAGCCCCTGGTTCAGCCCAGACTTGACTGCCCTTGACCAGCACAAAAACATCCTGTGGCGTACTGCATTAGCATCGAACAGCCCCCACGATATGCAACTTTTCAGGGAAGTCAGGAACCAATATACACAATCAGTTAGGAAAGCAAAGGCTAGCTTTTTCAAACAGAAATTTGCATCCTGTAGCACTAACTCCAAAAAGTTTTGGGACACTGTAAAGTCCATGGAGAATAAGAGCACCTCCTCCAAGCTGCCCACTGCACTGAGGCTAGGAAACACTGTCACCACCGATAAATCTACGATAATCGAGAATTTCAATAAGCAGTTTGCCATGGCTGGCCATGCTTTCCACCTGACTACCCCTACCCCGGCCACCAGCTCTGCACCCTCTGCTGCAACTTGCCCATGCCCCCCCCCCCCCCCCCCCCCGCTTCTCCTTCACCCAAATTCAGATAGCTGATGTCCTGAAGGAGCTGCTAAATCTGGACCCCTACAAATCAGCTGGGCTAGACAATCTGGACCCTTTCTTTCTAAAATTAGCCACCGAAATTGTCGCAACCCCTGTTACTAGCCTGTTCAACCTCTCTTTCGTATCATCTGAGATCCCCAGAGATTGGAAAGCTGCCACGGTCATCCCCCTCTTCAAAGGGGGTGACACCCTAGATCCAAACTGTTACACCCTCCTTCACTCATGCTGCTAAACATGCCCTCGTAAAACTGACTATCCTACCGATCCTTGACTTCGGCAAAGTAATTTACAAAATAGCTTCCAACACTCCACTCAGCAAATTGGATGTAGTCTATCACAGTGCCATCCGTTTTGTCACCGAAGCCCCATATTCTACCCACCATTGTGACCTGTACGCGCTGGAGACACTTATCTCCCTCACTAACTTTAAGCATCAGTTGTCAGAGCAGCTTACCGATCACTGCACCTGTACACAGCTGTAATTAGCCCACCCAACTACCTCATCCCCATATTGTTATTTACATTGTTATTTATTTTGCTAATTTGCTCATTTGCACCCCAGTATCTCTATTTGCACATCATCTTCTGCACATCTATCACTCCAGTGTTAATACTAAATTGTAATTATTTTGCACTATGCCCTATTTATTGCCTTACCTCCATAACTTACTACATTTGCACACACTGTATATAGATTTTCTATTGTGTTATTGACTGTACATTTTGTTTATTCCATATGTAACTCTGTGTTGTTGTTGTTTTTATCGCACTGCTTTGCTTTATCTTGGGCAGGTCGCAGTTGTAAATGAGAACTTGTTCTCAACTGGCTTACCTGGTTAAATAAAGGTGAAATAAAATAAAATAAAAATAAAATAAATAAAAACTATGCATTGGGGCAGGCAGCGTTCTCCTGGCATCCACCAAACACAGATTTGTTCGTCGGACTGCCAGATGGTGAAGCGTGATTCATCACTCCAGAGAACGCGTTTCCACAGCTCCAGAGTCCAATGACGGCGAGCTTTACACCGCTCCAGCTGACGCTTGGCATTGCGTATGGTGATCTTAGGCTTGTGTGCGGCTGCTCAGCCATGGAAACCCATTTCATGAAGCTCCCGATGAACAGTTCTTGTGCTGACATTGTTAACAGAGGCAGTTTGGAACTCGGTAGTGAGTGGTGCAACCGAGGATAGACAATTTTTACGCGCCACGTGCTTCAGCACTCGGCGGTCCCGTTCTGTGAGCTTGTGTGGCCTACCACTTAGCTGCTGAGCCGTTGTTGCTCCTAGACGTTTCCACTTCACAATAACAGCACTTACAGTTGACAGGGGCAGCTCTAGCAGGGCAGAAATTTGATGAACTGACTTGTTGGAAAGGTGGCTCTTCAGTAAGGTCATTCTACTGCCAATGTTTAACTATGGAGATTGCATGGCGGTGTGATCGACTTTATACACCTGTCAGCAACGGGTGTGGCTGAAATAGCCGAATCCACTAATTTGAAGGGGTGTCTACATACTTTTGTATATATAGTGTATTTTTTTCACAAACTTCATCAGTGGAGGCTGCTGAGGGGAGGACGGCTCAAATAAATCCTGTCTGGAACTGAACAAATGGAATGCCATTCATTCGATTTGATACCATTACACTTATTCTGCTCCAGCCATTACCACAAGCCCGTCCTGCCCAATTAAGGTACCACCAGCCTCCTGTGAACTTTATCATTTCACATTAACACAGAGTGTATGACAGTGATCTATCCAGCGTATTTCCATGCTTTGCCCATGTTGTAGCCTACAATGCCACTTTTATCAACTGACTCGGTGACAGTGAATTTGGTTGACTTAATCAAGCCTGTAAAAATCCTGCTTAATCACTTAACTTGATAATACAGATTGAATGGTGAGAAACCAAACAGAGAAGGAGAATGTCAGAACGTGTAAGTCGTCAACAACACGATTTGGAGCATTTCATGGTATGAGGTCAGCCTCTCTGCATTGTGTCCATGATGCGATGTGTGTAGCCAGCTGACCCCTAATATGACATGACTGACGCCCTGTTGAATCAGTCTGTGTTGTTCAATAAAGCCACTGTGCATCTGGAGAACCTATGCTCTCCATGGAAACTATCCCCAAGCTGATGTCATCCTCTCAAAAGCAATGGGACTCCACCCTGTTTGCAACACATTATCTTATATCTTCTACTAAGTAGTAGAAGTAGGCCTAATAGATTGTTGTACCTTTTTTCTCTCAATCTTCAGTATAGTGAATAGCCAGTTTATTCTATACTAGGCCTATCTACAATGGCTGTAAATGAAGATTTCCCAATTATCGTAATTCTTCGAGGCTATGAGGTTTAAATACTGGACTTGGATTAAGGTTGTAATTAGTGTTTTAGATTAAGTAAATTGGTTGTTATAAGGTTATTATAAACAGGTTATACACAGGTTATACACCATGAACGAGACTGCATCTACCACCATGCAACTCTACCTAACATCGTCTCCTTAACTATGCTTTTGGCAACCCCAAGTAGATGGCTTGTCTCTGAAAGGGCTCATTGTGTAGAGATGTGATTGTGTGTGTGTGCGGTGCGGTGTGTCAGTGACGTATGAGTAGACTAGACTCTTTACTGTATTCGTTGGTCAGCACTGCAGAGATTAGTTTGCTACACAGACGGGTATACACAGACGGGGATTGCTAAACCTGAATCATGCACATCGTCATTACAACTAACTGGGAGTGGAGCAGAAATTGTGCAAGATATGGATAGATTTATTTGGTAAAGATTGCGTGGTTGTTGCTTCGAGTCAAGTTTCCAGCAAGTCCCCACTTCCATTATAATGCTTCACGAGGACTCGACTCTTTGGAACCATAGTTATGTGCTGATTTCCTCACGTGTGTTTTCTGTTAAAGTGGTGAGGCTGGGATAAAACAGGAAAATTTGCAAACAAGAGGCATTAGCGCGGGGACATTTGTTTAGTTTTTTTGACTTGCTGTGATTTCTGAAGTCGAGGAGGAAGGTGTGGATAGTTGTGATCCATCAAAACCAGGCTGAAACATGGGGAACGCAGGAAGTATGGACCAACAAACTGATTTCAGGGGACATAACATGCCTCTGAAACTACCTATGCCGGAGCCAGGTGAATTGGAGGAGAGATTCGCAATCGTTTTGGTATGTTCACAAATTCAAAATACTTTCTTATCGAACATGGATAAGTTTCCCATTTGTCGAGCGCCATGCCTCATTTGCGCTGGCACTGCAGCTGTGTTGGGCTGACCGCAACCTAGCTACTCAACTCAGTCATCCTCTCAACTCAAATCAAGCCCGTTCATCTTTTGTGTTTAGCTACAGTAGCTAGCTAAGTATGAAAATCATGATGAGATAGAAGTTGCAACAATTGATCTAATATATATTTTTTTCTTTTTCTTTAGTTTCTTGACATGTTTTTTCATTGATCTGCATCAAATAATCAATGAATTGTTGGGAAAGGGTAGAAAACCACATTAACAAAATCTCTCATGCAAATTAATCAGAAAATCACACAATCTAAGAGTCTAGCTAGTAGTCTATCAAGTCAATTATTACCTTTATTTTAGTGGGTGGGGTGAAGTTATACATGAAGGAAACTAAACTCTATTCAGCAAGTTTTCTCCCTTGTTGATCTGATATGCAAACGGCAGCAATTTAAGTAGGACAGCTGTTTGTTTGCCCCATCGGCTCTATCCGTGGACCAAAGAGTAGTCTTGCAAATTCGAAAATGCCTTTCTGAGTGGGACATTCAGTGTTCAGTGAAAATGGTTGTTCATCAGCCCGTATAGGCCAATGCTAGGTTTACTTGTACCTACACTGCTTCTGTAAATGTGATGTGTAGCCAACTGTGTTTACTCAATAACCACCTGAACAGCTAGCTGTCTGACAAAATTAGTAACCTAGCTAGTTGATTTAGGCAAATTGTGCTCCATCCATCTTCTGTATCTTCCATTTTCTGTACTTTAAGCTAAAACATACATTGCTTACTATACTACACGTTTGCAATGTTTCAGCATCCTAAAACATGGCCTTAAAAAAAACATCTATCTTATGTTTTGCATTACATACTAAAGCACAACATAGCCTGTTCAGAGATTCTGTGTTCAAATGCGATGACTAACGAAACATTTATGAATTTATGTAGTTGTGCTGCTGCTACTGTAGGGGCACTTTACAATACAGCCCTCCAGACAAGGCACATGGGGAGGGGGGGGGGGTGTGGGGGGGGGGGGGGGGGTGGGGGGGGGTAGATCAGTGGTGGGCTCAGGGCTGTAAGGCCTGGTTTTGTGAGGTGTGTAGATGTGGGTCAGACATTATCGTAGTCAGACCTAATACTCCACTAAAAGGAGGCTAGGCGGCTCTGTTGTGGGACCTGGCCGCCTGCAACACAATTAGCCTAACACAGACCGACTAAGAAGGTTTTGCAGTGCCATGTGACTTCAGAGTACCTGTCAAAAGGAACGGTTAAACATTATTAATTTAAGAGGGAAAAACTGTAACTAAACCTGTTTTTATTCTGTGTTTCCCCATTTTTTCTGTCATGAGCTATGGTCTGATACTCTGTTTGCTGACTGTGCTGGCCCAAGCCATTTTGACTGTTATTAGGCTACCTAATGGAGCAATTTGTTTTTACGTGGGAGTCACTAATACATGTCACAGTGTTCTCGTTGGGGCGTAATTGCTGCGTGTGTCGGAGGAGAGGGAGGCAGGGAGCAGACCTCTGGCCAGAGGGGTGCTTACAAAAAAAGATTGCAGTTTTGAAACTGCAGTAAAAGTGCAGTAACTGAAGTCGACTGTGGTATTTTGGACGCAGTAATTGCAGCCTACTGCAGTTATACTGCATTCTAACTACAGTTATACTATAGTGTACTGCAGTTATACTGCACTCTGACGTCAATCTTTTTCGTAAGTGAGTGCGTCCCAAATGGTACCCTATTCCCTATATAATGCACTACTTTTGACCAGAGCTCTATGGGCCCTGGTCAAAAGTAGTGCACTATGGGATAGAGTGCCATTTGAGACACAGCCAGGGTTGACGTCACACTGTCTAGGCCTACCAGGGGATTGAAGCCTTCTTCCTAATCCCGTCTGCTTTTAGGATAACCTGGCTGCTTTTCATGATATGTGAACAACACCAAGGAATGCCTAGCTTGAACGCCTGCCTGCCTGGCCTGCTTTTCGACTAACAAGCCTAAAAAAGTAGGCTAGAGGAACCCAATTTGTAAGTCGCTCTGGATAAGAGCGTCTGGTAAATGACTTAAATGTAAAAAGTGTAAATGTTATTTACTGCTATTTAAACCCCGCTGATTGTCAGTAATACCCGCTGGCCGGCAGCGCCATTAATTGCCTGAGTGAGCGTGTGACTCAGATGAGTGTTTCACTTCAGCCTGCAAGGCTAATGATGGCAAAACTGTATTGGGCCCCTCAATCATTGATCCAATACCACCATGCATCACTCACTGATTGATAAGCATGGGTTAAACTGCAACAAGCAAAGAAGCAGTCAGCAGGATGATGATGGTTTCCCGGATTGGATGCTATCACTGCCCATTTCTTTCTTCGCCAACTTCCTTCCAATCAGTGTAGGTAGGGCTTATGTAAAACAGGCTACTTCTTTGATAAAACAGATGGCCTGTATGTAATTAAATTTCTTCAGAAAATATCCCTTTAAAAACAGCAATGCTATATTGCGGTGGAGTATATATGTACATTTACTTTTGAGTAATTTAACAGACACTCTTAACTAGGGTTAAGTGGCTTGCTCAAGGGCACATCGACAGATTTTTCACCTAGTCGGCTTGGGAATTCAAACCAGCGACCTTTCGGTTACTGGCCCAATGCTCTTAACCGTTAGGCTACCTGCCATCCTATACAAGGTATTTTAAATAGCCAAGGTAACAGAATGATGCTAGACTCAGATCTTACACTTTAAAATATATTTCAAACAAAAAGCAATGATTGCAAAGTTAAACAAACCATACAACTCTATGCGCAAGGCCAACTTTTAACATTTACAAAAACACATTTACTTGAAGAACAGTGCAGATGCAAAGTTTTGTAACAGAATTACGGTTTATGCTGTTTGTGTCGTCAATCTGAGTCTCAGCATCATTCTGTTACCTTGGAATTTCCCCTTAAGCTTAGTTCAGATACATAAGAAGAGACACGACACAACGGTCTTAAGGATTTTAGAACAAAGTTTGTATGATCTGAACGGTCTAGTTTTAGAACGTCTCATGTCGTCGGCTGGAGTTTCCAAGATTCAACATGTCAAATCTTTAGTCTCTAGCGAGACAGATTTATTTAGCCAATCAGAGAACAGTGGGCTAGTGTTCTGTGTTCAGCCAAGTAGGTAGCTAGCCAAACAGAGAGCTAGCTAGCTATTTTGCTGCACATAGTTAGCCTAGCTTCCTGACATTTATCTGACAAGTCACAAAGTGTACCCTGTTTCTGGTGCATGTATTTCATGACACTCAAGTTTGCTAATGCACCTTGCTACAACAAGTGGCAACTTTGTTTCAAAGTTTCATCTCTTCATTGTAAAGAGGCACCGCTACCATGGAAACGGTCTCAACAGCACGTCTCCTCTTCTTGATCTGAATGTCCCGTCTTTAGTCAGCCTGTTGTACAACACAACATTCTAAAACTAGCTAGTTTTATCTTGTCTCATTTCATGTTGGCTGTTGTATCTAAACTGGGTTTTACAGTTAATTTTCCAAATGTCTTTTTTAGCTATGGAGGTGATTTAATAGAACATGTTTACATAAGAGCTCCCTCTTAATCTGAACATTAGCAATCTAGAGGGTAGCTGGTAGCTGCTATGGCCTGGCTAACTCCTACATTAAGAAACCAGGTGGATTAAACAAGGCTGGGAGGGATTTGACTACATGAAAGCATTGACCTCTCCATGCTCAGCTGACAACTGTGTTTTTTTAGGCTATGTGAGGCACTCATTACAGCTTTATTCTGTTTAGGGTCACAATTTACTGTGTACTAACACTGTATTTACCCTAGTAACATGTTGTTACATAGACTAATAAATAGCCCAATTTGAGTGGAGTTTTGTGGAATAATGGAAATACACTGTCGCCAGTTTATTAGGTACACCCATCTAGTACTGGGTCAGACCCCCCTTTGCCTCCAGAACAGCCTGAATTCTTCGGGGCATGGATTCTACAAGTTGTGGCATTCAAACGTTGCTCAATTGGTATAAAGGGACCTGACGTGTGCCAGGAAAACATTCCCCACACCATTACACCACCGCCACCAGCCTGTACCGTTGACACCAGGCAGGATGGGGCCATGGAGCCATGCTGTTTACGCCAAATCCTGACTCTGCCATCAGCATGACACAACAGGAACCGGGATTCGTTGGACCAGGTTATCTTTTTCCACTCCTCAATCGTCCAGTGTTGGTGATCGTGTGCCCACTGGAGCCGCTTCTTCTTGTTTTTAGCTGAGGAGTGGAACCCGGTGTGGTTGTCTGCTGCAATAGCCCATCCGTGACAAAGACCAACGAGTTGTGCATTCCGAGATGCTGTTCTGCACACCACTGTTGTACTGCACCATTATTTTCCTATTTGTGGCCTGCCTGTTAGCTTGCACGATTCTTGCCATTCTCCTTCGACCTCTCATCAACGAGCTGTTTTCGCCCACAGGACTGCCGCTGACTGGATGTTTTTTGTTTGTCACACCATTCTTGGTAAACCATAGACATTGTTGTGCGTGAAAAGCCCAGGAGGCTGGCCATTTCTGAGATACTAGAACCGGCGCGTCTGGCACCGACAATCATACCACACTCAAAGTCGCTTAGGTCACTCCTTTTGCTCTTTATAAATCAAATCAAATCAAATGTTATTTGTCACATGCGCCGAATACAACAGGTGTAGACCTTACAGTGAAATGCTTACTTACAAGCCCTTAACCAACAATGCAGTTGTAAGAAAGAATACAAAAAAAAATCACAAAACATACAATATAAAATAATACTAAATAAAAGTTAAATAATTAAAGAGCAGCAGTAAAAATAACAATAGCGAGGCTATATACATTTTAGTCATTTAGCAGACGCTCTTATCCAGAGCGACTTACAGTTAGTGAGTGCATACATTATTTTTTTTATATACTGGCCTCCCGTGGGAATCGAACCCACAACCCTGGCGTTGCAAGCCATGCTCTACCAACTGAGCTACATCCCTGCCGGCCATTCCCTCCCCTACCCTGGACGACGCTGGGCCAATTGTGCGCCGCCCCATGGGTCTCCCGGTCGCGGCCGGCTACGACAGAGCCTGGATTCGAACCAGGATCTCTAGTGGCACAGCTCTAGTGCCTTAGACCACTGCGCCACAGGGGGTACCAGTACCGAGTCAATGTGCGGGGGCACCGGTTAGTCGAGGTAATTGAGGTAATATGTACATGTAGGTAGAGTTATTAAAGTGACTATGTATAGATAATAAACAGAGAGTAGCAGCAGCGTAAAAGAGGGGTGGGGGGGCAATGCAAATAGTCTGGGTAGCCATTTCATTAGATGTTCAGGAGTCTTATGGCTTGGGGGTAGAAGCTGTTTAGAAGCCTCTTGGACCTAGACTTGGCGCTCTGGTACCGCTTGCCGGTAGCAGAGAGAACAGTCTATGACTAGGGTGGCTGGAGTCTTGGACAATTTTTAGGGCCTTCCTCTGAGACCGCCTGGTATAGAGGTCCTGGATGGCAGGAAGCTTGGCCCCAGTGATGTACTGGGCCGTACGCACTACCCTCTGTAGTGCCTTGCGGTCGGAGGCTGAGCAGTAGCAATACCATGCAGTGATGCATAACCAGTCAAAATGCTCTCGATGGTGCAGCTGTAGAACCTTTTGAGGATCTGAGGACCCATGCCAAATCTTTTCAGTCTCCTTAGGGGGAATACGTTTTGTCGTGCCCTCTTCACGACTGTCTTGGTGTGCTTGGACCATGTTACTTTGTTGGTGATGTGTACACCAAGGAACTTGAAGCTCTCAACCTGCTCCACTACAGCCCTGTCGATGAGAATGGGGGCGTGCTCGGTCCTCTTCTTTTTCCTGTAGTCCACAATCATCTCCGTTGTCTTGATCACAATGAGGGAGAGGTTGTTGTCCTGGCACCACACGGCCAGGTCTCTGACCTCCTCCCTATAGGCTGTCTCATCGTTGTCGGTGATCAGGCCTACCACTGTTGTGTCGTCGGCAAATTATGGCGTTGGAGTTGTGCCTGGCCATGCAGTCATGGGTGAACAGGGAGTACAGGAGGGGACTGAGCACGCACCCCTGAGGGGCCCCCGTGTTGAGGATCAGCGTGGCGGACGTGTTGTTACCTACCCTTACCACCTGGGGGCGGCCCTTCAGGAAGTCCAGGATCCAGTTGCAGAGGGAGGTGTTTAGTCCCAGGGTCCTTAACTTAGTGATGAGCTTTGAGGGCACTATGGTGTTGAACGCTGAGCTGTAGTAAATGAATAGCATTCTCACATAGGTGTTCCTTTTCTCCAGGTGTGAAAGGGCAGTGTGGAGCGCAATAGAGATTGCATCATCTGTGGATCTGTTGGGGCAGTATGCAAATTGGAGTGGGTCTAGGGTTTCTGGGATAATGTTGTTGATGTGAGCCATGACCAGCCTTTCAAAGCACTTCATGGCTACAGACGCAGTCATTTAGGCAGGTTACCTTAGTGTTCTTGGACACAGGGACAATGGTGGTCTGCTTGAAACATGTTGGTATTACAGACTCAGACAGGGAGAGGTTGAAAATGTCAGTGAAGACACTTGCCAGTTGGTCAGCGCATGCTCGGAGTACACGTCCTGGTAATCCGTCTGGCCCTGCGGCCTTGTGAATGTTGACCTGTTTAAAGGACTTACTCACGTCTGCTACGGAGAGCGTGATCACACAGTCGTCTGGAACAGCTGTTGCTCTCATGCATGTTTCAGTGTTACTTGCCTTGAAGCGAGCATAGAAGTAATTTATAATGTTCAATCAAACAGTAACTGAATGCCTCAAATGCCTGTCTGCCTGCTTTATGTAGCAAGCCACAGCCACGTGAATCACTGTCTGTAGGAGTTAACCATTTTCGTGAACGGTGTACCTAATAAACTGGCCACTGAGTGTATTTGTACTTAAACTGTAATCATAAGAATAGAGTCAACATTGAAAACAGATTTAGTGCACTACAGGTAGGCTAGTATTTTCCTGGAAAATTCAAGGCTTGCTGCTGGCTGATTCCACTAAGGCTAACTGTTTCCCCTTACAAAGCAAATTGCCTTCCATTGATACAGCTGCTGTAGCGGACTTGAAGCGATAGCTGAGATTTAAACTAGACATGATTGTAATGCAAGGCCTCTGTCAAGATAAGGCAAACTATTTCACATGCGACCTTGACCATGGAGAGAAACGAGTATAATGTAAACTTCCATTATAGGCTTAGGCTACGGTGCTGACTTGTAATCTTCCATGTAGATTTTATTAAATAGTAGGAATTTAATTTCCATTAACATCTTTTTGCTCGAAGGGCTGTTTTAAGCCTAATCCTTTCTCTCTAAGACATTTACTTTCTCGCTGTAAAAATGTATGTTTTAGTGTGAATAGGCCATATGGCCGATTAGTGATGGGAGAATAAATAAATACAGTATCGGGATATTATTTTTTATGATAGCCTATATCGCAATATTATTTTTGGACTGTATCGCAATATTATTTTTTCGCTAATCAGCTGTACCTGCTATAGCTTGTTCTCCATCTTCTTTTTAAATGGAGAGCCAATATGTTTTCAGCAAAGCATCCCCAAATACTGTATCACACTACCACCACCATGCTTGACCATTGGAATAAGGTTCTTAATGTAGAATGCAGTGTTTCGTTTTCGCCAGGCATAATGGGTCCCATGTCGTCCAAAAAGTTATACTTTTGACTCATCTGTCAATAGAACATTCTTCCAAGAGTCTTGATGATCATCCAGGTGCTTCCAGGTGCTTTTTGGACGAGACGCGTCCCATTATGTCTGGCGAAAACCAAACACTGCATTCCACAGTAAGAACCTCATACCAACGGTCAAGCATGGTGGTGGTAGTGTGATGGTTTTGGGATGCTTTGCTGCCTCAGGACCTGGACGACTTGCCTTAATAGAAGGAACCATGAATTCTGCTCTGTATCAGATAATTCTACAGGAGAATGTCAGGCCATCCATCTGTGAGCTGAAGCTGAAGCGTAGCTGGGTCATGCAGCAAGACAATGATCCAAAAAACACAATCAAGGCTACATCAAAATAAGTATTCAGACCCTTTACTCAGTACTTTGTTGAAGCACCTTTGGCAGCGATTACAGCCTCAAGTCTTCTTAGGTATGACGCTACAAGCTTGGCACACCTGTATTTGGGGAGTTTCTCCCATTTTTCTCTGCAGATCCTCTCAAGCTCGGTCAGGTTGGATGGGGAGCATCGCTGCACAGCTATTTTCAGGTCTCTCCAGAGATCGGTTCAAGTCCGGGCTCTGGCTGGGCCACTCAAGAACATTCAGAGACTTGTCCCAAAGCCACTCCTGCTTTGTCTTGGCTGTGTGCTTAGGGTCGTTGTCCTGTTGGAAGGTGAACCTTCGCCCCAGTCTGAGGTCCTGAGCGCTCTGGGCAGGTTTTCATCAAAGATCTCTCTGTACTTTGCTCCGTTCATTTTTCCCTCGATCCTGATTAGTCTCCCAGTCCCTGCTGCTGAAAAACATCCCCACAGCATGATGCTGCCACCACCATGCTTCACCGTAGGGATGGTATTGGCCAGGTGATGAGCGGTGTCTGGTTTCCTCCAGACGTGGCACTTGGCATTCAGGCCAAAGAGTTAAATCTTGGTTTCATCAGACCAAAGAGTATTGTTTCTCATGGTCTGAGAGTCCTTTAGGTGCCTTTTGGCAAACTCCAAGCGGGCTGTCATGTGCCTTTTACTGAGGAGTGGCTTCCGTCTGGCCATAAAGGCCTGATTGGTGGAGTGCTGCAGAGATGGTTTTCCGTCTGGAAGGTTCTCCCATCTCCACAGAGGAATTCTGGAGCTCTGTCAGAGTGACCATCGGGTGCTTGGTCACCTCCCTGACCAAGGCCCTTCTCCCCCGGGCAGCCAGCTCTAGGAAAAGTCTTGGTGGTTCCAAACTTCTTCCATTTAAGAATGATGGAGGCCACTGTGTTCTTGGGGACCTTCAATGCTGCAGAAATGTTTTGGTAACCTTCCCTAGATCTGTGCCTCGACACAATCCTGTCTCGGAGCTCTACGGACAACTCCTTCGGCCTCATGGCTTGGTTTTTGCTCTGACATGCACTGTCAACTGTGGGACCTTATATAGACAGGTGTGTGCCTTTCCAAATCATGTCCAATCAATTGAATTTACCACAGGTGGACTCCAATCAAGTTGTAGAAACATCTCAAGGGTGATTAATGGAAACAGGATGCACCTGAGCTCAATATCGAGTCTCATTGCAAAGGGTCTGAATACTGATGTAAATAAGGTATTTATAGTCGCAATAAACACTATTGCCATGTGTTTTCCTGTTTCCTAAACATAACAAGGTTGACATTTTCTCCTGAAGGGCAAGTGATGTACACGTGAATTTGTTTCTCAACTCTGATTTAACTGTGTGTAATTTCTCATCAAGCATGACACAAACAATTAGCAAATCAGTCAAGTGAATAAGGTTGGATCAACAAAAACAAAATGGCTTTTGTGTCTTGAGAAAGTTCCCTACTAGTCTATGGTTACTATCTAAACCAGGGATGGGCAACAACAAAAAAATCTAAACTCATCATGAGGGGCCGCATTGGCTGCGTACCCACATCCATACACACACGCAGTCAGAGCTGGCCCTAGCCTTTTGGGGGCCCTATGCTAAATGTTGTTGCCCCCCCCACACCTTGCGAGCAAAACATTTTAACGGCCCCCCTCTTGACAACTAAGAGAAAAGACTGAAGTTTTAGAGTTAATTTCCTGCTATTCTACACATTTTTCCATGGGGCGAAGAGAAGATTTAGCGATTTTCTAACTAATATCATGCAAATCTACTCATTTTGCCATGGGGCTGACAGAAAAATGTGCAGTTATACAGCTAATTTCCTGCAATTCTACACATTTTGCCATAGGGTGGAGACAAATGTTTGCAGTTTTTAATATGATATCTGATGATCAATGGGGGCCCTCCGGTCAGTAATTAGACCATGATAACTACCGTATTTTCCGCACTATAAGGCGCACTTAAAAGCCTTTAATTTTCTCAAAAAACGACAGTGCGCCTTATAGTCCGGAGCGCCTTATATATGGATCAATTGGTTAATTGGTTGATCCATACAGGTTGTACACGGCGCTCAAGGCGCTCTGTCAAAATGTTTCAGTATGAAAAAACAATAAAAACAATTTAATGATAATGAAATGTTTCAGTACGACTGGTAAACTACAAAGCCGCACCGCTTGCAGCATTATGGCTACCGTAGTCAGTAAACACCGGTACTGTGCTTACTCACAGTCCCACACCACTTGTGTGTGTATAAAGACCCCAAAATGGCACCTTTCAAGATACACGCTTACGACGCAGAGTTCAAGCTCAAGGCTGTCGGTCACGCAGTAGAATATGGGAATAGAGCAGCAGCGAGAGAATTCAACATTAATGAATCAATGGTACGGAAGTGGAGGAAGCAAGAAGATGACCTGCGCCAAGTAAAGAAGACTAAACAGAGTTTCCGAGGGAACAAAGCGAGATGGCCACAGTTAGAGGACAAACTCGAACAGTGGGTTGTTGAACAGAGAGCAGCAAGTAGAAGCGTCTCTACAGTCACTATTCGAATGAAGGCAACAGCGCTAGCACGGGACATGATCATCGATGAATTTCGAGGCGGTCCTTCTTGGTGCTTTCGTTTTATGAAAAGACGTAATCTCACGAAGGCAGGAATAATCTCTGAACTGCCAGGCAACAGCAGTGACACTGACTCGGATAATGACGAGAGGGAGCCGGGCAGGTTGGATGCCGTAGTCGCCCAACTGTTCAATTCGGACACTGAAGAAGAAGAATTCGAGGGATTCGTCGACGGGGAATGAACTGAAAAAGTGAGCTTTACGTGTTATACGTAACTGAACAATGTTGAGTTATGCACTAATGTTTGATTTAGTGGTATCAGACTGTTTCTTTTACTACGTGTTTACTGAATCAGGGAAAAGTTCCCCTACACGTTTGGGAGAAGAGTGAGCAAGGCTGGGAGATATTGTTAATATGCACATTAACGTTTGAACAACGTTACCATGGGAGTGAACGGAGTTGTCAGAACGCTTAATAAAGTTTGACTTTATCTGACTGTTTTGTTGACATTCCCTTTAGCACAGCTCCATCTAGTGGATGCATAACGCAACCCCAGTCAAACGTTTGACAGCAGTATCTTCTATTCTATGCGCCTTATAATCCGGTGCGCCCTATATATGAAAACAGTTCTAAAATAGGCCATTCATTGAAGGTGCGCCTTATAATCCGATAGCTGGCTAAATTGCGCCTTGTGTATTCTACTATTCTAACATGCTGACCACACCGCTCGCGCGCTTGCGTCCGATTGATTTTGTCCACCCACACCAGACGCGATCAGGACACTCAGGTTGAAATATCAAAACGAAGTCTGAACCAACTATATTAATTTGGGGACAGGTCAAAAAGCATTAAACATTTATGGCAATTTAGCTAGCCCTGGGATATAAACATTGGGTTGTTATTTTACCTGAAATCCACAAGGTCCTCTACGCTGACAATTAATCCACAGATTTAAGGGTAAACCGAGTTTGTTTCTAGTAATCTCTCCTCCTTCAGACTTCTTCTTCTTCTTTGGACTTTATATGGCGGTTGGCAACCAACTTTAAGGTGCATTACCACCACCAACTGGACTGGAGTATGGACCTCAGTTCATCTTTCAATCACCCACGTGGGTATATGCTCCTGAAAAGCAATGAGGAGATGGGAGAGGCGGGACTTGCAGCGCGTCAAGCGTCACAAGTAGAATCAAGTTCTATTTAGTGCCTGGCTACGCAGACACTCGTTGACGCACGCGAGCTGTGTGGGTGCAATGAATGAATAACATGTATGTGTAAATGTATTTTGCAACATGCACGCGATGCAGGCGATGTGGTCAGCATGTAACTCTCAACAGTAAGTTGAGACCCCGACTGATTTCCTAAAAACATTTAAAAAATGTAATTGATCCGCGGGCCTAAAAAACGCTGGCAGTTGCCCATCCCTGAACTAAACCATTGGAAAATCATCAACCTACCCTAGCGTATGTGAGTCACATGTAATGTGTATGCTTCACATGAGAACACAGGAAGGTGACTCGATACTGTATAAATGTAGCCTAGTAGGCCTATGTTGCTTTTCCTCTGCTTCAAGTAACCACTGGCCTCTCATGGAAATATTGTGTTCACCATGTTAAAACAGTGATGGATCTTAATTTAGGCTTTGCTGTATACCCTGCCAGGGAAGTTTGAGGCAGTTTTTGGGACTTGCTTAAATGCCATATGGGGCTGAGGGCTTAGCTTTTGTTATAGCTGGAGTTCTCAATAGTCTGCCCAGATTACATATAAGCCGCTTTGCTTAAAGGCAGCCAAAGGACCATGATCTGCGAATTACTCCATTTTAGTAAACGTGGGCCACAGTTTAAAAAGTGTCAGCTTGCTTTGGTTAGGCTATATTTTCAATTCAAGCATCCTTGGTCAGCCAGCTAGGCGTATTCTCAATTAGCCTTTTTAAAGTAGCCTACCTTTCTCTTTGGCCACTCAGTATATCTTTTGAGAAAATAAATGCAAACAGAGGTAAAGGAGACATAAATAAATAGCCAGCATTCTTTGCATTTTTCATGCTGACTCTTCATTAAAAGAGCAGAACAATGGCTATTCTCTATGCAGCAGAGGGCTAACAGTAGCTGGGGAACAAAGCTGCTCTTTATTCTGTAGGAGGATGGAGCCTGGCACTAACCCCAGACCGGCAGGCAGCTAGGCTAGTGGCCGTCCCTCCCGGGTCCAGGGGCCAGCTCCGTCCACAGCATTGAGGCTGGGGCTGCTTCCGTCCCATCACTGGGGGTGCTGGGTCGTTCAGGGGATTGATTGAGAGGCAACAGGCAACGTCATGTCGGAAGTCCAGGATGCTGCCGAACTATGGTCCCTAATTAGCCGTGGCAGCGAGGAACACTAAACTGTTACTGGTGAGAAGTAGCAGGCCTAGTGATCCAGCCAGCAGCACATTGGCCATTCAAACCCGTCACAAGTCTTAGGCTGCTGTGGTGTGTGATGTGCTTTTTAAAGCTTACACTGCAGGCAGGCAGCAGAGCTTGAAGGCCTCTGCCTTGCTCCCTCCGCTGGCACAGAATCATCTGGTCGTGTGGGAACCAGCCTTTTGGCTGTGGGCAAGAAGCGTTGGGTCGAAACCGTAGGGGGCTTCAATAATTGTTGTTGTGCTCAATTCAGTTTTGACATTTGCGCCTTGGAGGTGGTTTTGGATAATGTCTAATTTTACACCATGCTTTTGCGTGGGCTGTAGAGATGTTAGAGGGTCAGACTTGGACCAAGTTAGCGAAACTTGTAGCCTAGGCTGTAGCCTAGTAATGGAAATTAGTTTAAATGGATGTAAATTCAATCACTCACACCTAACTTCTAGAGCTAACCAGTGCTGCTGAGTTGTTTTTGTAAAACTTTTGTTGAGGTCTGTAATGATTGAGTCTAGAACAGAAGGCTAGGCTATACGCTAGAAGGATTACAGAGATATTTTAACAGGATTTAGGCTTGGCAACCTTCAGTTTATAACCTAGCCCTAGTCTAACCCTGTTAAAAATGGAACAGATCTGCACAGTGTCAGGATGTCATTGAACATTCATCATTACACATTACTTAGAACATTGAACATTCATCATTACACATTACTTAGAACATTGAACATTCATCATTACACATTACTTAGAACATTGAACATTCATCATTACACAAACATAGCCTATTACTCCATGCAGTCTTTTGTATTGGTTCTGTCTTAGCTGTTGGTCTACCCTAGCGTAATGAGCAGGTGTAGGGTGAGGCAAGTTAGACATAGTCCAGCTTGGCTCCTTTATGTTGAGCACAGCCAGTTACAGCCAGTCCTCAGTGTGGCACAGTCCAGCAACCCTACTGGCACAACAACAGGCCCACAAGAATAGGAGAGGAGACTCACTGTTGTTACTCTGCCTTTGAAGTGAACTGCATCATGGAATGGTTCTGTACGCAGTCCAAGGTGACAGCTGTTTGAAACGGCACCAAATAAGACACTGTTTAGACTATCTTATGTAAAAGTGTGGGTGTTTTCTGTTTTGTCATTTTTTATTGTTTTATGTTCAAGCTGAACTTTATCTGAGTGTGATTAAAGCAAACCTTTTTTCCAAGTTCTCTTAAAACAGGAAAAAACATTTTACACTGAGGTCATTCAGATAAATTAGAATCTGTGTCCTGGCACCAGAGGCTATGTTATCTAGCATTGCCATTTTGATTCCAAGGACTTATGTGCTATCAGAGGTGTTTACTTCTGACATTACACAAAATGGTGACTGGCTCCTTCAAATAATCCCCGACCATTTAAGCAAATATTTTCTTCATTTTCCATACCTCTGCTTCGAGCAAAATGTTGTTACAGTAAAAAAAAAGTATATGGCCTTTTTACCCTACAGCCAGACTGTATCTAGATTACTCCTTTGCTAATGTAGGCCTAGTCTATTCCATTGTGAGTGCAAGGCCATTCCCACTGGGCACACCACGTCATTTCAATGTGTTAATATTTGGTTGAGACGTTGATCAATGAGATTTCAACCTTTATTCACCCACTCAAAAAGACAGCCAGAAGTTTGTTGAATTCCCAATGTGTTATCAGTATGCTTTCAACCATCTAAAAGCACAACCAAATTCCAATGGAAAAACAATGTCACATTTTTGGTTTAGCTGTCATCTAAATGTGTTATATGTGCTTTCAACCATTTAAAAGCACAACAAAGTTCAAATGTGAATACTTTGTGAGATATTTTGTATTTATACAACAATTGAATGTGTTATCACTGTGCTTCATCTAATAGCACAACCAAATGACCTGGATTGCAGTTGAGATTACATTCAAAGTACACTCATAGAAAAAAACTGTGCTATCTAGAACAAAAAGCTTTCTTCGGCTGTCCCCCTTTTGGTTCCAGGTAGAACCCTTTTTGGTTTCATATAGAACTCTTTACACAGAGGGTTCTACATGGAACCCAAAATAGTTATTCTATGGGGACAGCCGCAGAACCCTTTTGGAACCTTTTTTTCTAAGAGTGTACATAGTGCAAGTGATCAATGCTGTTCGAGATTCTGTGCAGATTATTACACAGCAATTGTGAAGATCTCCACAGACCTGCGACCTTTGCATGCTATCTTGAACATGCACACTTCTATGGTTACATAAGAAGACATTTATAGTTACAGTATGCTAACCTCAAAATGTGACAATGGATGTGTTACTCATTTTAAGGTTGAATAAATACTGTTACATTAGTTTGTAAGATAGCCTTAACTTTAGGCTATTTACTGTATTACAAAAAGATGATTGAATTGTGTTTGGTTGACAATGCAGGATAGTTTCACCTGAGCCACTGGCTTAATCCCATTCTTTCACTTTTTGGTTTAGTTGGAGACGTGAATGTCACGGTTCAGACAGACGACCAGAGGACCACAATTGCGTCACACCAGAAAGTTTATTAAACTTAAGGGAAAAGGGAAGTAGGGAGTGAATGAAGGCTCCAGGGGTAACAGGGATCCCGTCCAATGCGCCGGGTCTGTGCCCCCCCCAGTGGCAGCGATGCGTCCTATGAAGCCGGTGGTGGGTGGTCCAGAAGTCCTGGGGGGGGGAGACACAGACACAACAGGGCGGAATGAAACCAAGCAGCAGTACAGTTCAAGGGAAATCCAAAATACGTAGTAGCAAGGCAGAAGGCTGGTCAGAGTTACCGGGATTGAAGAGTAGTCAGGAGTCGTAATGGCAGAAGCAGGTCTGGATCTCCTGAGGCAGAAGAGTATCCAAAAAACAGGCAGGTCCGGGGTCACAAAACCAGGGTGAGCCAGAAGCGCGAGCAAACAGGTTCCGGGTGTGAGCTTTGCAGACGATCTGACACCGGAGAGCTGAAAGACAGGGCCTTAAATACTGGGAGAGGTAGTGGGTAATGCAGCGCAGCTGGCAGAGTAATTAGAGCAGAGCAGAGCAGGGACAGGTGGAGCTAGTTAGGCTGAGTAGAGAGAGTGGTGAGCAGAGTGGAAGAAAATTAAGGTGGTAACCCGGTGGAGTGAGAGGCCCATGACAGAACCCCCCCCCCAAGGGACGGCCCCAGAAGTCCCAAGAGCAACACCACGCCGGGCGGGAGGAGGGGAGCCGGAGGAGGGCTAGAACTCCTCCGAACGGTCCGAGTGAACGTCCTCATCCTCGGAGGAAGCCGGAGGGCCGTGGTCGGGAGATGGGACAGGTCCCGAGACAGGATCAGGCACAGGACAGGAAGCCGAGCGGGCCGGACGGTTAGGGACCCCTCTGGGGCGGCCCCTACGGATTGCAGGTTGATCAGGATGCCGTTGGTGGAAAGCGGTGATGAGAGTCCTATCCACAATCCGACTAGCTGGCACCCAGGTCCTTTCCTCAGGTCCATAGCCCTCCCAGTCAATGAGGTACTGGAGACCCCTACCCCTCCGTCTGGACCGAAGCAGGCGGCGGACGGTGTAAACCAGACCACCATCGACGAGCCGTGGAGGAGGAGGACCAGGCGCAGCAGGGACCAGCGGACTCTCATGGATGGGCTTAATCTTAGACACATGGAAAGTGGGGTGCACCCTCAGGGAATTAGGCAGTTGGAGCCGGACAGCAGTTGGGCTAATCACTCTTATGATAGGGAATGGGCCAATGAACCGAGGTGCCAGCTTCTGCGACTCCACCCTGAGTGGCAGGTTCTTCGATGACAACCACACCCTCTGACCAACATGGTAGGTGGGAGCAGGAATTCTCCGACGGTTGGCCCCGGTAGTGTAGCTGGCAACGGATCTGAGGAGGGTGGCTCGGGCTTGTGACCAGGTGCGGCGACATCGACGGGCAAAAGCAAGTGCAGATGGGCAAGTAACCTCCTCTTCCTGGCTGGCAAATAGAGGAGGCTGGTATCCATAAACACATTGGAAAGGGGACATACCGATGGCAGAGCAGGTCAGAGAATTGTGTGCGTACTCCACCCATGTCAATTGCTGCGACCAGGAGTGGGGGTTGCGTGAAGTCATGCATCGCAGTGCCTTCTCGAGCTCCTGATTAGCCCGCTCTGACTGCCCATTGGATTGGGGATGGAATCCGGAAGTCAGACTGACTGTGGCTCCCAGCAGGTGACAGAACTCCTTCCAAAAAGCGGAGGAGAATTGTGGACCACGGTCAGAAACAACATCCTTTGGCAGTCCGTGGATCCGGAAGACGTGTTCCAGGACCACCTGGGCGGTCTCCTTGGCGGTTGGGAGCTTGGGGAGGGGAATGAAGTGTGCCATCTTGCTGAAACGGTCAACGATGGTGAGAATGACGGTCATGCCACTTGAAGGGGGCAGCCCCGTGACAAAGTCAAGGGCGATGTGAGACCAGGGACGTCTGGGCACAGGCAGGGGCTGCAGCAATCCGGCTGGGGGCTGGCAGGACGACTTGTGTTGGTTGCAGATGGGGCAGGCTTGGACGAATTCCCGTACATCCTTCCTCAGAGAGGGCCACCAGAACCTCTGGGCGAGCAGGTTGTAAGTGCGGGTGGAGCCAGGGTGACAAGCTAGGCGGGAGTCATGTCCCCACTGAACGACCAGGGACCTCAGGTCTTCGGGGACAAAAAGGCGGTCAGCTGGGCAAGTGCTGGGACCTGGCTGGTTACGGAGAGCCTCCAGCACCTGTTCCTCAACAGCCCAGGTCAGAGCTGCAACGATGCAGGGACTTGGCAGAATCGACACAGGGTCCTTGGAGGGGGTGTCATCCTTCTGGAATTGACGGGAGAGGGCGTCTGGCTTGGTGTTGCGTGATCCAGGCCGGTATGACAGAGTGAAACTAAACCTGGTGAAGAACAGGGCCCAGCGGGACTGCCTGGAGTTCAACCGTTTGGCCGTGCGGATGTACTCCAAGTTCTTATGATCGGTCCAAACGAGAAATGGAATGGTGGACCCCTCCAGCCAGTGACGCCACTCCTCCAAGGCAAGCTTCACAGCCAGCAGCTCACGGTTCCCTATGTCGTAATTGCACTCAGAGGGGGACAACCGACGTGAGAAAAAGGCACAGGGATGGAGCTTCCTATCCTCCGCAGCCCACTGAGAAATCACAGCACCAACTCCCACATCCGAGGCGTCCACCTCCACAATGAATTGCCGGTCCACATCAGGCATCTGGAGGATGGGAGCGGAGGTGAACCTCACCTTGAGGGTACTGAAGGCCTTGTCGGCTGCTGGGGTCCAGGTGAAGGGTTGCTTGGTGCTGGTTAGAGCAGTGAGAGGGGCAGCAACGGTACTGTAGTTCCGGATAAACTTCCTATAGAAGTTAGCAAACCCCAGAAACTGTTGCAGCTTCTTTCTGTTCTCCGGAACTGGCCATGAAGTGACTGCTGATACTTTGGCAGGATCCATTTGGATACTTCCCTCTGCCACTATGTACCCCAGGAAGGCCACTGTCTTGACGTGAAACTCACATTTCTCTGCCTTGGCGTAGAGGGAATTCTCCAGAAGACGATGAAGGACTTGCTGGACATGGCGGGTGTGTTCAGACAGGTTTCTGGAGTAGATTAAGATGTCATCCAGGTAAACGAAGACAAACTTGTTTAACATGTCCCGCAGTACATCATTCACTAGAGCCTGGAACACAGCAGGAGCATTGGTGAGGCCAAAAGGCATAACCAGATACTCGTAGTGGCCTGTTGGTGTATTGAATGCGGTTTTCCATTCATCTCCCTCCCGGATCCGCACTAGGTGGTAAGCGTTTCTGAGATCCAACTTGGTAAAAATAGTGGCTCCCTGGAGCAACTCAAAAGCAGAGGTGAGCAGAGGCAGGGGGTAACGGTTCTTCACTGTGATGTCGTTGAGTCCCCTGTAGTCGATGCAGGGGCGAAGAGATCCGTCCTTCTTCCCCACAAAGAAGAAGCCAGCACCAGCAGGAGATGAAGATGAACGGATTAATCCTGCGGACAGAGAGCCATTGATGTAGTCCTCCATGGACTTTCTTTCAGGAGCAGACAACGAATAAAGACGACCCTTTGGAGGAGCTGTTCCAGGGAGGAGGTCGATGGCACAGTCGTACGGTCGGTGAGGGGGCAGAGATGTGGCTCTTGCTTTGTTAAACACCTCTCTGAGACCATGGTAGCATTCTGGGACATTGGAGAGGTCAGGAGCGGAGTTAGTAGGTACTGGCCGAGGGGGTAGTGCGGCAGCAAGCAGGCAGGTTCGGTGGCAGTCCTCTCCCCACTCCCTGATCACCCCGGTCACCCAGTCGAGCTGAGGGTTGTGCCGGCGGAGCCATGGGTAACCCAGGATGAGGGGTTGGCCTGGAGAGGGGAGCAGGTGAAACTGGATAGTTTCTTGATGGTTTCCGGACAGACCCATCGAGACCGGGGCCGTGACATGAGTGACCGATCCGAGTAAGTGTCCGTCCAGTGCCCGGGCAGGAATAGGAGGTGTCAAACGGAGGTTCTCCAGTCCCAGTTGGCGTGCCAGCTTGATGTCCATTATGTTGGCTTCGGCGCCAGAATCCACCAGAGCAGCCAGGGTGTGAGTTGAGTCAGAGAGGCGGAGGTGAACTTGCAGCAGGGGTTTGCGGTCGGAGGACTGGATGGTCATTGAACTCAACCGGACTCCCCCTATGCCCGGTGAGCTTCGGCCCTTTAAAGGGCAGGTTACCACACGATGTCCATCACCTCCACAATAGAGGCAGAGGTTTGAGGTGAAGCGGCGCTGGCGCTCTGCAGGAGTGAGGGAGGCTCGCCCAATCTCCATAGGCTCAGACTGATCAAGCTGACCTGGGTGAGTGGCAGTAGATGACAGGAGCCCAGTCGGATCTCTCCGAATGCCGGTAGTAGGTGGACCTTGGCGCCCCCTCTCACGACGACGGGTCTGTATCCTTCTGTCGATCCTGACAGTCAGTGCGATGGCTTCATCAAGAGTGGAAGGCAGTTCATGGGAGACCAACTCGTCCTTGATATAGTCAGCCAAACTATGGAAGAACGCGTCCACCAACGATGGTGTGTTCCAAGAACTTCGTCTAGCCAGGGTTCGGAAGTCGATGGAATGGTCTGCGACTGTACGTCTGCCTTGTCGAATACTGAACAGTTCACGAGACGCCTCTGCGGTGGGTGAATCCAGGTCAAACACCTTCAGCATCTCCTCAGCAAACAGGTCGAAGGTTGCACATGCGGGGGTTTGACGTTCGAACTCTGCTGTTCCCCAGAGTCGAGCTCGGCCCGTCAGGTGAGTGATGGCATACCCAACTTTAGCCCCCTCCGTGGCGAAGGTCCTTGGCTGCAAGGAGAACTGAAGTCGGCAGCTAG
The DNA here is from genome assembly GCF_964263955.1 of Coregonus lavaretus. Taxonomy (NCBI): domain Eukaryota; kingdom Metazoa; phylum Chordata; class Actinopteri; order Salmoniformes; family Salmonidae; genus Coregonus; species Coregonus lavaretus. The sequence goes on from NC_140003.1 coordinate 12,227,018, forward strand.
TCAGGAATGGCCGGACCTGGGTTGAATCGCCGTTGAACCGCTCGGGGTTTCCAATCTTGGGTTCCGGAGCAGCGGCTGCAATGACCGGGGCAGGTAACTCGGGGGCTGGGCTGGTGGGCAGACTGGCTGGGGTAAGGTTGGTGAGGAGTTGAATGATCATGGCGAGTTGTTGTTGCTGCTGCCCATGCTCATCGGTTTCCATGTCGGGGAAAGTGTGCGCTGAGTCCATAATGGTCAGATCGTACTGTCACGGTTCAGACAGACGACCAGAGGACCACAATTGCGTCACACCAGAAAGTTTATTAAACTTAAGGGAAAAGGGAAGTAGGGAGTGAATGAAGGCTCCAGGGGTAACAGGGATCCCGTCCAATGCGCCGGGTCTGTGCCCCCCCCAGTGGCAGCGATGCGTCCTATGAAGCCGGTGGTGGGTGGTCCAGAAGTCCTGGGGGGGGGAGACACAGACACAACAGGGCGGAATGAAACCAAGCAGCAGTACAGTTCAAGGGAAATCCAAAATACGTAGTAGCAAGGCAGAAGGCTGGTCAGAGTTACCGGGATTGAAGAGTAGTCAGGAGTCGTAATGGCAGAAGCAGGTCTGGATCTCCTGAGGCAGAAGAGTATCCAAAAAACAGGCAGGTCCGGGGTCACAAAACCAGGGTGAGCCAGAAGCGCGAGCAAACAGGTTCCGGGTGTGAGCTTTGCAGACGATCTGACACCGGAGAGCTGAAAGACAGGGCCTTAAATACTGGGAGAGGTAGTGGGTAATGCAGCGCAGCTGGCAGAGTAATTAGAGCAGAGCAGAGCAGGGACAGGTGGAGCTAGTTAGGCTGAGTAGAGAGAGTGGTGAGCAGAGTGGAAGAAAATTAAGGTGGTAACCCGGTGGAGTGAGAGGCCCATGACAGTGAATCCAACATATCATTTGTTAACTTGTCGACAAGTTAATAGGCTATTTACTGTATTGCAAAAGTGATATTGAATTGTGTTTGGTTGTCAACAAATTCCAGCTTGTCTACTAATTAATAATTTATATGTTGGATTCACATCTCCATCTCAACCAAGAATCAAAGTTAAAGAATAGGACTAAATCAAATCAAACTTTATTTAAAGTGCATTTTAAGTTTATTTTGATTTAGTCCTGTTCTTTAACTTCGATTTTTGGTTGAGATGGAGACGTGAATCCAACATATCAATAATTAATTGTAGACAAACTGGAATTAAAGCCAGACTAAGTCAGTGGCACAGATGGAACTATCCAATCAGAATATACATCTCCTTCAAATGTTGATATTTGGTTGTGTTGACCACCAAACACAATTTAATATCCAGTTTGTCTACAAATTAATAATTGATATGTTGGATTCACATCTCCATCTCAACCAAAAATCTAAGTTAAAGAATAGGACTAAATCTAATCTAATCAAACTTTAAATGCATGGATTGTCTATGTTGAAAATTGGTTACAATGAGGACATAATCCTGTGGTTGAAATTTCACCCTCAAAATAACTGCAATCCAGGTCATAACTGCAATCCAGGTCATAACTTTAAAAAAAAATCCAATGTATTTTCCACATAGATTCTACATCACAATACGTTGACAAATTACATTGAAACAACGTTGATTCAACTAGTTTGTGCCCAGTGGGTTCTGTTTATCATAGTTATTCGATCCCGGATCTGCTGATACTGAAATATTCAGGCTTTTGGAGGAGGCTCCGCAGACTAATTTTCCCCTCAGTTCTGACTGATGCACAACCGACCGCCAAAGTTCTCTTGAGACATTTGTTGCCTTTTGAAGCTCACCGAGTAAAAGGAGGGTTTTGTAGGGTAAGCTCTTGCCAGAAACAACATCTGCAGGGAAAATGGGAGGTCCTGCCTTGTGCATTTGAATGTATGCTCATACTCTTGTCGGGGTTTGATATAGGCCTCAGTGACCACTCCTTAGGCTCCAAATAATACAGCAATCTGTTTTTACAGATTTATTGGACTGAAGACTGGCTTCTCCCCCTGGGCCTCACACATCATGCACATCCACTGTCAACATCCTATTTCAGTTGATATATTTCAAATATTTTGTTACTCCGTATAGGCCACTTTTTCTCTAGTTTTTTGTATCAAGTTTTCAGATAACTAGGCCCATGCTTTGATATGCTGTTTTCAGTCCCGAGCCGTCATTTGATTGACGTTCATCAAACTACAAAACCTATAGATGTGTGTGATACAGGCGCATATTTCTACAGTGGCATCTGTAGCTCAGAGAGTGTCAATTTGACATTTACATTTGAGTAATTTAGTAATCTTATCCAGAGCGACTTACAGGAGCAATTAGGGTTAAGTGCCTTGCTCAAGGGCACATCGACAGATTTTTCACCTAGTCGGCTCAGGGTTCGAACCAGCTACCATTCGGTTACTAGCCCAACGCTCTTAACCACTAGGCTACCTACTGAGAGAGGCAGGGATGTGTTCCTTACTGCTCTTGTTAGGAATTCCTCAGAGTTCTCTGTTGAAGAGATGAGTGTCTCAGATGTCGGCCTGATCACTGCTGCGGTATTACAGGGTTAATGGGTCCTTTGTCTTCTATCTTCTTTGACAGCTCTGAGAACAAGTGGGCCAATAAGGTGGCGAGGCTACCCTCTGCTACTGTACCATGTGCTGGGGGGTATTCATCTGATACCCACAAACAGACTCCGCTCACTTAAGTGTTTTCCACATCAGCGAGCAAAAAAAAAAGGAGACAGCATGTTTTAGGTTTCCATCCTCACAGTTTTGCCTGAAAGAGAAACTATTTAGCAGTTCTTATGTCTGAACAGAAGCCCACACTCAAACCAGACGCCTTTAGAGGGGTATCAGAACTGGTTAGATGAACAGGACGAAGATACATAATGTTGACTTGCCACCTACTCATATTAAATAAGAAACTAATACATGGCTCTAAATCTCAACTGATATTTTATTAATAGATTATAACCATGTGCTGAGTAAAGGCTTGTTCTATACCCATCTCATTATTTTATATAAAAGTTACAGGCTAAAACTGTGTCCAGGTGACTGACGGATGTTATGAAAGTTGCCATTTACCCTGCAAGTTACACTCTTAACAACACAGTCAAAATCACAAAGTGTCTTCACTTTCTCCAAATGAAACCCAAATGGCTGTGGCCGGTTACGAGTGAGCAGTGTCTCGGTTGGAAGCCTTGCCACCCACGGTTTGGACCATGTCAGGAATGCTCCTACCCTGGGATGTGACTTGTACAGCCTTGACGGTAGAGTCTTAATGGCTCCCAGACTGGCCCTGTGTTAGAGTCCAAGGCTCTGTGGAGCCTGGGCCTGTTTACCCAGCAGTAAACTGCTGTGTCTGGGCTATCTGATATGATAAAGTAGAGGCAGACCCCTGGGCCTGAGCAGTCTGCCTCAAAGCCCCAGGGTGCCGCTCATGTCACTGCGATCAGGGCCTGGCCCCAGTGATGTACTGGGCCGTACGCAGTACCCTCTGTAGGGCCTTGCGGTCGGAGGCCGAGCAGTTGCCATACCAGGCAGTGATGCAACCAGTCAGGATGCTCTCGATGGTGCAGCTGTATAACTTTTTGAGGATCTGAGGACCCATGCCAAATCTTTTCAGTCTCCTGAGGGGGAATAGGCTTTGTCGTGCCCTCTTCACGACTGTCTTGGTGTGTTTGGACCATGATAGTTTGTTGGTGATGTGAACACCAAGGAACTTGAAGCTCTCAACCTGTTCCACTACAGCCACGTCGATGAGAATGGGGGCGTGCTCAGTCCTCTTTTTTTCCCCCTGTAGTCCACAATCATCTCCTTTGTCTTGATCACGTTGAGGGAGAGGTTGTTATCCTGGCACCACACGGCCAGGTCTCTGACCTCCTCCCTATAGGCTGTTTCATCATTGTTGTGTCGGCAAACTTAATGATGGTGTTGGAGTTGTGCCTGGCCATGCAGTCATGGGTGAACAGGGAGTACAGGAGGGGACTGAGCACGCACCCCTAAGGGGCCCCCGTGTTGAGGATCAGCGTGGCAGATGTGTTGTTACCTACCCTTACCACCTGGGGGCGGCCCGTCAGGAAGTCCAGGATCCAGTTGCAGAGGGAGGTGTTTAGTCCCAGGGTCCATAGCTTAGTGATGAGCTTTGAGGGTATTATGGTGTTGAACGCTGAGCTGTAGTCAATGAATAGCATTTTCACGTAGGTGTTCCTCTTGTCCAGGTGGGAAAGGGCAGTGTGGAGTGCAATAGAGATTGCATCATCTGTGGATCTGTTGGGGCGGTATGCAAATTGGAGTGGGTCTAGGGTTTCTGGGATAATGGTGTTGATGTGAACCATGACCAGCCTTTCAAAGCACTTCATGGCTACAGATGTGAGTGCTACGGGTCGGTAGTAATTTAGGCAGGTTATCTTAATGTTCTTGGGCACAGGGACTATAGTGGTCTGCTTGAAACATCTTGGTATTACGGACTCAGTCAGGGACATGTTGAAAATGTCAGTGAAGACACTTGCCAGTTGGTCAGCGCATGCTCGGAGTACGCGTCCTGGTAATCCGTATGGCCCTGCGGCCTTGTGAATGTTGACCTGCTTAAAAGTCTTACTCACATCGGCTACGGAGAGCGTGATCACATAGTCATCCGGAACAGCTGATGCTCTCATGCCTGCTTCAGTGTTGCTTGCCTCGAAGCGAGCATAGAAGGGATTTAGCTCGTCTGGTAGGCTCGTGTCACTGAGCGGCTGTGCTTCCCTTTGTAGTCTGTAATGGTTTGCGAGCCCTGCCACATCCGACAAGCATTGGAGCCGGTGTAGTACGATTAAATCTTAGTCCTGTATTGACTTTTTACCTGTTTGATGGTTCGTCGGAGGGCATAGCGGGATTTCTTATAAGCGTCTGGGTTAGAGTCCCGCTCCTTGAAAGCGGCAGCTCTACCCTTTAGCTCAGTGCGAACGTTGCCTGTAATCCATAGCTTCTGGTTGGGGTATGTACGTACGGTCACTGTGGGGACGACGTCATCGATGCACTTATTGATGAAGCCAGTGACTGATGTGGTGTACTCCTCAATGCCATCGGAAGAATCCCGGAACATTCCAGTCTGTGCTAGCAAAACAGTGCTGTAGCTTAGCATCTGCGTCATCTGCCCACTTCCTTATGAGCCTGTAACCCAATTGGCTGAAGTCCATGTCAGTTTAGCACTTTATAACGTTGCTTAAGAAGTAACCAGGCCTATAAGTCGTTAAATTAGTCACTTGCTGAACTAGTATGCAATCAAAGGGCTAATGAAGTGCCCAAGCAATTTTCATTGTGATTCCTGCAGGTTTCATCAATGTGAGTCTGTGTTGACCAAGAGTTCACAGAGTTAAATCTGCCTCTCCTCTGCCCACATGACTCCTACCAGAGAGAGCGGGAGGCTTTGAAGGTAGTGGTGCCATTAAAGTTGATTACCAGGTTTCGAAATGACTTGCTTTGCAAAAACCATTGCACAGAGGTCAATGAGCCAAGCTGAGAAGGCTAATTGGAGCACGTCTTATCTTCTGACATAAAAGGAACTTTGTAACCATGCTGCTTGCCCAGCCAGACTTTATGTCAGGGGCGGCTGATATAATTGCTACGCAGAAGCACATGGAGTAATAGCCATGAAGTGTCAAACCGTCAGCCTAATGCTGCTGATGCGTGACCACGTTTAGGTCGTAGTTTATGCGGTGCTGTGTTGTGCTGCATCTTTGGGATGGCGTAGAAATAGAACAGAGCAGATTAGGATGTCTAAAAAGATTACGGGTTGGAATTACCAGTCCTGAACTTCATCGAGGTGCATTCCCCATTTCAAGCAAAGAGAAATCTATATTGTAGATTTAAAATTGTACAATACCATAAGCATGTGTGTCAAAACTGTCTGCTATTCGTTGGCATTGAAATGGATTCCCACCTAGTGTGGAGACACACTTCCGCAACACTACATCTGAGCTCTTTGTTTTTTTTGGACAACTTTAATCCATTCAACAATGTGTCTGGTATTCTGAATCTGATACTTTCTAAATGCAACTCTTTTTCAAGCAGGGACACTCAGGCACTCTATCAATGATTTAAGTAGTGTATGTAACGTAGTAGGATAGCGCAAGGCTAATTGGCATTCACCTTTGGAATAGCACCCTGGCAGACACCTATTCACCTGGGAGCATGGTCTGGGCATGGAAGTAGAGGGAGCCTTGATTACACTTTATTCGATTATTAAGACAAAGGAGGATATTGCCTACATTATGAGTTGACATTCTTAAAATGTGTGGAGAAATATTAAACAACCAAGTAGGCTACAGTATCATATTAAACATTACAATGTTATGATGAAGGAGACTTGCAGCAAACGTCTCTACATTTGTTTGGGTCACATTCCTGTGAACACCTCTCCAAACATAAACATTAGCCTGTCATAGAGGTGGGTGGTTGTGGTGGGCTAGGTCAGGGACAGAGCCAGGGGCTTGGCAGGGGGTCCTCAAGATTACATGGCTAATCTGAGGACAGACGAGGGACACCTGTGCCCCCACATAATTCAGACTGGAGGATTATGGAGCCACACTGCGCTAATGAGGAGAGGACGCTTGGCCAGGACACACAGACAGACTGGGGTTAGTGGAGGGAGGGCCATAGTGGTGGGACTCCTAAGGGAGGGACAGCGAAGTGCTGCCTGATGGCTGGCTCTGGCTGTCATCCACACTATTATGACCCGACTGTTGCAGCCAAGTATGTCTGACTGCCTGAGAGAACACGGCACGCGCAGTCATTTCCTGAACATTGAGCAACCCTTCGATTATTGTTATTACGACAACTCGCCAATACCATCATTCATTTGTAATCAAAGTGCATGTTGTGGCCTGCAGACTGGTTAGTCAAAAAGCCAACAAAGATGGGAGCAGATAGAGGAGAATGGGAGGAATAAAGGTTGCTTTGAGTGCTCTATTACGCTACAGAAGGGAATTTGATTTGCAGGCGTCGTGTCATCAGCATTCTCCTCTCTTGTGGTTTTAGCCCCTCACACTGTGTGGTCTGGTTTGCACAGCACAGCACTGATCCAACCCACTCTGCCTTAGCCTCGGCTGGGAAGGCCATCTCATGTTGGTCCTGGCCTGGAGAAAGCTAGACTGGATACGCAGCTCAGGAAACGCTGAGGAAATACAGTAATGTGAGAAAGCCAAGCGGAGAAGTCTGGCTGGCTGGCTGGCTGAAGAGGAGCCCACTCCAGTCACAGATTCAGTCCTGTGTGTGTGTCTGTGCAACAGCTGAACAAAGAGCACAGCCATCTCGGGAGACCATGCAGATCAGAAAAGCCTCCAGTACGCTCTCCTAGTCTGTACTATACTACAGCTATACTACAGCTATATTACAAAATACTACAGGTATCATACAACTATATTACAGTTATAGTACAAAATACTACAGCTATACTACAACTTAGGGCTGGGCGGTATACCGTATTTTACTATATACCAGTATTGATGCACGTTTGGGTTTTTACTTTACCTTCTATAACGGTATTTGAATGTTTGGTTAGTTAAATGTGATTTTCCGTGTGTAAAGTCCATTTTTATAGTTTACACCGCTACTTGAGTCATCCCTCTCTGCTCTCTCTCTCTCTCTCTCCATGCCGCTTTCCACACAGACCTAGCCCCGCCCCCTGTCCCTCAAGGAGCGCATTTGTTGTTGCTTGACCACGAGCCGCTTTCTTTCAGTCTGCATGGTCAATGCAGCTCATGCAACAATGTTGATGACAACGATGTTGTTTCCACTTTGCTTCTCAATATAAATCCACAAACGTTGTATAATTACACTATTAGTTTGTGTTTCTTATATCTGCAAACAGCTAGCTAGCTAATAAATGTACTGAGTCAGAACAAACAGCTAGCTAATACAGCCTGATAACAGTAAAGCCTGATAACAGTGCTGGTGTAGGCCTACATCAGCATGTTGTTTGTGCAACAGTATCTTCTAAATCAAAGAGGAATAGAGAAGCATGAATATGTTGGCTACATATTCTAGTCCCCTGTAGCTCAGTTGGTAGAGCATGGCGCTTGCAACGCCAGGGTTGTGGGTTCGTTTCCCATGGGGGGCCAGTATGAAAATGTATCCACTCACTAACTGTAAGTCGCTCTGGATAAGAGCGTCTGCTAAATGACTAAAATGTAAATGTACATGAATAAAGATTTAATGTAGCCAAAGACTGTAGGTTCCCCTAGGAAACACTGAACATCACTTTGGTTCCTACCCTGTCACAATAACTCGTCCCTGGCATTTTTATTCGTTGTCATGTCAAACAACACTGTATTCAAAGTGCCCTCTACTATTTAGATTCTAACTATAGAATTAGAATAATCATTCTATTTCCATGATTCCAACAGTTCACCCAAGTGTTTTGCTCTAAATCGTGCAGCCCTACGTGGCAGTGTGGAAAGTTTCTCAAATGAGTGCAGGAAATGCAGAAATTGATGGAAATGCAGGAAATGATTTTAGGTTGAAGTTGAATTGAACAGTATAAAACAATCAGAATGGAGAAAGAGCCATTGAAATCACTTATATGTCTTGCCACCGTAGGGTCACGCACTGCTTACTGTATAAAGCAAATGTATAACTTTTATTATTCAAAAACATAAAATACTACAGCTATACTACAACTATACTACAGCTCCCTGGATCCTCCTGAAACTATTGCCTGCAGTGGATGGGGGCTGGATCTCATGGTTGGACTGTAGCACTCCAGAAGATCATCTGACAGGTCCTGGATCAGTGACAGAGGGCAGGAGAGAGAGGGGCATGCGCTATCCCTCATTGTAGTTAGACAGTCCCCCGGGTCCTATCAATCCAGGCTCCGAAAAGATCTGAGGGGACGTGGGCGGGGAGAGGTGCTGCATTGCAGACACTTTTGTATTTTCTCGATCCTTTGTTGTCTGTGTAAAAAGTCAATCTGAGCATCTAAATTATTCATGCTGCTATAGGCTAACAATGCTATGAAGCATTTTTGGAAGTTATATTAAGGGTTAGATTCTCTTGATATACCAAATATATATTTTTTATGTTGCATGGCCAGGTGTTTTTTATTCCTTTTGACATATTTGCATGACTTGCAGATGTTTTTCTAGAGGGGAACTCAGAGCTGGCAATCAGATGTAGACTGAGGATGCCACTGTCCTCTTGAAGACAAGGTTAATGATTCCTGTCAGAAATAGACAGACACTGTTGAGCTTTCTTCTGGGCCTCAGCCATTTTCCTAGGATTCACCAGTGTGCTCAGTAACGTTGTGATCAGAGTTCCCAAGTTGGCTCTTTTATAGACTAATCACATGGCTATGTCAGAAGTTGGCATAAATGAGTTGTCTGTGGCATACTGCTTTTATCCAACGCCCTGTTTCATATTTTTTCATATTTTAAAAGCTTGAGGCTTACGCTATTGACTCATTCTTCCAAGCAGAGAAATAAATGAGCCATATTGATGTAGCCTATCTCAGTGAAAGCACAGCCCATGTTCGGTGAAGGGTCTCTGCTGGTCTGTGACGACAGCAAATTAAGCAAAATATATGTTTTTTTGTTGTTGTAGCTGTCAGAGGCAATTCTTTATTGGACTTCCAGGGAGGTGGTAGGTGGAGGTGGAAGGGTTGAGCCAAGTGCTGTCTGTCTGTCTGTCTGTCTGGCCTGTATGACTCATGCAATGGGAGGCTGGCGCAGCTCCTGCTCGGTCCCCTGTGCCTGTGGTCTGTATGGCACACTGAGTTTAAATCAATATCTGGGCTGTTTATTTAAAGGTAACGTGGTTGTTAGTCAATGGAGGTCCTCATTCACGATGCACGGAGGGGACTGTATTCTCGTCCACCACAGTACACAGAGAATGTATATTTCACGAAGGTTGTCCACATCATGTGTTTTATGTGCCACGCGGGACAGGGTTGTTGGATATCCATCACATTTCTGGTTGTTAGCCAAGAGTTCAAAAGGAGAATGTCCTTCACCATAGGCTCCTATTATCAGTGGTGAATTTCCCAATTCAGTAGTATGATGTAGGTCTTCACAGACCTTTATGTTTTCACAAGGCTGAATGTGACCTTGGATTAATCTTTCTTCCTCAGAGAAGACACATTTACATCAAATGTGGCTTGCTACTACTGAACGGACCATGTATGCCTAGATGTTAGTGAAAATGTTAGACCGTTTTAGAAGCTGAAGATGAAGACCAGCCTTGTTTACAGTGTACAGAAAATACCTCAGGTAATCAACCAGAAAGGCCAAGAGATAACACGCATGTTTCGTTCTGCTGAATTAGCTGATTTAGCTATCTCTGCCTTTTTATTTAGAACACTTTAGTTTGTTCAATACTATTTTTAACTTGTATAATGCAGCCTTTTGTACACTGGGATTGTGTTGACAACGGTAGGCTACTTCAACACACTGGGAGCCAATTCAAAGAGTAGTGCAATGACATCCCTGTTGGGCATATTTTGACTATAAAGTTCACATCAAAGTTTATTGGCCAATATTTTGTCAGTAAATGTCTAGGCGTACATAACACTACTACCTAGGTGTATCCCACTGCTCATAAAACAACTATTAGTGTTGTTGCTATCTCAATAGCTAGGCTATTTAGGCATGCAATTGTATCTATGGGCCTAACATAATAGCAAGGGCTATTGCAGTCTGATCTCCACAAGCCACTTCAGTTGGACCACAAATGAAGCATGTTACTGAACTGAGGATGGATGGTCATCCATTTCGTAAGTTGGAGAGGGTCAAGTGGAGTTGTAATGCTGTTCCTCTCCTCTCGCCAGTCAACGCCACCCCATCCATACACACACACACTTTCTCCCGTAGCCTCCGATGAGTGAAACCCGAACCGGGTGCTCTAAGAGCATGTCACAGCTCATGATGAAAGGTGGTAGAGGTGGTCTCTGCTTGAGTTGGAGCATCACCAAGACAGGAAGCTAGCCCACAGGGCCGAGCGTGCAGCACTGAGTCAGCCAGCCAGCAGTCTGCAGGACTGCTCATTTAACTGCACCTATGTCAGTGACACTGCCACAAACCCATCTGTCTCAGGGCCAAGGACTACTGCCGGGCTCCAAACATAACAAGGCAGCAGGCAGGAGGAATTAACTTTCATGAATTGTTTTGCCTCCCTAATTCGAGCATGTCATCTGATTGATGTATAGGGGTTGCGTTTCGGTGGCTCCGTGTATATAATATTCTGGCCACTTCTTGCGGGTTTATGTCACTTTATTGTGACGGGCTGCTCAGGTCTAGTGTTCCCTTTTAATGTGCTTCGGGAAAGAAAGCTAGCGATGTTAGCAGTCTGGTTCTTGGCCAGACAAGTCGATGGAACTCGGTAGCCTCCGATTCCGTACAGTCAGCAGGCTGCTTGTCTCAGTGCTCCTACTGAATACTAATGTGATGTTCTGTTCCTACAGTGGTGGGAGAGAGTGAGTGCATGGCAGGCGAGTGCGATTAAGATCACGAGTGCTTGTGTTGTATAGACTCACTTATAATGTCCTGAATCAGACATGGATCCTAACATGGCCTTTTCCCCAGCAGCCATCACCATGAGATGTTGTGCCCTTCCCACATAAAAAAAAATACTACAGTTTACTATAGAACTCTGTAGTATCCCTCGATCATGTGTAGTACTGACTATATCATTTTGTAGTATACTGTAAAATACTGCACTACACACTGTATTGATATGCTATTCCCCTCACCCATATCCCCATTTCTGCCACCCATGAGTTAGAAACCTACATTCCAAGTATAGACCATATATTGTGTTCCTTCAGGTTATAGAAAAGAGCAGAAGCTCTGACCCTAGCCGTTCAGACCCCAGTCCTACCTACTTACAGGTTATGGACAATTTGGTATTTTAGTATTTGTCCAGTAGATTTCCTCAAGGAGAAAGCCCAAACAAGATAACAAAAGCTAATAAAAAAAAGATAATAAAACAAAAACACTATAGTAAATACTACAGTATACTACAGTAATGTCTACAAAAACACTACAGTAAATACTACAGAATTATTTAGTGTAGTGTTTTTGCGCAAAAACACTACAGTAAATACTATAGTATATACATTTACATTTACATTTGAGTCATTTAGCAGACGCTCTTATCCAGAGCGACTTACAGTTAGATATAAATATAGTAATACTACTACTACAGTATACTATTATATATTTTTATGTGTGTTTCTGCCTAGCACGGGATGCCATTCAGATCCCACTGTTGTTCACATGAAGCCCACTCGGTTGACAGTCATTGGAATTATGTGCCTGTCCCAGATGGCACCAGACAATGTCTTCCCCGGTTACTAGTTCCCTACAGTGAAGTTAAGCCTGTATGGCAGATTGATCTCAGAGTATGCATGGTCCTTTTGATCTGGTTTTATGCATTTTGGGAAGGATGTTAAACACTGGCCTATCTCTTTTTGATCTGCTGTTGTTGAATAAGAGAATCTGATTTTGCTTGCAGGTGTTTTTAGTTTTACCAGGCAACACTTGGCATGTCATTTTTCCCTTCCTTCCAAACCCTGGTGACAGCTGTGTAGCTCAGGCCCTTCCCACACACATTGCTTAGACTGAGACATGGGGTTACTCTCCATCTCCCAACTGTATCCTGGTTTCACTCGGTCATGGAAAACGACACAGTCCCAGGATATTTTCCATCCGTCTTCCAGTCGCTCTCCTCACCATGCGACTTTGGAAAATTCAGTGGCGGAAAACATTAGGGCACAGTCCCAGTACTGAACACACATTGATAGATGATCCTGCCGATTAAAACAGAGTAAAAAAGAACCCAAAACTGTACACTGGAAAATTGCCAATTCTTTTCCTTAAGCAGTGGAAAACATTCGCCCTGCACCACTGGTAGCCTGTGTTTATAACCGAGAGTTAGAGTGGGCAATTCCACAGTAACAGAATGATGCCAAGACTCAAAACTTTTAAATGTATGTCAAACAAAACAAAAACATAGAGTTGTATGGTTTGTTTAACATTGCAATCATTGGTTTCTGTTTCACATATATTTTAAAGTGAAAAATCTGAGTCTTAGCATCACTCTGTTACTGTGAAATTGCCCATTAACTGGGTTGTATTTGACAACGCAGACTGACAATCACTCAAACTAAACTAAAAATATTCTACGAAATGTAGGTTATTTGTTATCTTATTGAAAGAGTAATATAAAATGTGTTGTTTCTGAGTATTCAGAAAAGTTATGGTCATGTGTGTTTTGTGTACGTCACAGAGTGTACCTGTGCCCATGGATTTGGGTGGGTGGTGCGATTTAAGCACCAGCTAATTGTTTCAGTCTTTTCTAATGCACTTATGGGTGGGGTATAGTCTGGGCTGGGGCCAAAACGAGACAACTGCAGTCTTTTGGGGGACGTTACATGAAGCAGATGTTGTTTAAAAGTAGGGCCAGCGAAAGGAAAAATAAAGGGGTTGTGCAATGGGGCTGGATGATGAGGTATTGTAGCAGTTTAACCAACACACACACACACACACACACACACACACAGACACACAGACACACACACACAGACACACACACAGACACACACACACACACACAGACACACACACACACACAGACACACACACACACACAGACACACACACACACAGACACACACACACACAGACAGACACAGACACACACACACACACAGACACACACACACACACACACACACACACACAGACACACACACACACACACACACACACACACACACACACACACACACACACACACACACACACACACACACACACACACACATCCTCTACACATGGAACCAACACTTGGGTGTTGAATAGTAGGCCTCTAATACAATACAATACATTATGATGCAAGTCACTTTCAAATCCTCCTAACAAAGCATTATTTTTGTTTGAGTTCCCAATTACCAAACAAAACGGAATAGAAAGTTGTCTTAGTGGCTAAACAATTTGGTTGGATGTTTACAGTTTGTTTTATTGAGTGGTTTAGCTACAATAATGTTAGCTAAATCTAAGTTTACATACTGCGTATGTGAGATAAGCATAGCTCATTGCAGAGGACCTATTTCAAGCCAAAAAGGAGTTTGAATTTCCTCAATGAGGACGTAGCACTGGGTAGACTAATCTAACCACTCCATTACTGCCTCCCACCCCTATCTTACTCTGTCAGTATGTGATGCCGCCGGTTGCATGTTTTTGTGCATAAAATGCAATCCCACAGAATGATGACACACACGCACGCAAAACACTCATGGTGCTGTGCCTGGGGATGTCTGGGGGATGAAGTGGCACTGAGTGTGATTGTACTTGATGCTGCTTATTATGACAGAGGGGTAAAGAGAGGCTTGCCACACACAGAGAGAGAGAGAGACATGGCTCCTAGCTCTACAGACAGGGGTAATATTAGGTCATCCTCCCCTAGCCCATTAGGAGGGGGAGACACTGTCCTCGCCCCATCACCCCTTAACCATAGGGCTCTGGTCAAAAGTAGTGCACTATACAGGGAATAGGGTGCCACTTGGGACGCAATCTAACAGTGTCATCTGCCATTTTGGGTGGACGTTTCGTCATTGTGTATATTCTATTATTGACATGTGATTATAATTGTGATGGTTCTCTGTTTCTCTTTCAGAATTCTATGAACCTTCCTCCAGACAAAGCGCGACTGTTGCGGCAGTATGACAACGAGAAGAAGTGGGAGCTTATCTGTGATCAGGTGGGATGTTGTTTATTCACCTTCATTAACCTATCAGGGACAGACTAGGACCAGAAATCAACATTTCTAATTCACCGGTCCATTTCCCACCCATTGTTTTCCTCTAGACCCCCAGCCAAATAATGATACTTTTGTGCAATTGACCGTCCTACTTGGCTAAAGATGGACTAGCCCATCTGGCATTTGCCCGAACTGCCATATGGCTGGTCTATTTCTGACTCAAGTCACTAGTCTAAACAACTAAGAGGGCACTCTGTGTGTGTGTTGATCTCTTTGCCCATGTACCATTGGTCTCCCACTGCTCCCATTGTCCAGTATGGCCCTCGGGCCCTCCAGGCCCTCCCCTAGCTGGTCAAGATGGTGAGGTGGGCCTGCTGGAGTGTAGATGATTCAGTAGAAAGCAGCACATTCACTCTCTCCAGTGAGTGGAGGGAAGAGTGACAGGGGTTTCATGGTGTGTTCAGCAGACTGAGTAGGGCTCTGGTCAAAAGTAATGCACTATATAGGGAATAGGGTGCCATTTGGGGTGGAACCAGTGTGTTTTCTGCTTCCCTGAGCAGAGTGAAAAGACGAGCGGGAGAGAGGGACCACCAAGCACTCGCTCAGGCAAAGGATACCATTGATACGCAGCCACCCTGAACACTATAGAGACAGAGTGGGGAAGTGGGCAGAATATGCAAGTTGCTGCCTGGTCGTTTAGACGTATTTATACGTTTTTGAATTGTGACTGGAGTTAATGTTCCTGTCAGTGTAAGTTAAGCCACCTGAATGAAATATTACCACTACCTTTTTAAACCATGTCTATCTTTATTTCCCAAACACAATTCAACACCATTACAATAGCTTTTTTGTCTTTTAATCATTTAAAGAATCTTTTAACACAGGCTTAACTCCTAGCAAGCACTTTTAACATAGGCCAGGCCCTGTTGTTACCTCATATCCCAGTGATAATGCCTTGCATTTCGCCTGGGAAGAAAACACTTCAATTTGCTCAACTTGCCATTGGCTCAACCGGTGGCTTAATTCTTCCCCATGGTTATTGGTTCAATTTACCCCAAGGCAAACATTTGACTATATTAGCCCACACAGCTACAAGGATGCACTTTCATGCTAGGTTTAGAACCTCATATTGAAGCTTATAGAGACCCCAACTGATGTATAGAACAATCTTAAAATGAAACCTATAACACAACAAATGAATGTGACTTGGTCAAAATCTGTTTTTTGGACCTAACTTGCTTACCACTTTTTCCATGTGGTTTCTTCCTTCACAGAGTCCATGAAATTATATATTTTTTGGTCAAATGGTTTATTTTGTGTATGGTTTCCAAGAAACAAGGGTGGCTCAACTTACCACTTTTGCTCAACTCAACCCACTCTCCCCTATAGGGAACATTTAGGACACAGATTCAGAATGACTCTCCTCCTTGTAAAGAGTGATCAGTTAGCTGTGTAAGATTCTATCCTGGGAAATGTTGGGTGTGAGAAGCGAGGCTGGAAGAACATTCTGTTCACTGTTTGCAGAAATTAGTTGGATCATATTGCATAAAACAGACATCTGCGTTTTCATGTTTGCCATCAAAAAATAAATAAATGTAAATGTAAAATAACTGACCCACGTTAAAGCCAAGTTGTGTAAATACAATGTTTTCCATGTCATATTACAACAGCTAATTTCTTTATGTAACCACGGCAACTGCGATGTTCGGAGGGGTAGCCAAAGAAACAAGGCCGACAGGTACATTAGCTTTGAAAAATATTTATCCTGAAAAAAACATTCAGGGGGGTTGAAATACTAAACATTTGTTAGGGCAATTATGAAGATCTAGAAAATATTAAAGATGCTCTTCTCACAACGAAAACAATGAAAGGATTTTATTCTAAAGTAGGCCTGCATGAAAAACATGATGAATTGACCAATGTCCAATTATCCTCATCAGAGACTTTATCATGTAATGCCTAATGAGCCTTTCTTTGACCCACAGTAGACCTCTCCCAGCTACAGCATGGCTTCGTCCTAAATGGCACCCTATTCCCTATAATGCACTACTTAAGTGCACTATATAGGGTGCCATTTGGGACATAGTGCCATGTGGGTGGAATGTTGAGACTGGTATGTTGAGCAACGGTTTTGACAGTTATTAATGATGCTTCCATGCTCAGCCTTTAGATAGGAAAAGCCATTGAAGCACTGTATCTCTGCCTCTCAACTTGTTCATCCAGCAACAGAGAAGAGAGAGGCTAGCTTACTTCTCCATTAATAGTGGAATTGTAACGATTTAATAGATCAGCTGCCTGCCTGCCCAGTATGGTGTGTGTTCCCTCTCCCTTTGAACTGGGAGAGACTCCTCTCCTCTCCTCCGCACTGCAGCAGGATTTTAACTCGGGGCTTCACATGGCAGCTCAGTTCTAATTATCAGGAAGTCACTCCTCCTCTTTATCTAGCAGCTATACAGCACACACAGGATATTACATACACTGCTGGCACTGCACCCGATTAACCCCTACCCTCTCAATCTCCCACTTCCCCACTTCCCCAGCTCCCTTAACCCCCCGTCCCCCCCCGTCCCATCTCCCAGCAGTATCCCACTCCTCCGTCCCACTCAGGCCCCATGCTGCAGGTGCAGAGGAGATGAGGAGTGATTCTACTACTAGTACAGCTCAGATGGAATCCAGATCACTATCCTCCCCCATTCTCCCTCGGATGGCTTTTATGGCTGTCATAGACCATGCAGGAACTCTTTTATATGTCCCCCTATAAATCTCATATACTTTCCATACCCTATAGGCCTGTCACATATATTCCACCTGTCCTTTTACCAGCAACATATGCAGCCTGTCTGTCACCAACAACGGGGGCCATGGGTGCGTCCCAAATGGCACGCTATTCCCTTTATAGTGCACTACTTTTGACCAGAGCCATATGGGTGACCCTATGGGCCCTGGTCAAAAGTAGTGCAGTATAAAGGGAATAGCGTGCCATTTGGGACGTACTCCATGTTGTTTTCATTGGAGCAGCAAGTCAAGCTCCCTTTCCTGCATGGAGCTATCCTCTTCCTGTTATTGTGACTGAGAGGCAGCAGCACTCACTCATGCAGTGATGAATGTAATGGTGAGGCCATCGCCATCATCACACAGCCAGCAATACGATGATCAAACTGCTCACCCAGAAAATAAACACAACACTCAGTATGCGTCCCAAATGGCACCCTCTTACCTAGGTAGTGCACTTTATAGGGACTAGGATGTCATTTGGGACCCGGACACTGATTCACAGAATCTTCATGTCTGACACAGGTTGACACGGCCTCTGAGCAATGTTATTGGCTGCTCTACCAGTTCGGTGTGATTTGTGATTCGCATTCCCGTTCGGCGTGACCCAAAGCCTCCGCTAATCCCTCTTACGTGAATTTGGAGGACTGTGGGTGAAATGATGGCCTAACACCTGCCTACTGCCAGCCCCAGACAGTCGGTCAGGGCAACCAGGGCAGCCAGCCTGCGTCCTGAGCTCTTAGCAGGCACAGATGCACTCTGAAGTCCACCGCAGCACCGCAGCGCATACATACTGCATAGACACAAAGCTATGAGTCTGATGATTCTGATCTGGGATCAGGGGCTGTAGGCTAGTTAATCACCTTTCTGTACTGGCCACTTTGACCACAGTCAGTCCTACAGGCCCTGGTCAAAAGTAGTGCACTATAAAGGGAATAGGGTGCCATTTGGGGTGCAGTCCTTGTCTGTCACCTACAGACGAGCCGACAACTGATAATTCAATATCAGGACAGTTTAGTGTGGTCTGCCTGGGTTTGTTTAATGCCAGTTCATTAAACCTGAGGAGACTGTCTCTCTCTGACACACCCGTCTACCTCTGGCAAGGTGGTAGCAACCTGGTCTCAAACATATTATATTTTACTAAAATCCGTGCCACTCCATTTAGTATGATATGTTACTTTACATTAGGTTACATTACATTGGCCTACCAATGTAATAGCGGTCATACATGGGCTCCCGAGTGGCGCAGCGGTCTAAGGCACTGCATCTCAGTGCTTGAGGCGTCACTGCAGACCCCCTGGTTCGATTCCAGGCTGTATCACAACCAGCCGTGATTGGGAGTCCCATAGGGCGGCGCACAATTGGCCCAGCGTCGTCCGGGTTTGGCCGGTGTAGATTCTTAACTGACTTGCCTAGTTAAATAAAGGTTAAAAATACAATATAATACAAATTGTAGGACGTATAGTATCCTACGTGTTGATCGCACCAGTTTGATTTGACCCGTTTAGTATGATATATTTTGTTCGACTGCTTTAGTATGATATATTACGTTCGACTACTTTAGTATGATATATTATGTTCGATTGCTTTAGTATGATATGCTACATTAGGTTAGGGGTTAAGGTTAGGGTTAGAAGTTAGGTTAAAGGGAAGGGTTAGCTAACATGCTAAGTAGTTGCAAAGTAGCTAAAAAGTATTAAGTAGTTGTAAAGTTGCTAATTAACTAAAATTGTCTGTGATGAGATTCGAACACGCGTTATACGCCCACCCATCCACCTCGACCAACGACCCTAATTTGAGTGTCCCGGATTTACGTAGGCCAATGTCATGTAACCTAACGTAAAGTAACATATCTTACTAAATGGAGTGGCACGGATTTTAGTAAAATTAATACGTTTTGCTCTGAGACCAGGCTGTGGTAGCTAACATCATACTGAGGCTAGTCACATCCACTATAGAGTAAGTGGAGAGTCATTCCCTGTAAATTGCACAACGTTTGACCATAGGGCTCTGGTCAAAAGTAGTACACTATATAAGAAGTTGGGTGCCATTTGTGACTCAGCCTCATTCAGACAGACTGCTTCCCATCTCTCCAGCCTCTTACAGACTGTCACAGCCCTATGATTCACAATGATTGGATGGATAATGATGGGTCACGATGGGGCTTTTGCTCGATTCGATTTTAATATAAAGAGGGTCCGGGTGAAGATCAGCCGGTATTGTAGTCGCTAGTCTCCACATACCAGGGAGATAATTCAACCACTAGGCGGTTTCACATTGAGGTAAGAGAATCAAAATGAGTGGAGCCGCTGTGAGTGATGATCTTGTGGCCTTTTATTAGAGTGCCGATATACACACAGGAAACTGTTGAGTGTGAAAAATCCAGTAGCGTTGCAGTTCTTGACACAAACCGGTGCGCCTGGCATCTACTACGTCTGCTAAATGGCATATTATTATTATTATTATTACTACCATACCCTGTTCAAAGGCACTTCAATATTTTGTCTTGCCCATCCACACTCTGAATGGCACACATACACAATCCATGTCTCAATTGTCTCACGGCTTAAAAATCCCTCTTTAACCGGTCTCCTTACCTCCATCTACATTGATTGAAGTGAATTTAACAAGTGACATCAATAAGGGATCATAGCTTTCAACTGGATTCACCTGGTCAGTCTATGTCATGGAAAGAGCAGGTGTTCTTAATGTTTTGTACACTCAGTGTAAAACAACAACAGAATGCAGGCGAAAGTAATCTAATGTGTTTTTATGTCTCTCTGTCTCCTCCTCTCTCTCTTCTCTTTCTCTCCCTCTCACAGGAACGATTCCAAGTGAAGAACCCCCCTCACACATACATCCAGAAGCTGAGGGGCTATCTGGACCCGGCCGTCACCAGGAAGGTGAGGGAGAGTGTGGATTCTTCCCGACCAACTGTTCCACTGCCAGTTACATTAATTTGTGCACACCGTAGCAAAACTTTGCAAAACATTTTGCAACGTAAAAATGAAAAAAGTATTTCTTATTGGATAAATTCAGGTAGTCCCTTCCCATTAAGCCCCTTTGCTTCCGTTTCGTTCCAGGATATCCCCAAAATACATCTGTGGAAAGAAGCCCCCGTTGCCCTGAGAGGTAGTGGGCTGTTGGAGGCCTTGCGGAGCCTAGCCATAGCTAACAGGAGTGTTATGATATCATCCCCACAACATGTTGGTGGTAGTGTTAGGGGAGTGAAGCAGCCAGGACTGGCTGAGGCTGACTCTCTGGCCACAGGAGGGGAGTTGGAGAAGGAAGGAGGTTTTCTAGAGTAAAGTGTCAGCCAACGTTCAGGCCTTGCCAATAGGAAGAGTTTTGGCTTGCGGAGGGAGATAGTGCCGCTGTGAGATGGGATGCGTTCCAAATGGCACCCTATTCCCTATATGGTGCACTACTTTTGACCAGGGCCCATAGGGTAAATAGGGAAGTATATAGGGAATATGGTGCCATTTGGGACGAGGCCACAGAGTTGTCTCTCTCTGTAATAAAAACAAATTAGCCGTGTGACTCTGCCAGAATAACATCAAATTGCTCCAGATAATCAAATTACGCTGACTGACTGGAATTAAAGTTTCAGAGGGACATCATATGCTACAGGAGCGTGAAGAGAGCAAGAGAGCAGTTCTATATCCGCCGATGGTTGTGACGTCTGCTACGGAAGTAGAATATCTGGCTATGCCATCCCCCCTGCTTAGCTCACTGGTGCTGATCTATGTTGGATTATTTAGAGCATTCATTTTTCATAGTGTTGAAGTGTGTTCCTTGTCTCTTCCCGATCGAAAAAGCAAAGGGAATATGTCATGCATCTTGTATCGCGACACGCCTTGTATTTTGGCACTCCTGCAGCCCTAGCTGCATTATCGATGTCCCTTCTAAGTTTGGGGCGTACGTCTCCCTCAGAGCATCACCCTACTCTTAGGGTGTATCCCAAATGGCACCCTATTCCCTTTCTAGTGCACTACTTTCAACCAGATCCGTATGGACCCTGGTCAAAGTAGTGGACTACAAAGGGAATAGGGTGCCATTTGGGATGCTGCCTTAGTCTACTCTCTGATGATACAGAACATGACTGAAAGACTAACATTCCTCTCTGGAGACGGAGATAAAGGAGAAGAAGAATGGGAGGATGATGAAGAGCAACATTGGAGAGGAAGAGGGAAGAACAGAGAGAGGAGGAGGGTGGATAACAAGTGCTCATATTGTAGTCAGATGCAAGACTATGAGGAGGAGTGCATTGTGGGATGGGGCAGATTAAGGGCTTCCTCCCAAATGGCACCCTATTCCCTATAGTGCACTACTTTTGAATAGAGCCTAGTCAAAAGTAGTGCACTATATAGGGAATAGAGTGCCATTTGGGATGCTGGCATGGTGAATGGGAAGATGGCTCCCAGATGACGGAAATGACTGGTCCAGGTTTAACTCTCTCTCAGGGTGTGAACACTTAGCACTGCCATGGCTGAAGGAAGGATTTATAACACACGATCTGCATCCCAAATGGCACCCTATTCCCTATATAGTGCACTACTTTTGACCAGAGCCCTATGGGAGTCCCATAGGGCTCTGGTCAAAAGTATTGCACGATATAGGGGATAGGGTGCCATTTGGGATGCATTCACTGACTCCAGGGCCTGCATACATTCAGGCAGCGAGCCCTCTCTTTGTTTGTCTAACAGCGCTGACCAAACTAGGATTTTCCTCCATCTTTATTGAAACCGCTTTTCACAGACTGGAATCAGGCCTTCAGCGAGAGGCAATAGCGCTTATTAAAACACGTCTCTGTTTCTTCGACTATGAGCAGTTGGAGAAAATACTTCCCTGGGCTCCTGTATTTATTTTCACATCCAAATGTCTGGGCTGTTTAGCACATGCCCTGGTATAGAAGAACTATGAGTCCTCAGAGTCGGCTCCCTCTAGAGTAGGGCATATACCATGCTTCAACAGCAGTCCGCGTGTGCCTCGCGGAGGTCAGCAGCCGGCACCAGAGGGAGAGAGGGAAAGAGAGAGAGAGAGAGATGGAAAATGGAGAGAGACGG